>NC_080087.1:110655552-110958582 GCF_950005125.1 Chionomys nivalis | reverse complement strand
TCCAGAGATGTATGAGATCCAGTCTCTGCCCTAAAAAAGGTTCTTGCAAAGAGAGAATCATTTGAGATGTTGTGAAGTTTACAGTGCCTTGAAACCTAAATCTGTTGTTGCCCCCCAAACAACCACAGACAGCATGGACAGGTTTGGCCATGTGCCAAGAAGACTCCCTGGAGCAGAGTTGGAAGCACACATACAAGACCTCAGAACATCTGTCAGGCCCCTGCTGAACGCAGCTACTCCAGGGAGCTTCAATGGTGGCCCTGTGAGATTATATATGGGCTCCATCTTTCCTGGCATGTGGCAGTTAACTGACCCAGCAATGGACGTTGGTGGATAGACCAGCAGAGACAATGACAGCTGGCTGGAACAATGGTGGCAGAGACAGAGTCTGAATGGCTGGCTGGAAGGGTCTAGAACAGTGTGAGCTGCTCGGGAGCTTCCCAGCCTTCCAAACCCTGAGCCACTTTCCAGGTCCCATGAAGCCCAGCCCTGGGAGGTCTGGCTGTGGCCCCAGAAAGCCGTGCCTTAGAGCTGGGTGTCTGGTTTTCTCTCTTCCCATATATAGTGTGCCTTCTGTATTTACAGTCTCCATATCCAAGAAACCAATCAACAGAGGACTATCTGGTGAAAATGTATTTGTAAGGAACATGCAAAAATTTTTTTTCTTATCATTATTTTCTAAACAATACAGCATAACATGATCTGTTTATTAGGATTTATATTGTATTGTGTATCTTAAGTAACACAGAGATGATTTAAATTATGTGGGGGTGTGGCAGGGAGGCTCAGCAGGTAACAGTGCTTGCTACACAAGCTGGGTGACGTGAGTTTGAGTCTCAGAACCCACGTAAAGGTAGGAGAAAAGCTGACTCCACAAAGTTGTCCTCTGACCTCCACACATGTGTGGTAGCATGGGTTCCCAACACATTCACGTCATACATGCACAAACAATAATAATAATGACTACTATCGTTAATTAAATAACTCTAACTGGGTGGTGGTGGCGCACGCCTTTAATCCCAGCACTCGGGAGACAGAGGCAGGTAGGTCTCTGTGAGTTCAAGGCCAGCCTGGTCTACAGAGCAAGTTCCAGGACAGTCAGAGCTGTTACACAGAGAAACCCTGTCTCGAAAAACCAAAATAAAAAAAAATTTAAACAACCCTTAGAGTATGTGGGACTTGAAGATAGGTCCCATGTAATACCGTGTTAGTCCCTGTGAGAGACTGGGACCTCTGTGGATGTGAGGGGCAACTGCATAACCTCACAGGGAAAATGCTTCCTTTCTTGCTTGTTTAATACAATCATTTTTAGTAAACGTGTTAAGTTATGCAACCACTGGTCTCTGTCAAAATCCTGCTTTTATTGAAGAAATATGGGTGAGGGTTTCCTGTCACCAAAACCCCTTGACCATCCCAATACCCCGTGGGAAGATGTTTCTGTGTGCCAGGAGCACACAGGATGGGACCTCAGCTGACCCTTAGGGAAGTCTTCCCCAGAGCTACCCAAGAAACTGTGGGAAAAACATCTCCTTCGCCTCTTTGGCCCTTAAGTGACAGCGACCAGGTGCCCACATCTGGGCCAGGCACCCCTTGTAGCAGACGTGGTATGGATGAAACCTTCCTGCAGTGCTACCCACCAGCTCCTGACTACAGACAGCAACATCCCTGTCCCCCACCCCACCCCACGTACGACCATTGGCCTGCTTTTGCTATCTGTGTACAGCACCTCCAAATCCCTTGGTGTCTCAAGTCCCCACCACAGGAAGGGGATGGGTCTAGACTCGTCCCCAAGGCAGTCAACAACTGGCTTTGCAGCCAGTATCACCTCGGAGTTACCATCCAGGTGGACTCCTATCCCAGGGTTTCCAAGGAATTGGGATGAAAATGTCGCAGTGTGCCTGATACCTGTCATTCTGAGGTTTGCAGGAGAGGTCTAGCCCCATGGCTGGCTTCTCCTCTTCTCTGTTCCTGCACTAGGAGGAAAATCTTCCAGTCTCGTCCACGTCCCGTGCCCCAGATCCCTCCTCTCTTTTCACTGTGGAAACTTCATTTCACTTTTAATTAACAGTAGCATTCTTTGTTGCCTGCAAGAGGATCCAGTCGGGGCTATATCAAGTAAATAGGGGCTCCTCACAGGGACCTGGAGCAGCTTGCGGTTGCTGGGCAACCAATACTGCTGCCTTTTCCTGGGGTGATTTTCACAGCCTTAGGCCCCCTTCAGCCTCTTTCCCAAATGAAAGCATCCGATGGCACAGTGTGGTCCCTAGCCTTGGGCTTTTACGTCCTGCACAGACAGGGAAGAGGGACTTTATCCCAGACTGTCTCCAGAAGATGCCACACTGTTGTGGCTTGACTATAAAATTTTCTTACAAGATCCCGGGAACACTCAGCCCCCAGCCGGCGAAGCTATTACGGGAGGGTTCTGGAAACTTCAGGAGGTGGGCCCTAGTCAGAGGAAACAGGTCACCGGAGGCAAGCATTTGAAGACCATACCAAATTTCCAGCCTCCAGCTCCAGCTTTACTTCCTGTCTGCCAAGAGGGAAGTAGCATCCTCCGTACCTGCCCCGCTGCCATGATGTTCTGCATAGGGTCAAGCACCCCTGAACTGAACCCACTGAATCCTTCCTCCCTACCTTGGGTTTCTGTCAGGCTGCTCCCAGTGATGAAATTCTGATTAGTCTATACTCCAATCCTTTTTTGTTTGTCTGCGTGTTTGAGAGCACGTGTGTGTGCGGGTGTGCACATATACACAGGGCACACATGAAGACCAGAGGACAACCTTGGGTGTTGGTCCTAAGGTGCCTTCCACATTTTGTTTGAGGTAGGATCTCATTGGCCCAGAACTTTGTCAAGTAAGCAAGCTATCTGGGCAGCAAGCTTCCAGGGATCTGTCTGTCCCCACTTCCCATGTCTCTGTTGCTGGGATGGTAGGTGGACACCACCATACCCAGCTTTTTACACAGGTCCCAAACTCAGGATCTCATGCTTGCAAGGCAAGATCCAGCCATCTCTCCAGCCCTTGTGGAATTTTTAAAAAATATGTATTCACTTGTGTATTTTATGTATATGAGGGCTCTATTTTCATGATTGCCTGCATGACAGAAGAGGGCACCAGAACTCATTATAGATTATTGTAAGCCACCATGGTGTTGCTGGGAGTTGAACTCTGAACCTCTGGAAAAGCAGCCAGTGCTCTTAATCGCTGAGCCATCTCTCCAGCACCAGAATATATATGCATACATGTATATATTATATATTATATAATCTTAACTTATATATAATATATGCCGAATCTTAACTTGTCACTAGCAATGTGACATTTGTCTCTTTGTTATTCTGAGGCACTGTTTGAGTCAACAGTGGTTCCCCTGCCTCCTTCCCAGCTCAGGGAGAGAGATGCAGCCCCCTTTGAATCCCTACTTAGCGATGGCTCTATCAGCCAGAGAGCTCCTTCTGATACTGTTGGAGGGCTCTGGAGATGTTATTTTCATCTTAAGAAAAATGTGACCATCTTGGTAACTGGTGACTGTGGGCCTATCTGTCACCACTCCTACTGTTGTGGCTCCCCACACGCAGAAATGAGAGACTTGGGACAAGACCCATTCCCTGCTGTTATCAATAGGTGCTATTGCCAGGCTCCAGGAGCTGAGCCTCCCTTGCCTTCTGGTTTGAAGTGAGACCCGAGGTTGTTGCTTGGCAGTCAACCTGTGCCAGGCATGCACAGCAGAGGGGTGCCTGTGAGGCCTGGGGAGGGATGGGGAGAGAGCACCTCTCTGTGCAGGGAATCGTGGGGTTTGCTTCATCTCAGCTGCTTCGAGAGGCATGAATCATGGTGTTTTTAAGGTTTGAGCTGCCGGCTGCGGCGGCACTTTGTGTGCCTTTCAGTCACTGAGAACCCAAGGTACTCCCTCAGGCAGTGCAGCACACAGGCCGCCTGTGTGTCTTTGTGTTCCTCGGAGACTGGTGAAGCATGCAGAACTTGGCTGAACATTTAACGTTAGACACTAATCTTGTATACCCGGCCAAGCTTGCAAAACCACCATTCTATCTTTTTATGACAAGTGTATACAAAGTCTGATTGCTTAAGATAAACGTGTCTCAGCCTCAGTCTTGCATCCCAGCCAGGCACTGATTAGGTTGTGTTAACCTCTGTTTGTGGTACGGGGTAGCTACCTCAGGTAGCTCATGGCTTGGGGTGGGGGAGGGGGACCCAAGAGTATCTTGCAGTAGAGTCATTGGACAGGGGCACAGAGACCCAGTAGGGATCCACAGGGTGTGGTGGAAAGAATGTATGCAGAGTATAGGGGAACCATCCCGCAGCCCCAGTTTCTCCTACGCTCACTCAGCAATCAACACAGGACTCCCCCCCCCCCGTGTGTGTGTGTGTGTGTGTACACCTGCCTCTCAGTGGCATCAGCTGGGTGGCCTCTGACTCACTTCAGTTCCAACACTGTCTACTCAGAGGTAGCATCCGATGCCATAGATTGAGAGCTCGGTCCCCCAAACTGTCCTCCCACTTCAGACATCAGCCACAAGCCCCAGTTGTCTTACCTGAGCTTTTGACCTTGGTACTCTACATTGGGGTTCTTCCAACTCCTTGGGATTCAAATAATTTGCTAGAGACACTCCCAAGACTCATAAAAATATGTTTTCAGATTTTTTTATTTATTTATGCATATGAGTGCTCTATCTGCACGTATGTCAGCATGACAGAAGAGAGCATCAGACAGAAGAGGACATCAGACCCCCATTGTAGATGGATGTGAGCCACCATGTGGTTGCTGGGAATTGAACTCAGGACCTCGGAAGGAGTAGGCAGTGCTCTTAACCACCGAGCCATCTCTCCAGCCCATGTTTTCAGATTTCACATAAAGGATACTCCAAAAGGTGCCAATGGATACTAATGATGGGATTTGCATGGTAAAGTTGGAAGGAAGGGGTGCAAGACTGCCATACCCTTCCTGGGCACCTTGTGCTCAGGGGACCTGCATGTTCTAGGTTATCAGGAAGGCCCAAGCCCTGCCCTTTGGGGTGGAGAGGGGGAGCTATGAAGGTATCCTTACAAAAGTAGGATTGATTAAATCATTGACCGCTGGTGATTAACTCAACCCTCAGTCCTTCTTGCTTCCTAGAAGGTCGAAGGACAGATTCTGAGAGTCCCAGCTCTCTCCTGCTCTGGCTTCCCCATGACCGGCCCCACCCCGGGAGCCACCTGGAGCTGCCACCACCGTGGTGAGTCTGAGAATTTTAGGAATTATATGTCAGGAATCAGGCTGAAGAGCACTGGTGCATTTCACAGTATTTGGGGGAAGCTGGTGGGGCTCGAGTGTCCGTGAGCCAAGGTCCTCCTGTGCGCCAGCTTCCAGCCCGAACTCCCCAGCTATGGAGTCGCTTCCTTGCCCTTGTCAGGTCATGCAGAAGGACTTGTGATAACACTCCACACTCAGCGTCCCCCACAGTCCAAAGCAGAAAGCCGGCCAATGATGATTCTCACTCAAAGTCAAAGCAATCTCCCTCCCTCCCATGTGTCTGACCCCGTGTGGCAAAGGGACATTTCTGGAACTCTATCGTTCGGACGCTCTCCGGAGCAAGCTGACAGACACATGAAACCAGAGAGAATGAAAGCCTACACACTTGCGAATGTACAAATGCAGAAAAATCAAAGCATGGAAAGTCACAAGTGTGTGGCCACCCACCGGCTCAGCGGGGCACAAAAAAGGCAAACCCGACTCCTGCTGGGGAGGCGAGATTGTAGACAACTTTGAGGTGACTCATACACCACTTTTTGGGGGGGGTATCTAATGAGCTTTGAACATACACAAAAGCCCAGGACAAAGCCCCATGAGTCGTAAAACAGACAGTGGTTTGTAAATGATTCTCTATGGGACATCAAGAGGGTATGGTGTGTGACAGGGCTGTTCTGCCATATGAGCAGATTTAATGGAAATGCAAGGTCAGAGGGACCTGACCTTTGGGAGTGTGAGAGAGACTAAGGCCCCCCAACCTCTCAGAGCATTGATCTTTGGGGTCCTGTTTCCTGGGCATTCCAGATTCTTTCTCACCTGAAGGACAGCTCACATGGCTACAGCTTGAACTTACTGAAGGCGGGCCATGGAGAAGGGCTCTGATGCTTTACACTATAAAATGCATCTTGGTTGCACCAGCTGCTGGGGACCCCCTTCCCCCAAACTTCCCCCCATACTGCCCTCCTTCTGAGTTTGATTATTTCAGCTGCAGCCTAGTTTGGGGAGGACACAATAGCTCAGTACAGCCGGCTTCGTTAAACTTCTGAGGAACGCGGGGGCGGGAGAATGGGGGGCTATTTCCATAGGTGTTTCTCTCTTAGTGCTGCCTTTGGATGAGAGCTTTGCATTCCTCTCCCGTTCCTCAGAAGACAGGGGAGTAGGAAGGACCGGAGGAAGTGCTCAGAAGGCAGCGACTCTGGATTCACAGCTGTGTCAAAGGCAGCCTTTGTGGGGAGTGGGTGGGCCTGGGAGGTACTCTGAAGGATGACAGCTTTGCAGCAGGTCAGGTGAGGACATCCCCAGAGGGTGGACTTTTTGATGACGTCAACTCCTAGGAAGGGATAAAGATTAGTAAACATCTTGTATAAAGATGACAGCGTGGCTAGTGTGACCTGTACACTGCCTTAGATCACAAACACCCTCGCATTAATTGTATTGGTGAAATTTATTACTGTAGTCCGTATGTGTTCTTCAGACAGGAAGATTGTCTCCAGTGATTCCCAGGATTCTCCTTAGGTCAAAGAGTCCACAGGGAAGCTCAGTTTTGCTTGCTGACCGTTGAAGAAGGATGGGCTATGGCTTCTCCATGCAGACAGAAGGTGTCACATTTGAGGCTCCAGGCAAGACCTCTTCAGGGGAGAGGTGATGTACATAGTAGTGTGTACCACAGACAGCCAGTGTGCTTCAGACCAGAACCCCACTGTCCTATTGCTCATACCCCCGATCCCGGGATGCCCGTGGGTACCCACTTAGGCGGCAAGTGGGACCAGCAGTTGAGTGGGACGGTTCCTCTGCCATCTCTTTAAGTACCAGACTGCTAGCCCTTCCACTTAAACTGCTGAGCACTCACCTATGGGAAGGTGGTGGGCACTATTGCAGGCATCTCAAGCAAAGCCTATGGTGGGAGTGGGCTCCCAGTTCCCCTAATCTTTCCTCTTCAGGAGCGGCTGGTACCACAGAGAGCCGCCAGCCCTCTGTTCCGCCCCTCTTGCTCCATTCAGGAGTAGATGTGGCCTTTACCCAGGAAACACAAATGCCAGCTATTTCTGCTGGAGATGCTGGAGCTTCCTCATGCCATCCTGACACCACGGTTCCATTTTCTCCAGCAGGATCCTGATTACAAGGATGGGTGCTAAAAACCATCTGCTTTGGACATCTCCAGGCTTCTCCCGTCTTCAAGGTGGCCAGGCTTTGGAGCCCCAGATCCAAATGGAGAAAGTGCCATAGGATCTGTGGGGAGAAGGCATGGCAGTGGTCCAAGGAAGGTGGCCAGTCTCCAAGGCATCCTTTTTTTTTTTATGGCATCTTTTTGATGTGGACATTTGAGCTAGAGGGAAGAGCAGCTTGCTTCCCAGTGGGAAATGTAGGAGAAAGCCTTGTGACCGTGTAATGTGAAAGCCTTCATTCACAGGCCTGGTCCTGGGACCCTGGATCTGTGACCACTCCCCTGTTATTTCTCAAATAAGGACCCTCTTTTATTCATTTATTATTTTTTACATATCTGGGTGCTTTGCATCATGTGGATGCAGTTCTTGAGAAGGCCAGAAGAGGGCACCGAATCACCTGGGACTAGACTTTCAGACCGCTGTGAGTCACCGTGTGGACCCTGGGAAACAAATCCTAGTCTCTGGAAGAAGTATTCTTAACTGCTGGGCTATCTCTCCAGCTACCCCCACTTAGTTTTAAAGATTTATTTTTCCTTTTATTTGTGTGTGTTATGAGCCACCTAAGCAGGTGCTGGGAACTGAATTCAGGACCTCTGCAAAGAGCAACAAGCACTCTTAACCACTGCGCCATTTCTGCGCAGGTCCAAAGGAGACTCTCTTGTTAGAATTCACACAGGTCCCAGAGCAATAGGGAATCCCAGTGATGACAGAGGTGGCATGTCTTTGTAAAATGTCAGCTCAGAGCTGGGTGTACTCAACTTAAGGAACTAGAGGAAGCATGTCTGTTCTATTCAAGTTCACACAGTAGAAGTCGTGTGGACTGCCTAAATGCTTCCACCTAAATTCAGGTATCGAAGCCCAACTCTGAACTTGTAGGAGGGCAACGAAGGTAAAATGAAACCCCAACATCGGAATCTGCCCCAAAATGACCAGTATCCTTATCCGAAGGTTCCAGAAAGCTTGTTCTCTCTCTGCCACGTGCAGACACAGTAAGAAGCAAACATTTGCCACCAAGAAGAGCGCTCTCACCAGACACAGGGCCTGGCCAGACCTCGTGCGTTCATCCTCCACGATGGGGAGAGATGCCTTTCTGCCGCTTCCACTGCATCTCCTACGCGCCGCCAGCCCCTGGCTGTACCTCTGCCAGCCCCTGGCTGTACCTCTGATATCTGTGTGCTCTGCGGAGTGAAATCCCAGGGAGGAAATACCAACAGCTCGGCTCTATTAACCACTAACCTTCGTCTGTGTTTGCCCCGATGACTTAACCCACCCGCTCCCCCCAGCCTCTGGAGTTAAATTGTCTCCAACACTCAAGAGATGCTGGCCTGACGCCATCCTCCATGAATGCCAGAAGCTCATCTGCCCACGAGTGCAGACAAGTCTACCAAGCACCTGGGCTTTGGTACCTTCCCCTACCCCACTCTATAGCGATTGTCCCTGAGGGCCTTCAGTGAAAGCAAAGCCCCAGCTACCCCTTGAGGGGGGGAAGGTTGTGGTGGGGGTGTGGGGGTGTAAGCAGAGGCTTTCTGCAGCTGGAATGATACCTTCTCAGTTCCCAGGCACATCAGCCTATCTTGTGTGTTATGGGGGCTTCTCCTCATCTTCCAAATGCTACTGAAGTCTCATCCCCAAAATATTCCCTACCCTAAGACTATCTAGAGCCTTCCTTAACTATCCTAGGGATCCTGGTCTCTAGGCCCTCTCTGTTGGAGAGGAAAGGGGAGGACCCGGACTCCTCCCTGGACCTTGGCCACCAGCACTGGGTCCCTTGCGTCAGGCCCAGCTTGTGTGAGAGATGCCGCCTCTGAGAATCAGCTCTTGTCAACCTGGGGTTTAGTCATGGCTGGCTTATCCCTGAACAACGGCCCTAAGTGCCGTGCCCTCCTCACTATCAACCCTTTCCAAGATGTGACTTGAATGGGAAAAAGCATAGGAGTGTGTTTGGACCTCCACAGCCAACCTTAGAAAAGAGGGGTGCTCCACAGAGCCTCACTTTGCAGATTAAATGGCAAGACTGTGCTGTGCAATACCTCTCCCACCTCCTCCCACCCCCATGACTGCAATGTACCTCGTGCAGAGTTTTGGTTATAGTTTCTCAGGTGACTGCTTTGGAGCAAAGGCACCGCCTGGGGCCTCAAAGGTGAGCTCAGGGTCGCTCCCACAAGCATTCCTTTGAAGTCTTTGCTTTGCAGACACCAAAGGGCAGAGGGCCTCACTTGTGCTGTAGCTCTCGGGGTGACGGTCCCTCCCCCAGCACTGTTCACGGAGGAAAGAGGGGACAGGCATGCACTTTGCTCCTCTCTCCTGTGTTCCACGTTCCTTCAGCACCTGGGGTAGCTCTGCCCTGGCCTTACTAAGAGGCATTGCCGAGAAGTGAGAGGTACTACGGTGGTAGTTTCAGGGGTGTGCACCCCAAAATCAACTTCCATGAATCTTTGAGTCCCCTGTCCTCAGAATGGGATTCTCACAGCGGCCTCAGCCAGCCTCTCTGTGGCCCCCAAAGGATGCTGTCCACAGTGTAGCTGGCCCTCTGAGGACCAGGGAGGCTCTTGCAGGTGGCCTCTCCACATGGGTCCTGCTTGGCTGGGCAGAAAGCCCACCCTGTCTGTCCCTGGCTGATCCGTTAAACCAGTCCTTTCTAATCCTAGCGAGTCTCTGAGACTGCTACTGAGCCTACAGTCATTTCAAGCATCTTTGAAATTACTAGTGATTCATGGTAACTTTCTAGAGGGTAGAATCTTCCCCGTGGGCGTTCTCAGAAACCCAGGGCGTCTCCACTGTATGACTGTAATGACGTCACCTTCCAAAGGTCCGTGGGAAGCAGGCACGAAAGCAACAAAGCTGGCAAAGGCAGCTGATGAACAGGCATTCTCCAGTGACATCCTCTGGGATCCAAGGGCACAGGGCCCAGCCGTGAGGTAGCTAGGGTTAACAGAAAAATGACTGCTGAGGAATGAGGATGTCCCTACTTCCACATCCGGGTCATGTCTTGGAACTTGAGGTACTTAGGAAAAAGGAGTGTCTTAGGTCTAAGCCTATTGGGCATTACCACCGGAGGATGCATGGTCAGCAGGCCTCTCAGGCTGGGCCCCTTAATGCATGCAGAGCCATGTTGTGGTGGAACAAGATGGCTGAAAAGGACTGGGGCCGGGTGTGTGGGGTCCGTGAGACTCAGTGGCTACTGCAGATAACTGAGCACCCATGTGACTGCCACTAGACTTCCTCGGGGTCTAGCTCCTAGCTCATTGGGAAGACCAGCTGCACACCTGAGATAGGTGCCCTGGAACGCCATACTCGGTGCCAAGGTGGCTGGTGAATCTGAGGGGCCACAGTTGTTGAATCTGAGGGGCCCTTAGAGATCAGTTCTTCTCTGGAATCAGAAATGGAAGCCCAAGACAAAGTCACCGTGCATTGAATTAATTTATTTATTTGGTAAATCATGCTAATCAAATTGGTTTTCCAGTTAATTTTTGCTCGATTTCACAACTGTACACGCAGCTGATATGTCAGATTTTCTAGCCTGGGTACAAATAAGGTCACGTTTGTGCTCAAACAATAGCTTCTAGCCTCACTGGCTTTAGTAACAGGAATCTGGACTTTTTCCACAACTAAGTCCTGGGTGTACCCGACTCGCTGACAGCCATTGGCTGTGCTCCGACTCTAACTGTCCCTATTTTCTGTACTGCTGGGCCAAACTGCCAGTTACGGACCCATAGGACTGGTGACGTGGGCCCAGAGTGTGGACACACACAGGTAAGTCTCCCTGGGAAAAGACAAGACTTTCCTTCCACTCACTCTTTGGGGACAAATCAGGGGGTTCTCAAGTCTGTCCCCTCATCTCCAGATCCAGGGTCATCACACCGATCAGACACTGCTGTACCCCTCCAGGAACCTCTCCGCAGTTTAAGGCTCTAGATTCCCTGCCTTAGACAACGATCCTCTTGGGGACACAAAGCCCTTTCCACCATCGGGTCAGTTTTAGCATTTGGCCATCAACGGGGATGGGTAGTCAAGGCCTGCTAAGCCTTTCCTCTGGGGACGCCTACCTGGCAGACACACTTGCACATGGAGGGGACTATTTGACTCTGCTGGACGGGCTAACGGCTCCGTACACAGAGAGAACTCAGTGGAGGTGGTCCCAAGACCTACCCGAATGTTCTGCTGGATGTGACGGTCAGGCTGTCTCGGAGTCACAGATGGCATCTCTGTCCAGGACAGCTGTGAGACAAAACAGCACGCAAGGCTGGGGCCCCCTTTCGGGTCTGCATGGCCCCGCGTCTCCACTGACAGGCTCCTGGAGGCCCAGCTCTCAGGCGGGCTCTGGATCTGAGACATCCTCTACAGCCACTGCCAAGGCCCTTGACGCTCTTCCTTACGTTTTCCTTCAGTGGTCCACAGGTGGCTCCACGGTGCCACCTAAACACTGCCACGGCCACCATGACCTGGAAGTACCAGCCCTTCCTTGGCTTCCAATCCAAGGGGGATGATAGACTCTCAGGAGGAAGCTGCTCTGCCTTTACCTTCCCTAAGGACCCTTCCTAGTCTCTCCCTGCCTCAGCCCTCCCTTCCCATCCATCTACCTTCCTCCTCCTCGCCTCCTTTCCTTTCCTCTCCTCTTCTCTCCCTCCCCACGTCACCACCCCTCCCCCAGTCTCTCGTCCCTGGGATGCAGTGAGTCAGGGCTGTAGCTGCTCCTCTTCCTAAAGACCGTGTGTCTTCTTCGGGTAAGTCTCATGCGTTTCTTCTCATCCCACTCCTTCCGTCTTGCAAAAGCACCCCACAATTTATCCTCCTGATCGTTTCACTCTCTGGAACGGCTGAGTCATGGCAAGTGAGGCTTGCAGCTGTCACTGTCAGCACCTCCGCCAGAGCGAGAAGAGCCCATGAAGGCTCCAACACTGATTCAGCTGTCTGGAGTTTCCTTCCAGGAACTAGCGCCTCACCACCTTCTTCCAACCCAGGCCTTCCTGCCGCCTAGTGAAGAAAGCCACCCCCTCTCCTCCCTCCAGTTCCTGGCCAGCTCCCTAGACCTGTCACCAGTGAAAGGACCCAATAAGGACTCTTCCTTCATTCTGGGATGACTGAACCTTGCTTCCTTCCTACTGGTCCAATGATCTGTTTCTAGGCTGTCCAAGGGAGAAGGATGGTCACCTTCGAGAGAGCTATCTTTTTTAGGTTGTCTGAGTCTTGGGACAGCAGTACTACTGACGGCGTTAGGAGAGCAGGCATCCAGTTCCAGCTCAGGTGTGTCTCTTTCCTCCCCTGAGTGTATTCTAGACCTTTTCCACTTTGCCCTCTTTCCAGCCTGTCCCCATTGGCCCCATAGTGTCTCCTGCTTCCCCGTGACCTGCCGCACACAGCTCCCTCCTTCCGTCTAGTCCGTTTCAAGGGCATGAGAAGGTTTGGATGACCTCTTGCACCTTTCTAGGGCTGGAAGAAAATCTTTTCTGTGGGGTCATTGCCAACAGAGCTTCAGAAGGGTCTGGGGAAAAGTGCAAGCTTGCTCCACCTTGAAGGCATGTTTCTTCCCTCTCCCTGTATCTCTACCAAAATGCTCTCGAATCCCAGCTCTACCCCTTTCTCCATCTCTCCCTTTCTCGACTCTTCCAACAGAATGGAAAGATGGGAAAGCTGAGAAACAGGCTTCTAAAGTTACGTTTTCTTTTTTTCTTTTTTTGATTCTTCTGCTTCCTACATTTTGGACTTAGAAATGAAGAAGTCACCTGGTTCTTTAGCAAATGCAAACCAAAGGTGACATACATCAGCTGTCCAGATGCTGTGAAAAGGTCTTAGGGGTATAAGGAACAAAGATGGTAGCCAGCGAATATCAGAGAGGCACAGGATGTTTCTAATGAGAATTTGGGACAGGATTTCCCTCCCTTGGGGTACCTTCCCTTAACCCCTGGAGATCGTGGTGTCCTGGTGGACCAGCTGGACTCTGGAAGGCCGGTGGGCCTTGATGCCCATGCGAAATTCTTTGATGACAAAGTAATAGCAGAAAACATCGAGGCAGCAGTTGATGTTGGAGAAGCACAGGGACAGTTGCAGGAACAAGCTGATGCTCTGCTTGACTCTGCACTCTGCGATAAAGCTGTTCCTCACCAGGAACTGCAGGAAGAAGCCCAAGTGCACCGGCAGAAAGGAGACCACGAAGATGACAAGGTTGGTAGCGATGGTCCAGATGCAGGCTCTCTGCCGGACCCAGTCCTGAGTGTACTCCCTACGGCCCATCAGGATGCGGATGCTCCTATAGGAACAAAAGCCCATGATGCTCATGGGAAGGAGGAAGCCAAAGATCTCCAGGGGGAAGAAGACCCTGGCACTCCAGGTGCCGTCGGACATGTTGTGGAAGCACTTGAAGTTCTCCACCTCCCTGTGGAAAGTGTAGATGGGAATGCTTCCAATCCATACCAGGATCCAGAGGATGCAGCAGATCCCAAAGGTCTTCCTGGGGGACCGGAAGTAGCTGACCAGGAGTGGGTACTGCATGGCCAGGAACCTGTCCAGGCTGATGAAGCAGATGGTGAAAATACTCCCGTACATGCTGATGAAGTAGAGGCACTCCACCAGCGTGCAGAAGCCCCGGGACGGGGAGTCCACTTGCGGCAGGACCATCTTGAACGGGAGTGAGAGCACGAGCAGTAAGTCGAAGACGGCCAAGTTAATCATGTAGATGGAAGTGGCAATGTATTCTGGCTGCCTCTTCCTCAGAAAGGTACTGAAGCCTCGGATAGCCAAGAGATTGAGGACCAGGCCCAGGAGGAAGGTGGGGATGTGGACTGCCAGCTGCAAGGTGCTCATCATCTTATCCACGTCAACGAACGAGCAGCTGTCGCTTGTGTTTAGGAGGCTCATGTTCTTGCCTGCAATACCAACAGCAGAAAAGAGAGTTCCTCTCACTCCCTGAACCGATGAACAACCAAGACGACTTGGCAGAGAATGATGAGCCCTTAGCAACCCATACTTGGTGCACTGCAAGTAATAAATACTGAGCAAGGGGTTGGGGAGATGGCTTGTGGGTAAAGCACTTGCCATGCAAGTATGAAGATGGACTTTAGGTCCCCAGAATCCCTAAAACCCTGGATGGGCATAGTGGCCCACTCATCATCCTGTTGCATGGAAGCAGGGGGACCAAGAATCTTGGAACAAGCTGGTTAACTAGAGTAGCCAAATTGGTAAATTGGTGAGCTCTGAGTTCAAGGAGAGAGCGTCTGCCTCAGTATATAAAGTGAAGGGTGATTGAAAGAAATACCTGCTATCAACCTCTGAGCATCACACATACACACACATGCACACACATAAATACATGCACGCATAATACACATGCATACACATAATCACAAATAAATTAAAAAAGAAAAAGAAAGAAGTCCATTGGAGCAGCACATACTGTTAGGATATTCTGAAGGGGCTGAAGTAAATTGAGAGTGAGTGACAGCCAGGGCTTCACATTTTAAGCTAGCTGTGGTGACACACACCTTTAATCCCAGCATGCAGGAGGCAGAGGCAGGCGCGGAGATAAGTTTGAAGTTGACCAGCCAGAAATACATACTAAAACCATCTCAAAAAATTAAATTTCAGTTAAAAAATGAAAACTTTGGCTAAAGAGGTGGCTCCATGGTTTAGAGCGCTGGCTGCTCATGCAGAGGACCTGAGTTTGATTCCCAGGACCCACATGGAGGCTCACAACCATCTGTAACTCCAGTTCTAGAGGATCCAATGCCCTCATCTAACCTCTACAGGCATCCAGCATGTGCATGGTGCACTTATATACATAGAGGAAAAAGGCTCGTGCACATAAATATAAATCTAAATGAATGAAATGTATAACAGAAAAACTACTTTTAATCCTGCTGCCCCAATATCTAGTTATTCCCTCTCACAGATGTCTCTTGGATTTATTATGGATTTGTGTTCGCTAAACCCATTCTAAGCTGAACATATTGTCAGTCAAAACAAATACATGTACTAGATCTAATCAAACACCATAGCTTAGCCTAGCTTGTCTTAACATGTTTAGACTCTTCTATTAGCCTGTGGCTGAGCAGAACACTTCACACAAAGCCTGTTTTGCGATGAAATGTTGAAGAGCTTATGTGTTTATTGACCATTATACTCACTGAGTAGGATGGCTCAATGACCGTGTTCTCACCCATCATAAAACAAAACCATCGGGACCATTTGCATGGCATTCCACTCATTTTCTTATTCTCCTCACACATGCACACGCACACACACACGCACACATACACACCTACAAAATGGACTCTTCTGTATATGAGTCTCTCCTTTTTTCCCATCAGAACTCCTATTGAAACAAGAAACAACACAGACTCTGAATCAAGCTGGTTTAAGCAAAGAGAGAATCCCGCATCGTTGAAAACTGCTGGACCTGGTGGTGCGCATCTGTGGTGTGTGAACCTGTAACCCAGAAACCGGCAAGAGGGTGGTGCTGGGACAAGAGGATCACATGTTGAAGACTATCTCTGGCAGCTGAGTGAGGCCTTGACTCAAAATCTAGAAGTAGAAAGGAGCCTGGGGATCTAGCTCAGGAAAGGAGCATCTGCCTAGCATTTACGGCACCTCTGGGTCAGTCTCCAGTAATACAGACAGGGGAGGGGAGGGGAGGGGAGAGGAAGAAGGAAGGAAAGGGGAAGTACTGGGGTGCTATTTCCAGACCCCAGCTCCCCTTTAAGCATGGTACCCTTCACTTTCCTTCACCCACTTTCTTGATTGGACAGCTGACTCCCCCTCTGACTGCAGGGGTGACCCCAATCAACACATCACATCCCCCCTGGACACAGGACTTGATTTGTCCACTGATTCAAGGCAAGGCCTATGACCCATTCAGAGGCGATGAAAAAACAATCAGATTCAAGCCTGGGCTTTTCTGGGGGACTTGAGATGAAAAGCCTGGAGCAACTCCAGCCTCTGATGTGCTGAAGAGAAGTCCAGACAGAAAATGACTTTCATGGAAGAAGGGACATTCCCAGTTCCCAGAGGGAATGCAGTGCGAGCCTGAGGTCTGCCTAGGGCAGCGAAAGCACTTTCGACAAGTGGAAGCTAAGGACAAGAGAGCCGAGGCTGAGGTTGCTTTCCCAGGGACATGGCCTGGGCGGGCTCTAACCAGGTCTTGCCACGAGTCTGTCACTCTTGGAGGGCAAGACTGTCATTGTGGGATTCAGTATAAAGGAAGGTATCCCCGGCATGGATTAAAAACAGATAATCAACCCAGGCTCTAGAACTAGACTTCTAGAGAAATGATGGAATAGGACCTAATGCCCACTTCCTTCACTCATCCACCTCTGCTCACCTTTCCTCTCTCTCTCTCATCCCCTCTTCCGTCTCTCTCAAGTGAGGCCAAACTGCTGATGCCCCAGGCCCTGGACATTGGATGGCGGAGTTCACGGGTGTACAGAGCACTGCATGGAAAGGTGGTCTCCACCCGACTCTTCTCTGACCGCCTCAACAGCAGGCACCTCGGGGACAAGTGCAGCTAAGGTCCGCACCAACTCTATCACCCCTCCTTCACTCTCCCGGAGGTCCTGGCTACCAGGAGAGAGATCCCAAGATAAGAGAAGGGGCGTCAGCAAAGCCTACAGCCAGAGAGGATCCTGCACCCATGGTCAGTATGTTGCTTTTAGCTCATGCTATTTTACTAGAATGAGTTTATAGCTGAGAAAAAGCAATTTGAGCATTCAATAAAATATCCAAAGAATATAAAAGCGCATGCCTGCATTGCGCCCTTTCGGTTGCACTTTCCAGAGGTAACCACGTGCAACAGCTGCTTGGAAGTTTTCTCCAGGAGTTTCTAGTTACAATCATGTTTCATACATATACATAAGTATGGTGTCTTTGAAATAAAAAAAATAACCACTATACCTACAGTTCTGTCCCTTGCTTTTCCAGTGAACAATGTATATATGACTCAGTTCTCTCGTTCTCTCTAATAGCCTCCCTGAAGTCATTGTGTAGCCCGAACATCACTCATTCAACCAGAAGCCTATTAGCAAACATTTAGGCCTCCAAGTGTCTTCCTGGGTAACAAAGAACTCCACATCACACATCCTTGTGGCTTATTTCTTTGCTACATCGTCACTGCCAAAAGAATTCCCATTCCTTGGCTTTTTCTCATTACTACAGATTTCGAGGGAGCCTGTGAGAAGAAAAGATGCAGACATTTGTGGGTGGGAAGTGGTGGAGGTGTATGCATGTGTGTACATTTGTATGCACTGTGAACACGTGTGTGCATGTGTGAGCGTGTGTACATGTATGTGCATGTGTGTACATGTGTGTGCACGTGTGTACATGCGTATGTGGGTGCGGAGGCAGAGGAGGCTGGTTAGTGTGGAGGATCTTTCTCCATCACTCTTCACTTCTTTACCCCACCCCCGCCTGGTTTGATTTTTGAGACAGAGTCCCTTGCTGAACCCAGAACTCCCCAGGGGTTACAGATGCTCTCCACTGTGCGGAGCTTTTATGTGTGTGCTGGGGATCTGAACTCAGATCCACACACTTGCACAGCCAGCACTTTACCCATTGTCCCTACCCCATCCTGCCCTAGACCCAAATTTGGGTA
Source organism: Chionomys nivalis (assembly GCF_950005125.1). NCBI lineage: Eukaryota > Metazoa > Chordata > Mammalia > Rodentia > Cricetidae > Chionomys > Chionomys nivalis. The sequence continues at coordinate 110,940,591 of NC_080087.1, read as the reverse complement.
TTTTAAAGATTCTAAGTGAAATGCCATTTTCAAACTCTTCGTAACTCCCATTTAAGAGAAAAATTTATACATATAGACACACAGACATTTTTATAGACAGACAGGGCTATCTCAATAAAAGTTTAAGGTACACCGCTTGACCCAGGTGGCTTCCTAAGAGCTTTGTGCTTTCTTGTGTTGAACTTTTCTTAGGTTCAATGTCACAGAGACCCAAGAAAGCACCTCTCCCGTGACGAGTGCTTTAGACCTGTGCTGGCTGGTTTTGTGTCCACTTGACACAAGTTAAAATCATCAGAGAGGAGGGAACCTCAATTGAGAAAATGCCTCCATGAGATCTGGCTGTAGGCAAGCCACTATTTCCTTAATTAATGGTTGATGGGGGAGGGCCCAGCCCATTGTGGGCGGGGCCATCACTGGGTTGGTTGTCTTGGGTTGTATAAGAAAGTCCTCTGAGCAAACTAGAGAAGCAAACCAGTATGCAGCACCCCCCCTCCATGGCCTCTGCATCAGCTCCTGCTTCCATTCAGGTTCCTTCCCTGTTTGAGTTCCTGCCCTCACTGCTTTTGATGATGAACAACATGTTATAGGGAACTGTGAGTAATATAAACCTTTTCCTCCCCAAGTTGCTTTTCCCCCCTATGGTGTTTCATAACAGCAATAGTAACCCCAACTTAGGCAGGACCACTGTGACGTCGTAAGTAACTCCTAGGGTTGTGCAGGGGAACCTCTGGCAAGGGTCCTCAAGCTCAGGTCTCCCATGTAACTCTGCTAAGGGCAGAATGGTAGAAAGGTCCTGCTGGAGGAGGCTTAAAAGTAATGCAAAACGGCAGGCTGCTTCCTCTGGACAAAAAACGTTCAAAGTGCCACATGCCAGGCTCAAAAGTAGCTAGCGTGACTTGGAAGCTGCAAGGTAGACTTTGAAGTCATGACAAAAGCAAGCCTGTGTCCACTGCTGCACTGAAGGAACAATGTCACAACAGCAGAGACGATAAACTTACGACAGTTACTACTGAGATCACTAACAGCAGAAAACCAAGGACTGCAAAGATAAGCAAAAAGAAGAAAAACAAAAAAACCTCTGGGCACACGTATGTGTCTGGGACAAGATCATACTCAGGAAAACACCACAAAATTAGGAAGAAAGAAACATTTGGGACTTGAGAAGATGGCCCATTGGTAAAGTGCCTGCCATCCAAGCACAAGGACCTGAGTTTAGATCCCCAGAACCCATCAAGAAAGCCCCAGCATAGTGGTGTGTGTCTGTAACCCCAGCTTTGGTGAAGGGTGGAGACAGGTGGATCCCTGACACTCATAGCCAGCCGGCCTGAGCCTCAGTTCCAGTGAGAGACCTTGTCTAAAACAAAGGTGGAGAAAGATTGAGAGAAGACACCTGACATTGGCCTTGGGCCTACACACGTGTGCACCGGCCCCCACACTTACCCACAAAACAGCTGGACGTGGTGGGGCACACTTGTGATCTCAACCTTGGGAACAGAAGTAGGAGGGTCACTTGAGCTCAGGGGTTAAAGACTGAACTGTATATGCACAACATAGACCATGCACAAAAGGAAAAGAAGGTTGGAAGGGAAGGAGAGATGGAGAAGAGAGAGAAGCAGTAGGTAGCAGAAGGAAAAAATTGGTCTGGTCTAAGGCTATGATCTAAGCAGGGTGATGGTGGTGCATGTCTTTAATTCTAGAATTCAGGAGGCAGAGGCAGGCGGATCTCTGTGAGTTCAAGGGCAACCTCATCTACAGAGTTAGTTCCAGGACAGCTAGAGCTGTTACGTAGAGAAACCTTGTCTCAATAAATAAACAAACAAACAAGCAAATAAAATTATGATCTAAGGCTGCTGGGATGTGTCCACATCGACACTGCCCTCTGTGTTTGTGTTAGACAAGATTCAACTGTTGCCGTGCCCAGTAGAACTGCCCTAATGGTCCCATTTTAATTACTGAAAGACTTCACATGAATCCTTCTCAGAAAATTATCTCTGAAGCTAGAAGATGTACTTCTCTACAAACAGATGTAAAGGGACCGGGCTGAAGACAGTCACTTTTAGCAACGGCAGGGTTATTGGGAGGGTCTGAAATATTAATTCTCTCAATTTCCTCTGAGGGTTGAGGGGAATTCATCTTTTAAAGGCTCTTCAGGGGGCGGGGGGAGCTGAGGTGATGGTTCAGTGGTTAAGAGCACTTACTGCTCCTACAGAGGACCTGAGTTCATTTCCCAGCACCCACATGGAGTGGTGATGGTATATAACTCCTCTGGGGATTGGACACGACACCCTCTTCTGGCCCGTGGTACACATACACAAGCAACAAACTCTCATACACATAAAATGAAAACAAATAAATCTCTTTTTTAAAAAAAATAAAAAGAATCTTTAAAAAACGGAGTCTTCACAGGGATATAAAATGGCATAAATGTACTCTGGGAGAGAGATGAAGCGGCCATCCTTAGAGAAGACAAGAACTTATAAAGACCAGTTCATACTCAATGTAAGGCCTGCAGCTATGGCACCTTCTGCTCCAGCCAAGCCAGGCCTGCAGCAATCAACAGACCACACCGTGGTGACCGAGTCCCTCCATGTCAGAAGCAGATGCTAAGACAGCTCTAGACACCCAAGAAACTGACGGCGAACAAAGCAGAAAGTGCAAGATTTTAATTTTTATTATTATTATTTGTGTGTGTGTGTGTGTACATGTGCCACAGCAAGTGTGTGCAAGTCAGAGGGCAGCGTACGCAACCGGGTTCTCTTCTCCCACCACGTGGGTCCCCTGGGATTGGCTCGGGCTGTCAGGCTTGCCTGTAAGGGCCTTCACTCACTGAGCCATTTCACCAGGCCAAATGTAGGATTTTTTTTTTTATAAAAAGAGCCTTAAAGTAACCACTGACTACTAAAAATAGGTATCTGTGAGAGCAGAGGGGAACTAGTGGAGAAGAGAAAGGGGACTCAGCAGGATATATGAGATAACAGGGCTGAGGATGACCAAAATAGACGAATATACAGGAAAATGTCATAGTGAAACCTATTCTATATGACTGATGTTTGTTGAATTCCGCGGTTAAGACAGAACCTCTGTCTTCAAAATCACCAAGGAAGATAAGGAGAAAGAACAAAAACAACAGACTATTCAGCACAGAGCAAATATAACCGGGAAAGAGGCTCGGCGTAGACATGATAGTAAACATGAAACATCCAAACTGTTCTCCCTCAACATCCTCAGTTCAGCGAAAAAATATATTATTCAAGCCGGGTGTAGTGAAGTACCCCTTTAATCCCAGCACTCAGGGGGCAGAGGCAGGCGGATCTCTATGAGTTCAAGGCCAGCCTGGTCTACAGAGTGAGTTCGCAGCCAGCAAGGGCTTCAAAATGAAATCCTATAAAACAAACAAACAAACAACAACAAACCAGAAATGTTATTCAACTCTGCTCTTATCAAGGGCGCACAAGCGACGCGGTGTTCAGTGTGATAGCCCCGTGACAACAAAGGAAACAAACAGAAGCTCTGAGGGCAAATGGCAGAGCCCGCAGGGCCTCGGGAATGAAGTCACCCCGGTACTGGGAAGGTTGTTTTCTGGGGGAGAAGTGGGCATGAGAGAGAAGCGGGGAGGGGGTGTGATGGGACTAAAAGATGCTCTGCTCATGTGTGATGCTGGCACAATGAAGCCAACTACTTTGCAAACAGATACATGATAATGAAAATGTACGTAAACAGAACAAAATATACATGTAAGTGAAAAGGGGGGAAGAACCGTTTTCTGTTAGTAAAGGGAAAATACTCACTGGGAGTGTAGCTCAGTGGTAAAGCATTTATTTGCCTGGTATGCCCAGGCCCTAGGTTAAAAAACTCCAGCACCTCAAAACAAAATAAAAGAAGGAAAGGAAGATAAAGCCGTGAGGGCCAGAGCTGCCATCTCGTGCACAAACTGCATGGAAGAGAAGCATATAAAGACAGGATTTAGAGACGTGCTAACCAAAGCGAGTGGTGTCAGACTTTAACAGATTCAGGTTAACAAGCAGGTCAAGCAGAAAAAACATAAAACAGAATAGAATTAAGCAAACAGAGTAGTTTATGCTACTCAACAGTTCTCAAGTTTGGTTTTAAGCAAAAAAGTATTTTTTACCCATATATTCACAAGAAACATTGGCCAAAATGGACTATCTATCTGTCTAGCAAGAATAAAACACCCATCAAAACACCAGGGTAGGTCAGGTGTATGTAGTTAGGTGGTGTATATGCGCCTTTAATCCCAGCATTTGGGAGGTAGAAGCAGGTGGCTATTTTTGAAGTTGAAGATATATACAGAGACATACATACGTACATACATACATACATACATACATACGTACATACGTACATTCTCTGGTTTACATAGAGATTTCCAGGCCAGCCATGCTACATAGTGAGAACCTGTCTCAACAAAACAAAACAAAAACCCAAGGCAGAAATCATATTGTCTATATTCTTTGACCACACAGAAAAAGTGTAGAAGAAAAATAATTGGCTGTTTAAAACTAAAGTGAAAAAGCAAGAAGCAAAATGCTTGAGATGTAGTCCTGAATTCGAGACGTTTTTGGTGTGTTGTTTAAAAAATTAATTCACAGCTGGGTGGTGATGGTGCACAGTTTTAATTCCAGCACTTGGGAGGGAGAGGCAAGCAGATCTCTGTGAGTTTGAGGTCAGCCTGATCTATAGAGTGAGTTCCAGGACAGGCGGGACTGTTATACAGAGAGACCCTGTCTCAAAAACCAAACCAAACCAAATTAATTCACATGATGCAGCCCAAACCATTTGGAGACAAATATTCTACCCTGGTTGCTGTAATTTACATCGGTTTTTCTTTTAAGGGGAAAAAGGGGAGGGGAAGACTAAATAAATGAATAAGTAACCACTTGAGCATTAGAAAGATGGGGGAAAGAGTCCCAGGAAATTGGGGGGGGGGGATACGGATAAAAACAAAATACCAGAATCCAGAAGCGTAACGGGTGGGCTAGGGGCAGACAGTACACTAGGCTATGGACGTGTGTCTAAGGCAGTCCTCGGGCTAGGGGCAGACAGTACACTAGGCTATGGACGTGTGTCTAAGGCAGTCCTCGGCTATGACCAAGAAAGCAAACTGAAATGCTTATCTAGATGTAGGAGACATTAAGCTCGGAGAGGAAGGAGATAACTACACCAAGAAACACTGTCTGTCCCCTGTGTGCAACCACACGAAACCTTCGCACAGCTGACAACATGAAGCACCGGTCACCAGAACCGAACAAGCAGGAGAAGTATCCATTAGAGTAGTAATCATGAAAGAAACCGTGCGCCACTGAAGACTGCTCACGAATCAAGCAGGCGCTTACTTCAGTGTGTTAAGCCACTGGTGATCCCCCATTTGCTATGAACTATGTCAGAATACAAGATAACGAGTGACTTCCGTCGAAGCACGCCCCAGGACCAAACTTGATATGTGAAGCACGAAAGAGAAAAACCAGAGCTCGGCTTACATATGCAGCCATCCTAATTGAGAGGCCACCAGGTAGAATTCAGAATATTATCATTATAAACCCTGTAAATAAGTCAGAAATATAAACGAGTTTCAACTGGGACAACTGCTAACTAGCGTTGTGGGTCACATCATTAAAGTGAAAACAAAAGCCATCTGCTTCTATACACCACTTTTCACGAGAATTAAATGAAGAGACCGAAAGTGCTTCTTAGAATGATAACGAGTAGTTTGCTGATACCACAGCAACTTTGTGTTTAACGGTTAAAATAATAAAAGCATTCTTATTGAAATCGAACACCAGCACCCAGTCATCCCAGATAATATACTATGATATTTGGCAGATAAAATGAGACATCCCCCACCCCTGCAAAAAAAAATCAATAATAAAGGTACAGTCAGTGAGCTGAGACTATTAGATCATGTTGGTAAGAAGTAACTTAAGTCTTCACCTGAAGGTAAGCAGCTAAAGACACTCAGGCTCCTTAAAGGAGCTGCACTTGACAAAAATCAAACCAGAGGGAAAAGGCTAGATGAAAATTTAACAGATGACCTGCTTATAAAAGTCACTAGAGGGGAACTCTGCCGACTGAGGATCATTGAAAAGTGGGAGACAAGGCCACTTTTGTCAATCGAAAGAAAGAAAGGAAGGAAGAAAGAACGAAAAAGAGAAGGGGGAGAGGGGAAGGGAAGGGATGGGGGAGAGAAAGAAAGAAAGAGGGGGGGAGAGAGGGGGAGGGAAGGGAGGGAGAGAAAGAAAGAAAGAAAGAAAGAAAGAAAGAAAGAAAGAAAGAAAGAAAGAAAGAAAGAAAGAAAGAAAGAAGGAAAGACAGACAGAAAGAAAGACAGACAGAAAGAAAGAGGGGGAAAGGAGGGAGAGGGGCTGTAGAACTGATTCAATGGTTCAGAGCCCTGATTGCCCTTACAAAAGACCCATGTTCAATTCCCAGCCCCCACAGGGCAGCTCCCATTCATCTGTAGCCCCAGAGAACCCCCCCCCCAGCACTCTTCTGAACGCTGCGAGCATGACACACACTGTACCAATACACACGGAGACAAACACTCATGCACATAAAATAAATAAAATTTTAAAAATTTTAAAGAAAAAGAAAAAAGCACAGCTTTACAGAAAAGAAAATTTCTTTAAAACATTAAAATAAAATAATATACCAAATAAAACAAAGTACAACAAAGAGTTTTAGAGAACAATATCCTTTCTCTACGAGGAGATGCTCGCAAACAGGCCAAGGACACAGAAAGGATTCACCCAGAGAGAAAATATCTATCAAGTTTGAGAAGCTGAGCAAGATCTCACCAATACTCAAATGAGTGTGCAAGCCAGTACATGGCACACAACTCAGAATATCTGATTAATCATAAACCACAAAAATCATATTAGGTTTCTATCTAGTAACTCTTAGACTTTAAACAAACCATGTGAAAGAAGAAAATTATGTAGAGAAATGTGTTCTTTGTGGCAATTTTTTCTAATAAAAAAATTCACAGTTGAAATATGAAGCAACGGTTAATTTCACTACAGTAAATCCACTCCATGGAAATTTTTTTGATGCTATGTTTATGCTGACTAGGTTACATAAAAACCCACAAACTATAAAATTATACATTCAGGATGATTGCAACTGTGATTTTAAAAAAACCCACACACAGAAAAAAAAACTAGAAAACAATTTCCGTACACCAGACAACACTGTATTCTAGCGGCTGGATGATAGGTGATTTTTAAAATCAGCCTTTTTCTTTATTAATTTTTTTACATATATTCTTAACATAATAATACAGAAATACAGAAAAACATGGAAACAACATAAGATTCTTTAAAAACTCTATCAAGCACCAGGAACGGAAGGACAATGATAAAAATAGCTTTTGAAACAGAGTGTGGTCTGGATTATTAACTCGAGGTGTGGCAGGGGGTGAGGGTCACACAAAACGAAGAGACGCGCTGAACTGCCCCGCGCTCAGCTGAGCGGGCATTATCTTCCCAGGTCAGGGAGACTCCGTTTGTTGTTGTTTGGTGTTTGTAGGCAGGGTCTCTCTATGTAGCTGTGGCTCTCCTGGAGCTCACTACGTAGACCAAACTCAGACTCACAAAGTTCCAAATTTATCCCAAACATATTTCATTATTTTAAATTTTTCTTTAATAGCTAGGTGGAAGGGTACATATTTATAACCCCAGCAGCACTCAATAGCTGAGTTAGGAGGATCTCAATTGAGGCCAGCTTAAGTTATTTGAGACTTCACTCTCAAAATAAATAGATAGATAGATAGATAGATAGATAGATAGATAGATAGATAGATAGATAGATAAATAAATAGTGGCCGAAAGTAAAGATATCTAAAATAAAATTCTCTCCAAGCTTGGGGAGCTATTAAAAGATATAAATGCAGACATCAGAGTTTTAATGTTTTCCGATTTCATACTTATGTTAAAAAGATCTTATCTACTTTGAAAAGACAAAAGGAAGAGAAATTTTATGATGAAACTGAAATAGAAAAAGCAGCCTCAGTATGGAAGGGGCAACTCTATTGAAGTTAACACAAACACAATAAAGAATTTTCATATTAATACCCTCTATGAAAAACTGCATCCACTTAAAAATCCAAGCATCTTTGATTGATAAGAAACAGAAAACTAAAAGGTTCGGCCTGCTAAAGTGAACGGCTTCACCTCAGTTCATTGGGCTTGCAGTATGCTAAAAAGGAAAGAAATGAGAAAATATTTTTTTTTCTGGTCAAAAGATCTGCGAGGGTGGCGGAGACCCTACATTGATAATAGCTATGACGAATAATGAAATTTGAAACGCTCAATTTATGTCCCCGTTTGCACACTGGAGAAATACATGCTGGGACTGTGCCAGATACTCAAAGCAAAGTAAGAGAAAGGGAAAATCGTGTTTAGGGACCCTAAAAATATCATTAATCACATAGAGATGGGAGTGCTCTGGCCAGTCCGGTTCACAGGACAGCTAGCAGCACAGACAAGGAGAAAATTTGAATAAGGAGTCTCTCTGGGGCAGGAGGGTCTCACGCTACGTTTATCCCGCTCTTGAGTCCAGGCAGTAATGAGGAGCAAAGTGGTTCATAGCTCCTTCTTGGGCCACATCTGAACCCCCACATCCACAGACCCTTGACTAACACGGAAGTGGCCTTTCTACACGTTCTTGCTCTCTTCTAAGATTTTCTAGCATAGTCTCTTAAATAATGGGAATCAGAGATAAAAGCGGAAGAGTTTTGCTGGAGTACTGGAAAGGAACAAATAAAGAGACACATGAAAACACAGAATGGCAGCAGATGATTATTTCCAGGTATTCTTTCTCGTATACAGGAGAATCAGAAGCGAGGTGACTACCCTGACACAATCTGGAAGAGGAACAGGGCCCCAGTCACCTTTCTTGGCTCTGGTCACCTTGAGCCCCAAGGCCTGCTGGTGCAGGGACTCCAGGTGAAGAACTGCAGACACGGAAGAAGCGGATAGGTTGAACCGAGCTCCAGACCCATGGAGAGGAGAACCCATCTCCAGGGCTCAGGACATGGTGGTCCACAGTGTGACGTCACAGGGCCGTAGGAAGAGCAGTCCCAGGTTCTTTAGGGAGGCCTGTTTTGCTATAAGTGCTTCTGAGAACAAAGAGGCTTCATTGTGAGCAAGTGAGTTCCCTGACATCAGAGGCAAGCAAGCAAAAGCAGGAAGCCAGTTCATCCAGAACACTAGAGAGAATGCTCATATACTCCTGCTGCGGGGTGTTTTTGCTTGTCTTTAGCCCTGAAATTGAATCTTTTCTCAACCTAATGTCGTTTTCTAAAGTTTAATAAAGAGAAAAGGTACCCACAGCACGGAAGGCACTGGCCCTGGGTTCTACCTCACCTCTGGCTCTGTCAGGAGACGCAGCTTTTGCTTTGCTTGCCTGTCCATAAAACCTTGCATTCGAGGCCAGCTTGATCTACAAGAGCTAGTTCCAGGACAGGCTCCAAAGCTACAGAAAAACCCTGTCTCAAAAAACAAAACCAAACAACAACAACAAAAAAAAAAAAAAACCAAAAATACCATAAAACATAAAACCTTGCTTAGTCCCAGGAGTCTGGAGTCAGCCTCACCACATCAGCTCTTGCCGCCAGCTCCTCTATGCAGCAATATGAATGGTGGTAATGGTAGCCCCATGCCCAGGGTGCCCCATCTGCCACACTGGGCATGCCAAAGCTGTGTCTTCACAGTTGAGACTGAGAATCCAAAGTTGTAAGACTCAGCACCATCAAGTCCTCCTTTTCCCACTGTGGCCTGCATTTTCCAGACCTCCAGGGTGACAGGAACAGCACAGTAGACAAGAATGTTTGCAGGCCAAGAGGGTGTCCACTCCCCTAGACAGCAGCAAGTTCATCAGTGCCCAGCCACTGCTCGAGATGGACCTCCAGGGGTCTAGACTGAGATGGCACCCCGACCATGGGGAAGCCCAGCTAGTGTGGCTTCAGGAATTCAGTTGGAGGAGGGACGAGCATTCTCTGGACCAGTGTCGGCCATCCAGTTTCCTTGCTTGAAGCCTAGTGTTCTGGAGATTACCAAGTTAGAATGCAAATACCAACTCCAAAGCAGCAGATGCCAGCCCCAAAGCAGCAGAAATGATGGCCTGAGCTGGGTTTTTGCAAACCAGAGTGTGAGGACACAAGGTGGGACCTGAGATGGCTCAGCCAGTAAAACGCTTGACTTACAAACAAGAGGTCTTAAGTTTGATCCTTGGCACCCACATAAAAAACAAACTAGGTGTACCCCTATTACCGCAGCTCTGGAAAGACAGAGACGAGAAAACTCCTGGGACTTGCTGACCAGGTTTAGCCAAATCAGTGAGCTTCAAATTCAGTGGGGGACCCTGACTTAAAAAGTAAGATGGAAAGCAATTAGGAAGACAGACAACATTGACTTCTGGCCTACACACACACGCACGCACACATACACACACACACACACAAAACAATGCACGTGAATCTCCTTGACACCAGGAGTGACTAAGAGGGGGCTGGGAGAGTAGAGGGGTAGCTCAGAGACGTGAGATCTGCCTGGCTATGTGCTCAGCACTCCGCAGAGGGGGTGGAGTACGTCCTGGAGGTTAGGAGCATTGTGCCCATTTTGCAAATGAGGAAAGTAAGGCTCAGAGAGTCTGCCCAAGGTCGGCTGAACACCGTGGCTCAGGCCTGTAATCTCCACACTGGCAGGCCGAAGCAAGAAAGTCGCCATGAGTCTAAGGCCAGCCTGGGCAACGCGGTGAAGTTCTAGCTCAGTCTGGGGTGAGTGTTAAGTGTAGAGGAAAAGTTCAGGCAGGCAGAGAGGGACCCACGGGGACTCACATCAAACACCCACCTTCCTGGTCATCCCACAGGGTTTGCCCTCTGTTGGCTAAGTGGGGACTACTAGGAATCACGTGGGGCCAACAGGGCAGGTGTCCCTGCTGTCCAGGAATGGCACCACAATGAGAAGAAGTTTGTCTTCTTTGCCAACTCACACAGAAACTCGTCCTTAAGAGGGTCTTACTAAATGAAAGGTGGGGAGAGGGGGAGGGGGTGGGCTGATCTGTTGCAATGACTAGTGACCCCCTCAGGGGAGCAAAACAGAGATGAGAAGAACCTTCCAGGAGGATTGCCTGGATGCTGTGCACACCCCTGCCCCACCCCCACATTGAGCAGCACAAAGAAAGCCCAGTCCAGGACAGAACAACAGACATTTCCTGACCTGTCCTCACTGTCAAGGAAGAATTTAGATTTTTCAGGGTTCTAAATGCCTGTGTGTGTTTTCTCTGCCAGTCTCTCCACAAGACAGTTGGCTGGAGTTAGAAAACAATCTCGTTACAGGAAAGCAGTCCGAACTGACCACTTGCTTGCCAGGGCACAAGCGGATCCCCTCGTTTACTGCCCTCAAGAGCCAGTAAAGAGGGGACTAATACCCCTCCATCCCCAGAAAGGTAAACTGAGGCTAAGCAAATGACACGTGTGACAAATAGCTGGGTCTTGGCTCCCACACCCACCCGTGTCTTCTCAGGAGCCTCTTGCCCAGGGGTTGTAGGACGATTCCTGAGAGTATGTAATCTCTAGTGCTTGGTGATTTCCCAGCAAGACTTCGGGGGAGTGGACTGTGGGCCAGGGGGAGATTGATGGCACGCAAGCCAAGCTGGCTGGGGAGGGCTCCTGTCCTGCCTATGGGGAGCTTGCCCCACCCCGACCTACAGCCTTGACTCAGATCAGGAGGAAGTTGAGGGCTTGTAGAAAAATGTCACCCTTTATCAGGGACAAACCGGGCCTGCTGTAGGCTGCCGCTGTCACGGAGTCCAGGAACAGCTGCTGGTCTGCTACCTGGGGAAGCCCACTGATCTAGCACAGGTGTGAACAGAACCCAGCCCTTCAAGGAAGCAAGATCAGGTCAGAGGCACTGGGCCTCAGTTTCTCTAAACGGTCCAGAGACTGTTACCTGTAGATGGTCCAGTGCAGCTGATTGAGCTTTGAGGTGTCATAGCTTCTCCAGGACCCAGCCACCTGCAAGCTCTGGGCAAAGCCACTTCCCCTCTTTGGGCCTGAACTTCCTTGGGGGGGGGAGGTGGAGGTGGGGGTGCAGGGGTGGGGCCAGAGACTTCCAAGCAGCTTCCAAGTTAACCTGTTTGGCTTAGGGGCTCTTCCTCTGGGGCTTAGAACGGTGGTTCGGCAAGGTCCACACTCCTCTGGGCAGAACTAGAATGCTGTGGCAAGCAGAGCGAATTTCCACAAAGTGGGTCCACTCTCTTCTGTCCCCTTAGACGTACACTCACCCAGCTTTCAAAAGCCAAGCAGGGGCATGGATGTGAGGGTGGAGGAGGAGGAGGTAGACCTAGGACATTTTCTGAAGAGAAGGAAGCTTCTCACAGCTGACATTCCCACAAGAGCATCATTCGGGAGCAGAGAGCAGTTGAGGAGGGCCCCCAGGACATCCGGCACTTTTGGTTTAGGACAGGAAAACGCTGACCCGAGGAGAGTGGTAGTGGACGGCTTTCTATTTAGACCATAAATTTGAGCAAATCCTCAGGATCCAGCCTGGGCTTACATCAGACCCACACAGGTGTCTGCAAGGAGAGTCAGCAGATAGTTCCCTGGGACCCTTCTTCAAAGGAAAGCTGAGCCAGCCTCCGCAGGATGCTCAGCAGGGAGCCCTCACACATTCCAGGCAATTAGGAGAGTCTGACTGATGTGCAGCCTGGCAAGGCAGCTCTGGTGCCAGGAGGAGCCAGGGGCCCCTTGGAGCATCAAGGTACGGCTATTTTTACAGATCATGCACGCTGTGACTTTCATGTGTCTACAGGAATAGAAACTCCCCAAGGTGGGTCCGGGTGATTCATACCAGTACACGGGTGCTCCCTGCATAATATCAGCTTCTGTGGGAAGCAGGGGTCCTCCGGAGCTCTGGCTCCCACTGTTCAGTGAAATCGTTGACAGATCTGTGACAGCCATTCCAACCCTTGCTGTCACTGAATTGATCACCCTAAGCTATGCAATGGTAACACCAAGTGAGCTCTCTGTGCCCGGACATGAGGACTATACTGCAGTAGGAGCCAAGACAAGACCCTGAGCAGACCTTCTTTAAGCGAGGCGCTTTCAATGTCCCCAGCCACACCCTCGCCAGAGCCTGGCTACAGGGCAAGGCAGAGTGTCTAGACCAGGGCAGCAAGAACAGGGGAGCCGGGAGCTTAACAGGCAGGAAACATGTAGATGTCTAATCCCCACCGTGTTACCAGAGCCTGGGTCTGGAGACCCAGCAAGGGGTTCACACAACTCTGCTCTTCCTCAAAGCAGGGCTCGCCCACCTCCTGCTTTTGCGACTTTCTTTGTGTGTTGGTGATGGGGGCCAAGATCTCACGTACCCCAGGACTGGATTCAGACTCTCCTTGCCACACAGCTGGGATTACGGGTGTGTACCAACCCTCTTTCATATATTCTTTTTTTAAAAGGAAGAGATCTTGCTGTTGCTTGCTATTTAAATGATTGCATGCACAGCCAGGAGCCAAATAGAGACATGAAGACATTTGTAAAGTTATATGAACTAACACCATCCCCCCCCTCCCCTCAGGGCTCTATAAAGCCTGGAAAGATGGAACATCTCAGTTGCAACCAGGCAGAGACCTGCTCAGAGCTCTCTCTCCAGCTCCCCCCATCTCTGTAAGACCTGGAAAAGTATAAATAAAGAATGTTCTCAGGGGTTTCCTAAGCCTGTTATCCCTACTTTGATCCACCCTACCCTCTCATCCCTAGGAGCAAGCTAGACGCTTTGGCACCTGGGGTGGGCTGGCTCCAAAGGGATGATTCTGCTTCACATACCTCCAGCTTCGTCAAATGCATCAGACACCGAGAGAGCTCCAGGAAGCAGCTCCTTCTAGGGCAGAGAGCAGGCCCTTTTGACTGCTTGCCAGAGAGCTAGCTACTCCACGTACCACATCCTCTCCTGAAGCTGGTCCATTCACCCCGTCAGTCATCAGAGGCCCAGCACCCACTCTGAGAGACAGACTTGCCCATGCAGAGGCTTCAGTTGAGCCAGGAGGGGAGGCAGGGAGCAGGACCCAGCCATGTTGGGGTGAGATCAGAGGCCCAGAGAACAGCTCAAGTGGTCATCTTACACACTGGGGTTGTTTGGCATTCAGAAAGGCCAGGGGTAGGGGTGCCTCTGAGGGCAGGGGTGGGGGCTGTCTCTGTGGACTGAGGTGGAGGTGTCTCTGTGGACTGGGGTGGGCAGTCTCTGAGGACAGGTGTGGAGGTGTCTCTGTAGCTGAGATCCAAGGATGACTGGGAGTGAGAAGATAGGCTAGAAACCAGTCATTCAGAAGTAAGAGCTGCTCAGAGGTCTCCTCGAACAAACACACTGAGCAGAAACATCATATTGGAAGCTGAACAATAAAAAGGAAACCTTGGATGAAGAACCTCCGGCTCTTCTCTGAATTTCTGCTGGGGTATAGGCCAGCTTAGATACTGGTACAAGTCCTGCCCTTTAGGGGCCAGGAGGAAGATGAGAGTAAAGGAAATGGCCACACCTAGAAGGAATTGGGACAGGAAGTGGGAATGGGGTGTCTGAGAGAAGGTAACAGGGTCAGCAGAGACAGCTGATTCCTAAGCGAGCCCAGCCGGCCAAGAGTGGCCACGCCCCCTTGAAGAGCCTCAGCTTTGCGACTTCTCCCAGCCGATGACTTCCTCATCTTCGAGCTGGGGTCACAAGTTCAATCAACAAGCACTTGCTGATTCCCTCTCGTGTAGCCTGTACACACACAGCATATCCAAGAGAGACAGTAACACCGGCTCAAAACCAGTGACGAGTGCACGGAGTGAGGAGGCAAAGAGCATCCGGGAACTCGACGCAACACCCAGACTGCGTCCCCATGGATGTAACTGGTCTTCCATTGTCTCCCCTAAAGGGTCTGAGGAGAGGAAAAGGAGTGGGCGCTGATAATAGTACCATCCCAATGAAAGCCAGCTGCCGCACCTCAACCCTAAGAGGAAGCCTCGACAGAAAGCGGAAGGCGGGATAAACTGAGGAAGGAGAAGCAAGGAGAGGGAAGATGCGTTGAGAACCCTTTGCATCCACACAGTTGCTGCTTGTCTCACCTGCTCAAAATCCCACGTTTGGTCACACTTCTGTCCCTAAGCCCAGATGATTCCCATAAGTGGCCAGACAGTTGACGAATGGCAAATGAGTCCCCAGCTTTGGAGTCTTGGCCGACTCCCTGAGGGAAGTCCCCTTTCCTGCCCTCCACATGGACCGCATTAGCCACCAGCAGAAGCTGAAGATGTCCAGCCTCCTTGAGAGTGCTCACGTGTGCAGCTTACAGGGAGCAAGGTGTCATACGTCATGTCACGGCAGGGACAGCAGTCGCTTAGAATGCCCCTCCCCCTCCTCTTCCTTCCTGGAAAGTTGACTGTGAGCACAGAGGAGGAAGTTCTAGGTGCTCTAGCTCACAGCACTGGGTGACCCGTCTGCTCTTACCTTCGTGGTGGGGGCCAGTTTTCTCGGAGGCCCCTGGTTCCTACCTTCCATATACTGCCTAGCGCTGCTCCTGACTTGCAGGTGCAGACAAACGTATTCTTCAAATCTGCTGGTTGTCTTGCTGCTCAAAGTCCACGATATCTAGAAGGAGCCCTTCACTATGAAGGTTCTGGAAAACACAGACTCCAAGACTGCCCCACTGCTGAATTCAGGGTAGGAGAGAATCCTGTGTTTTGAGAGTTATCAAGGTCTCCATGGTGGGAGGGAAGCCTACCAGGCACCTCCACTCCACCGGCTGCATGAAGCCTTCAAGCATCTTACGGGTACACTGCTCCTGCATAGCACCCCTGGCTTTATCTTCTTCAGCTTCTCCTGGAGCGGAGGGAGGCCTGACTTGTTGTGGAAGAGTCCTCGGTTGAACCAGTGACTCTGCCTCTATATAAGTCTAGCACATTTTCTCATCTCTGATGCCACCTCTGATCTCCTTGACATTGCCCAAAGTTCCAGCTACCAAGTCATTTTTTTAAAAAGATTATTTATTTTATTATATGTGTATGGGTATTTTGCAGGCACGCACAGGTATGTGCACCGCATACATGCCTGGTGCAAATGATCCTCTGGAACTTGGATTACAAACAGCTGTGAGCGGCCATGTGGGTGCAGGGAATTGAACTCTGGGCCTCTAGAGGAGCAGCCAGTGCTATTAGCACCGAGTCATCTCACCAGTCCCCAATTTTTAAAAGGAAGTTTATTTGCATCTTGCCCTGGCTGTCCTGTAACTGGCTATGTAGACCAGGCTGACCTCAAACTCACAGAGATGCACCTGCCTCTGCCTCCTGAGTGCTGGGATTAAAGGTGTGCGTCTCTATGCCCAGCTAGCTAACTAATTCTTGTTTATTTCTTCTGGACATGGAGGAGGGAGTAGATAGTGAGCCTCTTCAAAATAAACAATTCCTCTTTGTGTTTCTGTTGCCTAAAGTAGACCAAGTCCTCTCCCCGCATGCCCATCAGAGCCATGTCTCTTTATGCATCAGCTGTTAAATTCCCACCCTGGGTTACTGTGAACATTCTCTTCTCTCTCCATCCCTTCCCACCCCTCCTTTCCATAGCTACATATTACTTTGGTTTTGCTGCACAGAAAGCACCAATTCTGTTAGAGTAACTTGTACTTTTGCCCCCATAAAGGTTCCCCCTCCCCCACTTGGGCTCTTTACCAACAAGAACAGCTTCCATCTTAGCTCTATTGTGACCGAACACTGAGAAAAGCATCTTCGGTGAAAAATGATTGACTTGGGCTCACAGTTTCGGGAGGTTCAGTCCATAATCACTCGTCTCCATGTTTCCAAACCATGAGGCAGAATGTCACTGCAGTGGGACTGTCTGGTGTGGGCTTTTCATCTCACCGTGAACAGGAAGCAGAGAGAGGAAGGGACCCAGGTCCCTGTACACAGGGGCTACTTCCTCTGCCTAAGCTCTGCCTCTCAAAATAGTGCCACCATCTGGGGACCAAGTGTGCCCCACAAAACTCTAGTAAATCCTTCACAGATCTAGGGCTCACTGTACTCATTTCCTTTCTGGATATTTTTGATATAATCTTGACTTTCGTTTTTTTTTAATCCTGGGGTGGAGGGTAGAAATCAATACCAAGAGCCTGACAGTCAGAGTTGCGGGGGTTGTTCTTTGCCACTGCCCTGGGAGCAGTGTGCCAGCGCTTGACCCCTGTTCCAGATGTAGCCACCTCTGCTCTCTCTGATGCTGTCACCTTCCCAGTCACACCTCATTCCAACACTTCATTCAACCTCACCTGCACCCATTGTCATCTTGACTGCTCAAGGACATGCCATTGAGGGTGACAGCTCCCTCACCATTTTACATGTCCTGGGGATAAGCCAATGGGATATACTTTTTTAAAAGGCAGATAATTCTCCACACCATCTAGGGGATGAACACTACCATGGTCTCATTTTCAGAGAAGGAAACTGAGGTAGGTAGCTCGAGTAACAGGCCTAGACGTGAGTCATGGGTGCGATGCAGAGCTGAGGTTTGGACCTTCTCGGGTAACGGCTCCTGAGAATCTAGAAATCTATCAGTCAGGCTTAGCGCTGAGGACACCCTGTACTGAATCCTTCCCAAGCCCAAGGAGGCAGAGCTGATGAGCATCCCTACTCTGTAGATGTGGCGATGCATACCCTGGGGTTCAATTACTTGCCTATATACCCACTTAAGAAGCCAAGCACTCTGTTGAGTGGTAAACCAAAGGAAAGAGTGCAACAAAGGTGTGTGTGTGTGTATGTGTGTGTGTGCGTGCATGTGCACTAATCACAGTGTGGACAGCAACAAAGGTGTGTGTGTGTGTGCACTAGTCACAGTGTGGATAGCAACAAAGGGGTGTGTGTGTGCGTGTGCATGTGTGTGCACTAGTCACAGTGTGGACAGCAACAAAGGGGTGTGTGTGTGTGTGCGTGTGTGTGCACTAATCACAGTGTGGACAGCAACAAAGGTGTGTGTGTGTGTGTGTGTGTGCACTAGTCACAGTGTGGATAGCAACAAAGGGGTGTGTGTGTGCGTGTGCATGTGTGTGCAGTGGTCACAGTGTGGACAGCAACAAAGGTGTGTGTGTGTGCATGCATGTGTGTGCACTAGTCACAGTGTGGACAGCAACAAAGGGGTGTGTGCATGTGTGTGCGTGCGTGTGTGCACTAGTCACAGTGTGGACAGCAAAAAAAGGGGTGTGTGTGTGCGCAGTAGTCACAGTGTGGACATACAGTCCACCCAAATGTCCAGCAACAGATGAGTAGATAAGAAAATATGATATATACATGCAATGGAAAACCACTGAGCCTTGACAAAGGACAGAATCCTACCGAATATGGGATACAAGCCTGTAATCCTAGCACTTTGGAGGTAGAGGGGAAAAGATTGAGTTCAAGATTATGCTTGGCTACTAACAAATATGAGACTATCCTGGGCTACATGAGACCCTGACAGAAAGAAGGGATCGGGAGGAGGGGAGAAGCAAGAAGAGAGGAGAGAGGGGAGAGAGAGGAGAAAGAGAGGAGACTGGAGAGATGGTTTATTCAATAAAGTGCTAGCCATATAAACAGGAAGGCCTGAGTTAGATGCCCCAGAAGTCACACAAGACACTGGGGATGGAGAGAGAAGGAGAGTGACTGAGGATTACACCTGAGTGTGCTCTGACCTCCCTATGGACGTACACACAGGAGCATGTGAACACAAACATTAGACACACTGGCACAGCGAGGAGGGAGGGAGAGAACCTTGGGGCTTACATCACCGTGAGTGGAATTGGAGAACATTCTGGTAGGTAAAAAACAACAACAAACGGGCATGGAGACAAATATCACATGATCACACTCACAGGTGGAATCTGAACAGGCTAAGTCCTAGGAGCAGAGAAAAGGGCGTTACCAGAGACTGGGGAGACTGGGGAGCAGGGATGGGAGGGGTTGGTTGATGAGTAGAGATTATGCCATATTGTTTGTTTTGAGACAGGGTCTGAGGTAGTTTGAATAAGAGCCCCACAGGGTCATAAATTTGAATGCTTGGTCACCAGGGACTGACACTGGAAGGAGGTGTGGCCTTGTTGTTGTGGGTGTGGCTTTGTTGAAATAGGTGTGACCTTGTTGGAGGAAGTGAGTCACTGAGGGGGGGACTTTAGGGTCTCAAATGCTCAGGCCAGACCCAGGGTCTCTCTCTTCCTGCTGCCTGCTGATCCGGGTGTAGAACTCTCAGCTACCTCACCAGTGCCATGTCTGCCTGTGTGCCGCCATGCTTCCCACCACATAATGGACTAAACTTCCAAAACTCTAAGTCATCCCCAATTAAATGTTTTCCTTTATAGGAGTTGCCACGCTAATGGTGTCTCTTCACATCAATAGAACACTGACTAAGGGTTTCACTATGCAGCCTTGGCTGGCCTGGAACTCACTACATAGACCAGGATGGTTTGGAACCATAGAAATCTTGCTGCCACTGCCTCTGTCTCCCAAGTTCTTGGATTAAACATGTGTGCTACTGTGCCCAGTCCATCATGATTCTGTTTTTGGGTTTGGTTCCCCCAATTCCCACCTCAGAGCTGGGCATGGAACCCTTGGTATCTTTCATATAAAGCCAATCCACCACCAAGCTACATTCTCAGCCCTACTCCATAAATCTAAGCAGCGAAAAGAGATCTTTTCAATGTTTTATCACAAAGAATCAGTATTTGAAAAGGACAACACTTGATCATCTTGAACTTGTACTGGTCTCACACAGACCACCACAAACATGCACAATCAGGGTGTGCTGACTGCAAACTATTGAAGATGAGCTGCGGGTCAAACCTTGTCTGCATGTTGTCAAAGCTCTGACTTGATTCGGCCTTTCTAAGACCGTGAAGTCCCTGCCCTCCACATCCTGGCCTTATAATGAAACCTGCCCTCATGTCTTAGGGTTTCTGTTGCTGCAACGAAACACCGTAAGGGGAAGGGGAAGGAGGGGAAGAAATGGTTTCTGTGACTTGTACTTTACTTCCATATCACAGTCTGTCATTGGAGGAAGTCAGAACAGGAACTCAAGCAGAGCAGGAACCCGGAGGCAGGAGCTGATGCAGAGGTCATGGAGGGGTGCTGCTTACTGGTTTACTTCCAATGGCTTGCTTAGCCTGCGTTCTTATAGAACCAAAGACCACCAGCCCAGGGATGGCATCACCCACAATGGGCTGAGCCCTTCCCCATTGATCACTAGTTGAGAAAATGCGTCATGGCCGGATCTCACGGAGGCATTTCCTCAACTGAGGCTCCTTCCTCTCTGATGACTCTAGCTTGTGTCAAATTGACAGAGAAAACCAGCTAGGACACCTCAGCACTGCAATTTAGTTCCCCATCCCATCCAGAACACCGCAGAGCCTCTCTGCTTCAAGGAGCCTCCATGCCTGTGAGTGAGTCATCTCGCTCACTGCGCAGGTCATCCTCGGTCTGGGTCATTGCCCCAGCTCTCCTCTACCCCACCTTTAGACCAACAGGCTCCCGGAAACACCCCAGGACAAATGAAACCTCTTGAAATGAGAGTCGTGGTTCCAGTACCCCTTTCGTGGGGTAGACGGGCCCCATCCCAGCCTAGGACCACCCACAGACACCTTTACCTTTAGTCTCTGGATCCCTAGGCAAGCCTGGGTCCCAGGGTGAGGGGCTCTAGCCCTTTGTCCTGTACCCACCCAGAGTCTGCATCGAGCTAGCCCTTGGCCAGGACACACACTGCTTGAAGAAACCCCTCCACCCACTTCCCTGGGGCACCTCTCTATCAGGAAGCTGGTGCTATTCCCAGGGCGAGCCACAGAGCAGAGGAAATATGAGAGCTGTCACCAGAGTGCCAAGGGCTTCCTATGAAGCATGCCCTCTGTGCTCTAGGATTTAGGGTGACCGGAAGTCTTGATTTCTAGGTTATGTAATTCTTACATTTCAGAGACACCTGCAAAGGAACCCCCGAGTGTGTTACATAACGCACACACCATTATATGGAGAGAAAGTCTTCCATGTTCATTAAAATAATTAGATCTACACTTCTAAAGGAAGAGAGCATGGGCATGAATATTTATAAGATGGGAGCTCAGAAGCTTCTTGACTGAACACCCCCAGAGCGCTGAACTAAAGAAGGGGTGAAGGCTGAGGACAGTCTCCACTGCCCCAGCCCCACCCTCACCCCATGTTGAGTCCTCTGGGGTTGAGTGTCCTGGGCTCATCCAGCAGCGTACTCCGCGACACCAAGCCTAAACCCATCACTTCCCAGCCCCCTACAACAACCCCACACCCAGCTCTAGCCCAGGCACTTCTAGCTGCTCCCTTAGAGCCTCAGTGTCCACACTTGCATAATGGGCACAGTTATACTACAGGCAGCTCTCTCTCTCTCTCTCTCTCTCTCTCTCTCTCTCTCTCTCTCTCTCTCTCCTTCCCAGCTCTATCTCCTCATGAAATTGTAAAGAAAGTAAGCCAGGAACAGATTCAGATTCCAGAGAGCTCCAGGGTCCAGCTTCCACACCACCCCCTCATTGCTTTTGTACCCTCTCATCCTGACAGCCCACCTCATTCAGCTAGCATCCCATCTCCCACCAGCCAGTCCCTCCCTTGTTGTAGCTCACAGGCTCTTCAATGCCTCCCTCCTGTCTCCTTTCTGCTCTTCTCTTGCCTCTCTCCTCCCTCTGGCCCTTCTCTGACCTCCAGTCCCCCACCTTCTCCTGACCACTTGCCTCCTCTTGCTCCCTCCCCGGGGCTTCCTGTCAGCAAGCCCAGGGGCCCACGATGGTGGTACTTGAGACTCTGGAAGCCGTAGGAGTCAACAGCCTGCTGGACACAGGATACAGCCTATGGTGGGCAGTTTCTGTGTAGCCTGGTGTAGTCATGGAAGCTCTGGGAAGCCCGCAGTTCACAGCGAGTTCACAGTTCACCCTAGGCCTTGGGGGTCTGATCTCGTCACTGCAAACACCAGACCAAAGAACATAGAACAAACTCCTTTTTGCATCCTTCCGTAGGCTCCTCACTCCCAGGTGACCATGAGAAACCAAGCTATGACATACTCTGAGCCTCTGAGCCTCTTTCTTTGCAGCACCTTCCCCTCACAGGACCAGGCCCCAAACCCTTCACCCACTCAAACCATTCAACCTTTAAGATGAACGCAGAGAAACCCTTGACTGAACACCCCCAGAGCACCAAACTAGAGAAAGGGTGAAGCATGAGGACAGTCTTCACCTCCCCACCCCCACCCTCACCCCATGCGAGTCTCCGGGCCAAGAAGAAGCAGCGCCCCACGTCTGTGCACACCTGCACCCCAAACCGTTCTCCTCGGTAGAAGACGGCGGTCTCTTTAAAGGGTAAAAGTACAGCGGATAGTGGATTGAGTTGGTGGACTAGAGATTTGGGTTCCTTAGAGGCCCTTCCAGGCCTTCCATATCAGAGAGCAGCATTGAGTTAGTGACCCTGCTTTCTAAGGTTACATCTACAGTCACCCCAAACCACAACAGAGCTGGTCAGGCTCACATTGCTCCATCTGGTCACCTTACTTCCGCCCCTACTTGTAGCTATGTCCCCACCCTCTGTTGTAACCATCCTCACCTCTCCTTTCATAGACTAGATGGCCTTCAGAGGACCTGGCCTTGGTAGATTGTTTATCTGTCTCCCGGCCTCCTCGCTGCCCTGGCTGCAGCTCCCCCTCTCATCGCCCGCTCCTTGGATGATGGGGTTGTGATTTCCAGCCAAGCTCTGGCTCTGGACTCCTGCCAGCCCCCTCCATTACACGCTCACCAAAGCTATTAGAAAGAGCTCACATTCCGTGGAGAGGTCCCCAGCCCCTCCAGTTGTCCCACCGGCACCAGAGAGGGGACACAGGACTATTGACACCCAGAATATATGACGAAAGCCCAAATTCCGAGTGATTCGTGCCAGATAAATGTGGGTATAGCACTAAGATTCATGGAAGCAGTATGACACAGGACTATCAGGGAAATTCCCCGACCCCACTGGCCCTGTACCAAGTCCCACAACACACGAAGTCTCTGCTCACTTCCCCTCAGGCAGGTTTAGTGCTGAGGCTCCTTAGTGTAGTCCCCATGTGCTACCTAGAGTAGGGACAGGGTGACCATAATTCTGGGTGACTCGAGGCTGAGGGGAAGATCCTAAGCTTGCAGTGTTGAACAGGACAGTCTCTGACCAGCTCAGAGTTGGTCATCGTAAGCCATTGAGGGAGCCTGAGGACTCCCTCACTTTGATTTGAGAATTTCTCATCCCGACCCTACTTCCAAGATTCCCAGACCCTACCCAGGATTGTGGCCCCAAAGTGACTGAGCCCAGATGGTCGTGGCTTCCAGGAAGCACAGGACACCACTTCTCATCACCTCGACAAACAAGTGTCCTGGACACCTTTGTGCCAAACCCATGTGGGTCTCTGGAACCTGGGGCAGGGGATCCTTTCCTTCTCCAGTCTCAGCACCACCTTGTCCACATGACTACCCAAGAAAACGTTCCTGGTGTCATTATCAGACAAAGAAGCCACGTACGTGACTTCAGGCTAGGCTTGCTGCCGTACGCAGCCATGTCTGGAACACATCAGAGAAGAGGCCTTGTGTTACACAGAGGTAGGCCCTCTCGGGAAACCAGAGTGGAGAGTCCAGAGCCTGGTGGCCACCCCATCGCAGCCTAGGTCCACGTGAAGGCAGGCCCAGAGAGACTCCTGGGTCTTTTCAGGACCTACAGTGGGAGGGTACGCACTAGCAACTGGATTGCGAGGTCTCCATTAGGTCATCTGTTCTGATCCTCAAGATAGTTTTCCAGCTTGTTCCACCCCCTGCATCCAGAATAGCTGTGCCATGCAGTACAGTCATCTCTTAGCCTTCACAGGCCACAGCCAGAACCACACATACGTACTCAGATGTGCACACCCAGAGACACACAATCATAAACACACACCACATTCACACACACCCTGGCTCAATTGACCCAGACATACACATAGACATACTCAAACATACTCTAGACTGGAAACATTCAAACACACACAGACACACACACAAACCTAAAAATATACATGTCATGTACATACATGTACAAAGAAACACATACAAAGGCACATGCACTCATATGCAGATGTATTCATGCTCCCACAGGCACCCCCAAGGATGCAAGCACACAGGACCTGAACAAGCTACAGAAGTCACTAAGGGAGAGAGAAAGTCAGAAAGCTATGTACACCCTGGAAGACACACCTCTGAATGCACTCACCCACTCATGAGCCCCATGCAGCTTACCAGGACCTAGCTGGTTGCTGAGCCCCTTGGCCTCCCAGTCCCTCCTCCCCAAAGCACTTCATAGGATAAATGGGGTGAGTTGCTCAGGAGGGGGTTGTTCAGTACAGAGGGCTGGAGTCAGAGTCCAGCATCCTGACTTGAGCCAGTGGCAAGGACCAGTGGCCTTGCTACGATGTGGTACAAGGACACTCAGATGAGCCAATGGTATGGTGCAACCCCAGACCTGGGGACCACTTCAAGATGCAGCTGCATAAGCTGAAGATGTTTTTCCCAAGTGTACTTGGAAAGTCTTTAACCTCTAAAGCTGCCAAAGAACCCCAGACCTGATCAAAACAGCTAAGAAGTGAACCCTACAGAGAATAATCTATGAGGAGCAAAAATCCCATTTGGGTTAATTTGAATGGATTTTGTCCATAATGATTTTATTTTGCTTTTAGCTATATGTAATAATGTATAAACTATACTATAATCTTAAGAAAATATATTTAAGTTGAATTCTTATTATGATTGCAACTGCGCAAATAAATAGTATTTGGCAGATTTAAGTATTGATAGGTTAATGGAAAATTCACAACAGAAAATACTAGTGGTAGGAAGAGCAAATTGTGGTAATATTGGACAATTTTTTTCTTTCCCCATATTTCTATAAAGCAGACAAATAGCATGATGCCATAGAAATCTACCTAGGAACAAAGGACGAAGTTCTCACTTCTCGTGCTGAATATCTTCATAGAAAAAGAACGGAATTTAGTGGGAGCAAAAGGAGCCAGGTTGACTGAATTTGACACCAGGACATTTTCTCTCTAATCTGCCATTATACTAAAGTCAACCTTCAGTTTTAGGTTTCAGTTCTGATAAAAAGGAGAGGGAAAAAAAAAAAGGCCAGAGATGTACCTAACTCAGTGGTATTTTGAGTGCTTATCACACACAATCTTGCATTCTTTCCAGGTTCCATTTCTAGCACTAAAAAGAGTGAAAATAACCAACCAACAGGTGTACTGGCGCCCTACTCTGTCCCCAGCATCTTGAGCCCCTACTCTGTGCCCAGCATCTTGTGGCCCTACTCTGTGTCCAGCATCTTGTGGCCCTACTCTGTGCCCAGCGTCTAGGACTCAAAGACAAATGTTTCAGCTTTCACACTAAGCCTTCTTAGACAGATGTCACTGGACTCAGTGTGGAGGAGAAGGGAGTGTGGATTCCAGGAATGATTAGGAGAACTGAGGACCAAGCAACCAACTTAGGCGTGGTAGGACCAGAAATGCTGGGATATTCTGTTGCAAGGGCAAGACGGGCTGTGTGGACAATCAGGAGAAGAGGCATGGAGCCCAGGATCGGGCTGGGAGGAGAGCAGCTCCAGTTTAGACTAGGGACTTAAGGTCCCTGAAGAAGATGCCCCATCCATACATTGAGACTGTGGGGTGCAGAAGGGCTGGGAAGTCACCATGTAGGGAGAAGAGAAGTCCATGGAATATGCACGGTAAATGACTGTGAAGCAAACTCTGGGGCAAGTGAGATGGCTTAGTGGGTAAAGGGTTTGCTGCCACGCCTGCCCACCTGAGCTAGATCACCAGAGCCCATGTGGTGGACAGACAGAACCAGCTCCCACAAGGTAGCCTCTTACCGCTGCATGCCCACTGTGGTATAAACATACACCGTAAAGAAATAAATTTCTTAGTTTTCTAAGCAGCAAAGGTCTCAGTGCTGAGACTGTGGTTGCTTGACGGACACGCCCTAGACCTCGTGTTCCATTGCTAGTGAAGAAAAACGGCAGGAGAGCCGATAATGAACTCCAGGGAAGAACAACATTAAAGAGATTAGCAGAGAGGTTAGACCCTTGACAGTGGAAAGCCGTGGGTCAGACACAGAGCTATAAACCACAAAGGCCACAGGGAGATTCCAGATGAGGGGGCTGGCAGGTGAGAGAGGGAGCCAGGACTGTCTAATATGAGGAACAGACTTGAAGGTGAGCCAATGGACATACTGCATCTGGGAGGGGGAGGGGCAGCATCTTGTCGGATGGCAGCACTGTACCCCTGGGTTCAGGATTCAGGAGTGGTCCAAAGACCAAGGAGAGCAGCAAATATGTGGGTGTCGGCCCACCAAATTTCATTGTCTTCAAGAGGGCTTGAGTCCAGGATATTCCCCAGATGTGTTTGTTAAGTTGCCATTCATAACTGAGTTGCCAGAGCTTCATTTGGTCATAGCTCATGCCCTCCAAGACTGCTAAAATGCTAGGTGGGGCACGAGGTAGGAAGCGAGCAATACTAGGAATTCTGCTGCTGCTGCTGCTGCTGCTGCTGCTGCTGCTGCTGCTGCTGCTGCTGCTGCTGCTGCTAACAACTGAACTGACTCTTTCGCTCTAAACTGAGTCAGATTTCCTAAGCCAAATGTTGTTTGCCCAGCCTTCCTTGTCCCTTTTCAGTCTTCTAAGAAGCATATTAACACTTTTGAAAATGCAGCTAGTTTCCTTAAATAAAAAGATCCTATATTTAAGTCGGGTTTTATGACTGAGAATAGTAAAGTGTGTCCCATAATAAATTGGGATGACTGTTTTGTTTGATACTGGGTAAACATTTGAGTCACATTTCAGGCATTCAGAACAGTATCATGCGCTGGCAACGGCCTTATCTCCTCTAAGAAGAACAGCAATATGAATTTCCTGAATTCTGTCAACTACGAAAACAGGTTTCACCAAAACCACCAAAGAAAATGGGGAAATTTGACTCAGTAGGATGACAGAGCTACTTCCTTTAAAATTTGGTTAAACTCACTCTTGTACTAATAGCTGGGGACTATGTAAAACATCACAAAAAAAGAACTTGGCCAGGCTAGGACCTCTTTTTGCTGCTATGAAAAAATTTTCTCTTTTCTTTTTTATTGAGACAGGCTTTCTCTGTGTAGCTTTGGAGCCTGTCCTGGCACTCTCTCTGTAGACCAGGCTGGCCTTAGAACTCACAGAGATCCACCTGCCTCTGCCTCCCAAGTGCTAGGATTAAAAGCATGCACCACCACCACCCAGCTGGAACAAGTTTTCTTTAAAAGACTGTATAGTGGGACTGGAAAGATGGCTCAGCAACCAAGAGCTCTTACTACTCTTGCAGAAGACCCAGCTTTTGTTCCCAGCACCCACATGTGGCTCACAACCACATATTAACTCCAGTTCCAAAGAATCTGCTACCTACTCTGACCTCTGATGGCCCTGCACACCTATGGTGCACATATATACACTCAGGCACACACACATACACATAAATTACATATATACTATTATGCATTAGGATTATGTAGGGGCTGGGGATGAGGCTCCAGTGGGAGAGGGCTTGCCTGGAATGCAAGATAAACTGGGCACAGAGGTGCACACTGGTAATTCCAGTGCCCGAGGAATAGAAGCAAGAAGTTAGAGGTTCTGGGTCCTCATTGAAAATAGGTGACTTCAGAACTCCTAGGAGGCTCAAGGATCCAGGGCTTCCCACCCAGCCACAGTTGTCCACTGGGTACCAACGGGTTGTTTGGCGATGCCCAGCACTCCCTCCTGTTCTCCTTGGACTTTGGGAAGATGCCACTTAGGGATGAAAGAAAACAAAACTCTCAGTCATGTGATTTGTTCTCAAGTGCCTGATTCCAGCCAATCACTCTGGGGTCTTAGTAAAAAACTCCAGGAGAGCCAGGGCTTCCTCCAGAGTTCTTTAAACACTGTTTCCAGGTTGGGAAGGTGGGTTCACTCAGTAAAGGGATTGCTACATGAGTCTGAGGACCTGAGTTTGAACCCCTAGCACTCCCACAATAACAGGCACAGTAGTGTGTATATCAGTAGTGTCTATAATCCCAGCACTGAGGGATGAGACAGGAGCATTTCTGGAGAGATGTGGATTCTTTTCTGTGTGTTGTGAATATGTTTTATTACCATTGGTTAATAAAGAAGCTGTTTCGGTCAATGACTTAGCAGAGTAAAGCCAGACAAGAAATCAGAACAGAGAGAGAGAGAGAGAGTAGGCAGAGTCACAGAGATGCCATGTAGCTGCTGAAGGAGAAAGACACCCAGAACTTTTGCCGGTAAGTCACAGCCTCATGGTGATACACAGATTAATAGAAACGGGTTACTTCAAGATATAAGAGCTAGCTAGAAATACACCTGAGTCATTGGCCAGGCAGTGTTGTAGTTAATATAGTTTCTGTGTGATTATTCAGGTCTGGGTGGGCAGAAAACAAACAAGCAGTCTCCCACCGTACTGGAGCTCACTGAATATCCAAGATGGCCAATTAATGACCTCTGGCCTCAACATACACACATGTGCACACACACATGCAGTTCCCTTTGAGAAGACTCACACAATCTTATTCCTGCTTTCCCTCCAGTGAGCTCCACTAAGACGCCAAGGTTTTGAGATGGAGAGCGACAGGCCTGACTAGGTGACAACAAACAACCCCCACCCCCGATGTACACTTCTCTATTATCCCTACAGCCCTTGGAGTTCCCTGAGCTCCAGGGAACCCCGGGCTTCCCTTTGTCCCCAGGCCAGGAGTGAGGGGTGGGCTCTGAGTAGCAGATTATCTTTGATGTCTATGAGGGAGTTTCCAGCCTGTGTTAATTGGAGTGGAAAAATGTACCCAGACCATGAATAGCACTTAGGCTAGAGTTCTGGACAGAAAGAAAATCAGAAAGTGAGCTGAGCTCCAGCATTCATCCTTCTCTGCTTCCTGACTGGTGGCAGTGTGGCCCCAGCTTCAGCCACCACCGTCCCCTGTCACCGTTGACCTCATCCTCAAAGTGTGAGCCGAAGCAAACCCATCCTTCCTTAGGTTGCTTTGTCACAGCAATGAGAAAAACAACTGATATAGACCCCAAAATAAAGAAGGCCAAACACATCTATTTAGCCCAGAGAGAAGAGAGACTGGGGTAGAGACATGGCTGTCCGGAGGGAATGAGACCAGGTAAGATAAACATTCGCAAACAGAACACGGCGCCCCCAGCCCACCTCACTCCAGGCATGGCGGGTACCACGAGGAGGTCCTTGCTGTGAAATGACACACCCTGCCACTGTCACCCTACACCCAGCAGCTCCCAGGCTGAGCTGTAAACAATGCTCATTTATTCAAATGCTATCCCACCCGTGGGTGGGGCAGAGAGGTGAGGAGGGGCTTTTGTTTTCCCACACCCCCACACCCCCCCCGTAACACACACAGCTGTATCCAAGCAGCCCAGAGCCAAAGTATCTTCGTAGACTCTGGAAAGATCCAATTCTCTGAGTGGATGATGATCCCAACTTAAATCCTGTGATGTCACAGGGTGAAAGATGGGTATCAATGACCTGGGGGAGATGCAACCTCCCAAAGGCTGACTCCTTGAACTATACCCAGACAAGGGCCAGTAGCTAGGAGGAAAGAAAGAGAAGATGGCACTAACCACTCATAGGGGTGGTCTTGTTGGCAGTAGGAAGAGGTTCTTACACTCTGCATACCCCCTCCCTTTGCATTTACTCTTGGTATTAAGACTCAGAGTTTGGGTCTAGGGATATGAATCAGTCAGTAAAAGCTTGTCATGCTAACATGAGGATCTGACTCCAGATCCCCAGCACCCAGGTAAAAAACCATGCATGGCAGCCCGCATCCATAATCCTAGCACTGGGGAGGCAGAGACCAACAGGTCCCTGGCGCTTCCTGGCCAGCCAGGTTCATTGAATGGGTGAAGTCCAAGTTCAACAAGGGACCCTGACTCAAAAAATAAGGTGAAAGCCATTGAGGAAGACAGCCAGGGTCAGTCACTGGTCTCCACATGCATGCACACACTCATGCAGACTGTGGACACACATACAGACACAAGCATGCACATATGCACAGGCATGCTCACATGCACACACACACAAGCACACACACACACACACGTGCACATGCATGCCTAGTATTTCCTGATAAACTGCACTCACTTCAGAAATACCAGCAAACTCAAAGCTGTCAGCCAGTGGGATCAAAGTTCTTCAGCTGCAGACGCTAAGTGCTGAGGAAGACCCAGAATGGCTGGCTCCGTCTCCTGGGCCGTGACTCTTCTGGGCCGTGACTCTTGACCCTTGAACAGGTGACTTTCAAGACTGGGATGTATACATGTACAGGGGCCTGAAAGGCAGCAAATGTGGACTCTGACACACAGCAGGCTGGGTCAGGTTGTAACCCACACACAGCCGAGACTCACAAAGTGGCAGCACCCTATGCCTGTGGACAAGTTCTGAAAGGTCAGCCAGGACTCCCAGGGTTCACCTTTGTAGGGTGACAAACTTGAGGTGTGTGGCCATGCTGGCAGACAGAACAGCAGAAATGGGGTTCTCTGGCCAGTTATCTTCTTCTGCTTCTGTCCTAGGGAGCACTAGGAGCTGCAGACCTTGGATGTACCTTCTGGGAGTACCTAAGGCCCAAGGGTTCGAACTCTCTCCTGCAACTGCCTTAGGGAAGCCTGCAACCATGCCAAGGAAGCAGAAACCCCACCTGGAGGTGACTGGATGTTATGACCAGCCACAGCTGTCACCTGAGTGCCCAGAAACCCCCCAAAGCAAGAATCCTTTTGCCAACACAGATCTGGCATCAGAAGGTCCTGTCCACGCCCCAGGCCCCAGACACCCACCCTGGACTCGCCTGTATCCCCAGGTGTTTCCAGGGCTCTCTACCACAGCAAGCTGTGTGCCCATTGCTTCCCACACATCTGTCTCGGCCTTCTCTCTCTGTGAGCACTAGGACCCTTACAGCTCACGGCTTTCCCCTGTAGGTAAATGTCTCTCTAAGAGGAACTGGACTGTGACCAGGAAAATCTCGGGGACAGATGTGGTTGCAGTCTCCCGCCCACTCTGAGTCATGCATCTGTCCCCTCCCTGTCCTGCAGGTCTCAGGTTGAATATCACTCCCCAGGAGGCCTCCCTGCCCCACCTCCCCCGTCCAAGTCAGGAGCCTCGTGCAATCACTTCACAGCCTGTCTTCATACGAAATGTCAAGGACTCATTTGAGAGGGCCTTGTGTCTCTACACCGTGGAGACACACTCCAATGCCTCTCACCTTCCTTGCTTAATAAACATGGAAGTGAGCTTAAAACGTATTGAGCTGACCACAAAAAGATGGCTTTTGGTCTCCAGCCTGGGGAGTCTGGCTTATGTTTCCTGGATCCCAATAGTCAGGTATCCTAAGGCCGAGAGAGTCTGACATCTCAGGGTGATGAGTCCCCAGCCTCCACCCCAGTGCTCTGCAGCAGGGCATTACCCATGAGCTCCAAGAGGCTGGTTTTAGGGAGCAGGGGATACACAGATACAGGGGCTACTGCTCCTTCTAGAGAGAAGGGGCGGTGAAGAAGAGAGGACCCTAGTGACTTTTCTAGGAACCTAACAATAGCCCCCAAAGAGGTTGCACCACTTTTTTTCAGCCAATGGACAAGACTCAAAAAGATCACCTACCTAGTGTCCGGGTTAGACCCACAGAGATCAGAAGACTGTGGGGAGGGGGTTACCTAGAGTTCCTGGGTGCCTACATAGCAGGAGCCATCATGTGCCAACCCCAGTGGCCAGCAGGATACAGAAGCCCAAGTGTCCACTGGTGGGAGATGCCCAGATTCCCAGAGAGGGAGATGGCGGGAGGAAGTACATGGGGAGCCGAACCAGAAAAGGGTCCAAAGGAAGGAAGGACAAAGGAAGATTGCAGAGCCAAGGGCTAGGACGAAAGGGCAGAGCACCAGCCAGGGCCCCTGGTTCTCTTCCCTTACAGCTTTACAAGGAGGGGGTTATGCATTGAAAGGGGGCAAGAGGAAAGTAAATTCTGGGGAAGGAAAGAAGGGAAGGGAAAAGAGAGAAGGGGAGAAGAGAAGTCAGAAAGTCTGTCTCCAGCACAGTTGTACCCATTCCAGAGATGTGAACACTAAGGCTCCTTCTGGAGTCTGGCATGGTCAGTGCTTGGTCAAGAGCCAGAATCAGCCCCCTGTACAACCTGTGTCAGACTGTGATGGGCCCTGTCTCAGCCAGAGACATTATGAACGGATCGCTTTTTAGACTTCCCTGAAGTTCGGTTGATGACTGCCCTCTGGAGCCTGATGAGGGATGCAGCCTCACCTCCCCCACAGCCCACCCACAGGTTGAGATAACTGGGGTCAGGGATTTTCTGGAATGAACATGGGCACCTGTGTTAGTGTCTGGGCATCACAGAGTCCAGGGGGTGGAGTCACAGCAGAAGGAATCACGGCAGTGTTGGCCTAGGACTTGGAATGCTGTCTCCCTCTAAGGCCTATCTGTGGCGACTTCTCAACACCATTCCTGTTCTCTTTGGCTGAGAACCGTGATGTGAGGGGCCTCTCAGAGAAGAATCTTTCCATTATCGTTGGTCACAGCAGCAGCCAGGTGTATCTGGGTCCTAGGGAGGAGTTAGAAAGGACGATGGGAACCACTTAAGGCTGTGTATGGGCCAGGCAAAGCTGTGGTACAAGGAGGGACAAATTCACATTTGCCTACAAAAGACCTAACGCGTAAGGATCCGGAAACTGCAAAGCAGCCCTGCCCTTCACGTAGAATCTGTGAGTTGACAGGCAGCAAGAAAGCCCCGGGAAGAGAGAGAGCCTGCGGAGGGGGCCTGGAGGGACTTTGATTCCAGTAAGCATCAAGGGTTAGTGCAGGGGACACCCTTAGCAGCGATGACTGTGACTCGTCACGGGAGATTGTCAGAGTGAAAGCAAGAAGGCATGTGTGCAGAACTGCGACTCCATTGCTGTCCTGTCATGAAGGTCCCGGAATTAAGAGGACCTGAATGTTTCTTGAAGGCCTTGTCACAGATATAGAGTAAACTTTTTCATCAGGGTTCTCTGGGCCCAGGCCACTGTCCTCCCAAATATCCCAGAGAAGGTCCCACATCTGCCCCATGATGAACAAAATCCTTCTTGATGGACCATGCAGGGGACAGAGCAGGCCCTGCACTGGATGCTGCAGATGTGACAGTGAACCAAAATCCACCCCAGGCATCAGTGCATGGTGACGAACCACAGCCTCCTGTGACAAGAACAAGCAGCTTGGCTGTGCTTCCTTCCTTCCTTCCAGGACAGGTTTGTGTCTAGCTTAGGGTCTCAGGCCTTGTTGTAATGTAGCAGCTAGACAGGATATGCAGTGTGCTAGGGAGGGCGGGGGCTGTGTGGTTGAGCTCAAGTGTCTGGAGGGGGTACCAAGTTCACAGAAGAAAGCAGAGGGTGAGCGTGCTGCTGTGGCTTGAGGAAAGACAATGAAGGAGGTTTAGGTGGGTGAAGTCGGAGAGGGGGTTTAGAGGCAAGTGCCTGAGGGATTGTGGTTACTTCCTCTGCGTTAAGGATAGACTTCCTGGGGACCTGGTCCAGACCAACCTCTGTGGGAGCAGGATTAAAACACCTGCGGGAACAGGCCCAAGCCAGCAACCTCCACCAGAGCAGGCCAAAGTGAGCAACCTCCAGGGGACCAGGCGGGGAGCCAGTGACCTCAGCAGGAGCAGACTCAAGCAAGCAATCTCTGAGGGAGCAGGCCTGAGCCTGGGACATTCACGGGAGCAGGCCTGAGCCTGGGACATCCACGGGAGCAGGCCTGAGCCAGCAACCTCCATGGGAGCAGACCCAAGCAAGCACTCTCTGTGGTAGCAGGCCCAAACGACCTCCAGAATGGCAGAACGACCTCCAGGAATGCAGAGAAACCTCTGGAGAGACTGGAAACGTGACCTTGACTCCACAACAAGGAAAACCATTTGAGTCTTGGGTCCACTGTCACCTGGAAGACTGATCACCAGAGACATGACACCAACTACACCCATCAGAGGAAAAGATGGGTAGACAAGGTAAGAACACACTCAACACCACAAAGAAAAACACGACACCAGCAAAAACTAGTGGCCCTACCACATCAAGACTTGAACACCCCAGTACAGATGAAGCAGAAGAAAATAACCTAAAAAATAACTTTAGGAGAATGTTTGAGGCCCTAAAAGAGGAAATGAAAAATTATCTTAAAGAAATGGAGGAAAAGGCAAACAGAAAATATGGTAGAGGAAATAGACTCATCTGTCAAAGGAAATGTTAAATCTAGCAAAAACTTAACACAAAATATCCAGAAAATATGGGACACCATGAAAAGACCAAGTTTAAGAATAATAGAGAGTAAAGAAGAAGTCCAACTCAAAGGCATAGAAAATATATTCAACAAAATCATAGAAGAAAACTTTCCCAACCTAAAGAAGGATATCCCTATGAGGGCCCAAGAAGTTTACAGAACACCAAATAGACTGTACCATTAAAAAAAAAAAGTCCCTTGCCATATAATAATCAAACTGTAAAACATACACAATAAAGAAAGAACATGAAGAGCTGAAAAGGAAAAAGCCAATTAACGTATAAAGGCAGACATATGAGGATTATACCTGACTTCTCAATGGAAACAATGAAAGTCAGAAGGTCCTGGTTAATACTTATGCAGACATCATGAGACCATAGGTACCAGCCCATGCTACTATACTCAGAAAATCTTTGAATCACCATAGATGGAGAAAACAAGATATTTCATGACAGAACCAGATTTAACCAACACCTAGTCACAAAACTAGCCCTACACAAAGTACTAGAAGAAAAATTCCAACCCAAGGAACTTAGCTACATCCACAAAAACACAGACAATAATTGATGATCTCACAGCAGCAAATCCCAAAGAAGGGGAAAACACACAACGTCACCAACAACGAAAACTAAAATAACAGGAACTAGCAATCACTGGTCATTAATATCCCTTAATATTAACGAACTCAACTCACCTATAAAAAGACACAGGTTAATAGATTGGATATGAAAGCAGAATCCATCTTTCTGCTGCATACAATAAGAAACACACCTCAACCTCAAAGACAGACATTGCCTCAGAGAAAAGGGTAGGAGAAAATTTTTCCAATCAAATGGACTTAAGAGACAAGGTGGTGTAGCTATCCTAATATCTAGCAAAATAGAATTCAAAATAAAACCAATCAAAAGAGACAAAGAAGGACATTTCATATTAGTCACAGGAAAAATCTATCAAGAGGAAATCTCAATACTGAACATCTATGCCCCAAGTACAAGGGCACCGTCATATGTAAAGGAAACACTATTAAAGCTTAAATCACACATTAAATCCGACACGCTAATAGTGGGAGACTTCAACACTCCACTCTCAACATTGGACAGGTCTGCCAGATAGTAACTTAACAGAGAAATAAGGAAACTAACAGATGTTATGACTCAAATGGACTTAACATCTATAAAACATTCTATCCAAACACAAAGGAATATATCTTCTTCTAAGTACCTCATGGAACCCTCTCTAAAATTGACCACATACTAGGTAACAAAGCAAACTTCAACAGATAAACAAAAAAAATTGGAATAACTACATGTATCTTATCACCTTGGCTGAAAATTAGAATTCAACAGCAACACTAATTTCAAAAAGCCCACAAACACATGGAAATTAAACAATGCTCACTTAAATCATCAATGGATCAAGGAAGAAATCAAAGACTTCCTAAAATTCAATGAAAATGATCACACAACATACCCAAATTCATGGGACACAATGAAAGCAGTGTTAAGAGAAGAGTTCACAGAACTAAATACCTACATAAAGAAGGTGGGAAAATCCCACACTAGTGAATTACAGAACACCTTAAAACTCTAGAACAAAAAGAAGCAAACTCACTCAGGAGGACTAGATGGCAGGAAATAATCAAATTGAGAGCAGAAATCAACAAAATAGAAATTAAAAAAAAACAATACAAAGAATCAATGAGACAAAGTGTTGCTTCTTTGACAAAATCAACAAAATAGAAAAACCTTTATCCAAACTAACCATAAGGCAGAAAGAGAATGTCCAAATTAACAAAAATCAGAAATGAAAAGGGGGGCATAACAATAGACACAAAGGAGATCCAGAGAATCATCAGGTCATACTTTGAAAACCTGTATGCCACAAAATCGGAAAACTTAAAGGAAATGGACAATTTTCTAGATAAATATCACCAAAATTAAATCAAGACCAGATAAGCAAATTAAACAGACCTGTAACTGCTGAAGAAATAGAAACAGTCATCAAAAGTCTCCCAACCAAAAAACAAAGCAAAACAAAACAACAAACAAAAAAGCTCAGGACCAGATGGTTTCACAAAATTCTACGAGATTTTCAAAGAAGAACTGATACCAATACTCCTCAATTTGTTTCACACAATAGAAACAGAAGGAACTTTGCCAAACTCTTTTTACAAGACTTCAATTACCCTGATACTCAAACCACATAAAATTACTAAGAAAGAGAATTACAGACCAATCCCACTCATGAACATGTATCCAAAAATACTCAGTAAAATACTGGCAATCCATATCCAAGAACACATCGGAAAAATCATCCACCGTGATCAAACAGGCTTCATCCCAGAGATGCAAGGATGGTTCAACATATGGAAATCTGTCGATATAATCCACCATATAAACAAACTGAAAGAAAAAAAAACCACATGATCTTCTCATTAAATGCTGAAAAAAGTCTTTGACAAAATACAACATCCCTTCATGATTAAGGTCTTGGAGAAAGCAGGGATACAAGGAACATACCTAAACATAATAAAGGTGATATACAGCAAACCAACATCAATCTAAGTAGAGAGAAACTCAAAGTGAGTCCACTGAAATCAGAAACAAGACAAAGTTGTCCACTCTCTCCATAACTAATAGAGTTCTTGAGGTTCTAGCTAGAACAATAAGACAACAAAAGGATAAAAATCAGAAAAGAAGAAGTCAAACTCTCACTATTTGCTGATGATATGATAGTTTACATAAGAGACCCCAAAAATTCTACCAAGGAACTTCTACCACTTATAAACACCTTCAGTAATGTACCAGGATACAAGATTAACTAAAAAAAAAAAAATCAGTACCCCTCCTTTATACAGATAATAAATGGGCTGAGAAATAAATCAGAGAGACATCACCCTTCACAATAGCCACAAATAACATAAAATATCTCAGAGTAACTCTAACCAAACAAATGGAAGACCTGTATGACAAGAACTTTAAATCTTTGAAGAGGATAACATTGAAGAGGACTTTGAAGAGAATGGAAAGATCTCCATGCTCCTGGGTAGGCAGAATTAACAGAGTAAAAGTGGCAATCTTACCAAAAACAATCTAAAGATTAATTGCAATGCCCATCAAAATTCCAGAAAAATTCTTCACAGACCTTGAAAGAATAATACTCAACGTTATACAGAAAAACAAAAAACCCAGAATAGCCGGGCGGTGGTGGCACACGCCTTTAATCCCAGCACTCGGGAGGCAGAGGCAGGCGGATCTCTGTGAGTTCGAGGCCAGCCTGGTCTACAACAGCTAGTTCCAGGACAAGAACCAAAAAGCTATGGAGAAACCCTGTCTCGAAAAAAAAAAAAAAAAAAAAAAAAAAAACAGAATAGCCTAAACAATCCTGTACAATAAAAGAATTTCTGGAGGCATCACAATCCCTGACTTTAAACTCTACTACAGAGCTACAGTACTGAAAACAGCTTGGTATTGGCATAAAAACAGACAGGAGGACCAATGGAGCCGATTTGAAGACCTGGCTATCAATTCACACACCTATGTATATCTAATTTTTGACAAAGGAGCAAAAAATATAAAATGAAAAAAAGAAAACATATTTAAGAAATGCTGGCATACTGGATATCAACATGTAGAAAAATGAAAATAGATCCATATCTATCACCATGCACAAAACTCAAATTCAAATGAATCAAAAACCTCAACATAAAACTGACCACACTGAACTTCATAGAAGAAAAAATGGGAAGTATACTTGAATGCATTGGCACAGGAGACCACTTCCTAAATATAACCCCAGTAGCACAGACTGAAAGAAACAATTAATAAATGGGATCTCCCGAAACTGAGAAACTTCTATAAAGCAAAGGACACGGTCAATAAGACAAAACGGCAGCCTACAGAATGGGAAAAGATCTTCACCAAGCCCATATTGGACAGAGAACTGATCTCCAAAATATACAAACAACTCAAGAAATTGGTCATCTAAAGAACAAATAATCCAATTTAAAAAATGGAGTACAGATCTAAACAAAGAACTCTCAACAAAGGAATTTAAAATAGTTGAAATACTCTTAAGGAAGTGCTCAATATTCTTAGCCATCAGAGAAATGCAAATCAAAACAACTCTGAGATTCCATCTTGTACCTGTAAGAATGGCAAAGATCAAAAATCAGTTGATAGCTTATGCTGGAGAGGACGCGGGGTAAAGGGGACCCTCCACTAGTGGGCGTGCAGACTGGCACATTCTCTTTGGAATCAGTATGGTGATTTCTCGGAAAATCTGGAAACAACCTACCTCAAGACCCAGCAATACCACTTTTAGGTATATACCCAAAGGATACTCAGTCATACCACAAGGACATGTGCTCAACTATGTTCATAGCAGCATTATTTGTCATAGCCAGAATCTGGAAACAACCTAAATGTTCCTCGACTAAAGAATAGATAAAGAAGGTGTGGTACATTTACACAATGGAGTACTACAGAGCAGAAAAAATAATAACATCTTGAAATCTGCTGGCAAACAGATGGATCTAGAAAACATTATATAGTGAGGTAACCCAGACCCAGAAATACAAATATAATATATACCCACTCTTAAGTGGTTTTTAGTCATAAAGCAAAGAAAAACCAACCTACAATCCCAGAGAAACTAGACAACAATGAGGACCCTAAGAGAGACATACATAGATCTAATGTACATGGGAAGTAAAAAAAGACAAGATCTCCTGAGCAAATTTGGAGCATGGGGATCATGGGAGAGGGCAGACGGAGAGCAGGGAGAAAGAGAGAGTAGTAGGGAAAAATATATAGCTCAAGAAAAACAATAGAAAAAATTGAAAATAATTGGAATAAATAAATTTAACATTGCAAAGAATAAAATCTTCAAATTGAAAAAATAAATAGACTTTTTCACCCTGCCTTAAGCCGTGCACTTTTAGTCCCAGTGCTCGGGAGGCAGAGGCAGGCAGACTTCTGAGTTCAAGGCCAGCCTGGTCTACAAAACGAGTTCCAGGACATCCAGAGCTGAACCCCGCCCCCCACCAAATGTATGGACTCTCCATACAGACAGGTGGCACATGCCTATAACCTCAGGGCATAGTAGACTGACACAGGAAGGGATAAGATTTTTGGGTCAGCCTGGGCTATAAAGCCAAGTCCTTGTCTTGAATGGAAACAAACAAACAAACAACTAAACAAAACAAGTAGAGACCCAGAGATGAATGACCTCATTTCTTAAAAAAACCAATGCAGTGAAAAGAAAAGAAACGGGGGAGGAGGAGGGAGAGAGGAATGGGCCATGTTGTTTAAAATATAAAATGCTTCATATAAGAATAGAAAGTTCTAGAGATCTATTCAACTGCATGGTGACAGTTGTTATCAATAAACTTAGGGATCTGACAACCGCTAAGAGAGGATAGCAAATGTTTCCAAAAGGAAAAAAAAAAAAAAAAAAAAAAGCATGTGAGTTGACGGAAATGTTAGCCTGATTTGATCATTTCACGATGTGTCCATGTATGAAAACACTGTCACGTACTATAAATGCACAGCACGTCTGGCTCAGGGTGGAGACGACGGTAGGCTGAGATGCTGCAGGGATGAATGAGTGGGTGTGCGGTGGAGACTAAGGAAGTAAGGCTGCCAAAAGCTGATGGCTATGGAGGCCGAGCAGGCAAGTTCCCATGGCAGCCTCCACCTAGACCAAGCCAAATTGGGATTAAAATGGCAGCAAGGAAGACCGGTCTGCCAAATCCTTGGGACTTGGGAGGCCGTGGGACAGAGCCAGCAGAGTAGACACATTGTGATTTCTTGGGACCCTCCTGGGACTCTTTGGGACACTCCTCCAAAGTGAGAGAAAAATCTTAATAGTATCCTGTTGACAAACCCCAAAGTAGATAGGAATATTCACATGTTTGTGCTGAACCTGGGTCCCCCCCTCCCCATCCCTGTCCCAGGTTTTCCCACTTGAACTGAGCGCGGCTCAAAGATCACTCGCCACCTTTCCACATCCATTCCCAGGAACCTGTTAGCTGTCGCTGCCATCTCTTCACCTGCTGCCAAGCAGAACATACCTGGCCAAGAGCTCAGTTTTCTGGCCACTTCCTCTTGGCCTGAACCATGGTTATTTTGTGGTGTGGGCCTATTTTATTGAGGTGGGTCCCTGTTGTTCTAGGAGTGTGTAGGAAATGGGGGTATCAGTGACAGCCGATGACCTTGGCAGGGGTGAGACAAAGGCAGAACACCGTTAGATGCACTGAGGCAGCAAACCTCGGAGCTCCGTCAGCTGCTCCTGCACTGAAGCCAGCCAACCGGGAGCTCCCATGCCAAGGACAAGAATATAACTACAGAACAGCGCACTGGCAATCTAGAAGACTGTATCTAAGTTGCAAGTATAATAAGGGATTTGGTTGTATTTTTAGCTGGACAGGGAATAAAACCCATTTTATTCTCCCTTGCCCTTTGCCCAGTAAAGCTGAGTCTCATGCTCAAAGTGCTGCTGTCTTCAGCTTTAACATCCCCAAGCCTTTTCTAAAGAAGCGTGGAAAAGCTACATGCAAAGCTTGCAGAAATGTTAACCCAGCCCTGAGCTGGCCTAGGCAAGAATTCTCTGCATTCCACCCAATAGGCACAGGAGGCACGGCATCTACATCCCAGCCTCCCTCTGTGCCAGCACCCACCAGCGCCCTCACTAGCTTCTGTTCCCCACCAGGGTCTTCTGTCATCTCTCTTCTGGCCTTGATATCTGTGCCTCATCAAATGTTGGCCCTGTCACCAGGGAATACAGGGAACCGCAAAGAGAGCGGAACATCAACCTGCCCAGCCCTGACTCCCACCCCAGGCCTCTAGGTAACTTTCCCCTGCTCTGTAACCACACTGCCCAAGAGAAACAGGACAGACTAGACAACCTTTCATAATGTTTTTAATTA
Organism: Chionomys nivalis; assembly: GCF_950005125.1. Classification (NCBI taxonomy): domain Eukaryota; kingdom Metazoa; phylum Chordata; class Mammalia; order Rodentia; family Cricetidae; genus Chionomys; species Chionomys nivalis. The sequence goes on along the minus strand of NC_080087.1, from coordinate 110,899,293 downwards.
TTGCAAAATCATTTTTAAAAATTGATTATCTAGATATAACGGACATGTCTGTAATTCAGGCACTGGGGAAGTAGAGGCAGGAGAATCAGTAGGTGTTAAGGCCAGTCTGGGGCTACATAAAACTGTTTCAAAACACCGAGGAGAAGGGGAAGGGGAAAAAAGCACTGACAATAAGCCCCAAAGACAAGAAAACAATCTCCTATAATTCCTAACCCCACATATCAAATAGAGTCCACTTTCCCTCTCTGCCTTTGGGTTTAGTCTTTAAGAATGCAAAGAAAGAGAAGTTGGCAGGTACGTAAGGATCCAACCTTATAACTGGCTATTTTCACTTAATAATAATAATAATAATATATATTATATATATATAATATATATATATATATATATCCTTCCACCAGGTATCCAGGTAATTGGTACCCATTATTACCCAATTATAAATCATTTTACTTCCCTCCAGGGCTATTGTTTTTAAAACATATTTCTTGAGGGGGAATCACTGTGTCAATGACACCTGACGCCTGATGTACCACAAGGGTTTGTCTTCTGGAAGATGGGGAAGAATCTTTGCCCAATCTCTCTGCCTCCATCACCACTTCTCAAATGCTGGGTGCATAGCAACTCCACACTGTGCTCTTTCCTCCTTGCTTGGGTTTCTCTCCCATCTCGCTCCCCACTTGCCAGCTATCGGCTTGTTTTTCTTTTCGTTCCCCCCTTGGGTCTTTCCACTCTCATAACAAAAGCCACACAGATAACAAAACATTCCCTTCTTCCTTTGAACCAATTTGTTTTCTTACAGCTAAACAGAAATTGGATGACATTTGAAATCATTTTCATGATTACTAACCCCATTCAAAAATAAGTAGGATGGGTATTTTTTAAACACATCTCACACGTAATCAAAGAAGTGAAAACGAAACGAAACTTCTTTTTCATATCAAGTTGGCAGAGATTTATCAAGTGGCACGGTGCCTGCCAGCATCAAGCTGTGGGTGGCTTCCAGAAGGCAATCTGACAGCCTGTACCGAGAGCCTTCAAAACAGCCTAGGCCTTGGTACAGAGCAGCATGCTTGCTCAGTACCAGTCAGAACTGGGCTCCTGAGAACTGAGAAGACAGTAACTCCCCTCCCTTTCATCAGGCCCAAAGAAGACTGTGTTGGAGGACAAACTGGGTTCCTGGACCTCAAGGAGGGGAACTCTCATTGAGACTTATGGATGCAGACAGCAGGCCATGGCCCATCGAGAATGAAAGGCCTGTAGTAGGACCAGCTATGGTGCCCAGAGCTGCACACTTGGTGACCATCAAATGGAAACAGCCTGTTGCCTTCTCCAAGCCTTCAGGAATAACATACAGATCCTTAAAGGTGCAGCCTAGAGACTGACGAGATGGCTCAGCCTTTAAATCCATGTGCAAATATAAGGATCTAAGTTCCATCCCCAAAGGAGTATGGCAGAGCAGTGTCTGTATTCCCAGTCCTAGGGAGGTAGAGACAGGAGGATTCCTAGAGTTTGCCGGCCAGCGCAGCTCTTGGTTTAGTGAGAGTTTAGTCTCAAAAAACAATGTTGAGCAATTGAGGAAGATAACCAACAATTTTTGGCTTCCACATACAACATACATGAGCATGTGTGTGTGTGTGTGTGTGTGTGTGTGTGTGTGTGTGTGTGTACTCTCAAACACACACAGGTGCAAACTGGTCTAGACATGTGAAGCCAGCTGGGGTTCTGACACACTAAGCATTTAATGGTCTACAGAGAACTGTCCCATGACCTGGGGATTCTGCAAGTCTCCAGAGTTGGGCTACTGACCCCTCTACAGCCTTCTTTGAGTTCAGCCCTCTGCTTTCCCCATGGCCCTTCCATCCTTCTGTCCTTTCTCAGAGTTCCACCAAGTCTACAGTCCACTGGCAGCCACAAACATCATAGGCATTTCTGAAGTTTAGGGGCTGGAGAGAGACAGAGAGTTCACACTGCAGAAGTATGTAATTTGGGTTATCAGGCAGGCATCTCCACTGCCCAAACGGCCCTTGGCCTCTTCCATGGGAGCCTCCACAGACCTGTCCCCAGCCCCTTACACGGCTAGTTCCTCTGACTCACCACCTTCTCAGCGCACGCTCTCCACCCAGTTACCTCCTTCAGAGCAGTGGAAGGCTCTGAGTTGTGGCCCAGGCCCCAGTTTGTACAACTTTTAGTTTTAAAATGCAGTGATCAGACAGGCAGTGGTGGCATACACCTTAACCCCAGCGCTCGGGAGGCAAAGGCAGTAGCAGGAGATCTGTGAATTCAAAGCCAGCCGGGTCTACAAAGCAAGTTCCAGGACAGCCAGAGAAATCCTGTCTCGAAAAACAACAGCAACAAGAGTACAGAGATTTGTTATAGGCAGCAGGAAATTCAGACAGTGTCCGATTGACCATCAGAAGAGAACCCAGGGCTTCAGCAGATGGTAAAGCATTAAGAGACAGGGGTGGCTGTAAGCAAGCCCCGCAGGAGCTTGGTTAAAGACCTTGAGCTTGAGTCTATACACAAAACCAGGAAGAGAGATTGCTTGTCTCCCAGGGGCGTCAGAAACTTCCTCCCCCAGGGGAATCCAAAGGAGAGTCATCAGCCCTGGAGGCCCAGGGGCAAGATACACAGGCCTGGAGGAGCATGTCGTGTTAGCCGAGCTCATTCTGAGAACCTCTGCTTCCAAAGCTGCCAACCCACTGGCTTCTGAACGACAGAAGCCAAGACAGAAGTCTCAACACAAGCCAAGCTGCCAGGAGGCCAAATCATAACCAGAAGGCTGTGGAGAAAGTTCCATGACTCAAGTGTTTCAGACTCTGATATACAGCCCCAAGCCTGACGTGCCTCAGAAACCCTCCTGAATAGTGCTTTAGGCAGTCAAAAATGTCCCTGCTTCTGGCAACCTGCAAGCATCTTTGGACCAGGTCCGCTAGTCTTAACCCTACCAGGGTGTAGCCTACTTTTGGTCATGGTGTGTCATCACAGCAATAGTAATGCTAACTGATGGGTTACTGACTAACAGTACTCTAACTACAACAATGGAATCCAAGCCTTTGTTCCAACTCTGGAGCCACTTTGTCTGAAGTCATATTGTCTGCGAGTGTTCAATGAACACTCCCAGGCTCCATTCCCTCTTGGTGTTCTGCTTAGCCCTAGCTCCCTCCTCTCCATGTCACTGACAGAAGCCTCACAGGAGTTTGTGTGTCCTGACAACATCCCCCACAGTATTAGCTCCTAGGTCAAAAACTCTCAGACCCCAGAGTTTTAGCTGTGGGTAACCCTGGCTCCTGCTGGCTCTAGGTTCCTTTCTGAGAAGCAGAAATTCTCAGATGGTTGCAAATATACCCACTGTGGTGGGGGCTGGGGGAACCACTTCTGTCATAGAAGGGCAGCTGGTAGCAGGTGCCCAGGACAAAATAAAAATAATAAACCAAGAAAAGAGGCCTGAGAGCAACAGTGAGATCCGAAGTGAAGAGCCAGAACCAACCAAATGCTGAAAGTGAGCATACACCTGCAGGAAGTGACCCCCCTTCCTTTTTTAGAACGTGGAGATAACAGTAACAACCTTTGCATCATGGGACTGCTGGGAGGATTTGATGAATCAATATATAAAAGGCACACAGAACACTGTCTACAATTCAGAAGCACTTAGGAAATATTCCCTGCTTGGTTCTGATGTCAGCTTGCCGCAGGTTAGAGTTACCCAAAGAACAGTCCTGATCACTTCCATTGATGTGCGAAGACCCACCCCACATGTGGGGGGATGTGGGGGAGCACCTTCTGATAGCGGCTCAGATTTCAAAAGGGCAAGATAGAAGGCAGATTATAAATGCCTTTGTTCCCTTGACCTTCCCTCTTGCCAACATAACTTCTCTGAAATCAGAACCAGCGTTTCTAAGCCTCTGTCATGAACTAGGAATTCTCCAGAAATGCTCCAGGTTTTCAATACCAGATTGTGATTGTTAAAATGCCCAGCCTCAACAACCCAACAATCACAGGGTTGTCAGCCTCTTGGGTGTGGGGCAGTTCTTGTTACTATTTCAATATAAGCTGACTTAACAAACTACATATGTTCATGCTATCATTCTGTTCCTCTAGGGATCCCTGACAGGCCTACCTTGACAGATGTTTTTCAAAAGATGTTAGTGCTTTTCAAGTTCCCAAAAATACTTTGTTTTGAAACTTCAGACTTGGAAAATATTGTATGTATAGCACACCACTCTTTCAAAAAAAAATTTCAATTCCTGTATACTTTTGCCATGACTCTGAAATGGCTAGAAGAGCCTTCTCACACCATCTTTTAAGCAATCCCCATCAAACAATTTGAATCGGCAGGTGAGAAGAAGCATGGCCCCTTTTAAAAATTTAAAAATTTGAGTCTTGGTATATATCCCAAGCTACCCTGGAACTCACTGTACAGCCAGTTTAGCCTTCAACTTGTGATCTCTCCTGCTTCAACCCACTAAGTGCCGTGTGCCACCCACTATGCCTGGTTAAATGTCTATAATTACAGCTGCCATTAGAGACAGATTCATCTTGAAATTTCTCCTAATATCGGTATCCCTTTATTATGTGACAGTCATTTCTTCCATCATCAAGAGCAGACACTTCCTCACTTCACCTTCCATAAAATGGTCATCTCTGTGTACTTTGAATGGCCAGGGATTCTTCCCAGCACACCGTTGGGATCATGGGAGGTAACACAAACGCTCTATACTCTTAGTGATTTAGGGTTATTTCCTCAGACACGCCTCAGTAGATAGGTCTTGACTTCCTGCTTTCTGTGGTTCCTTGATGTGACAACCACTTTATAGCCTCGTTATGAGTAGGTGCGACAGTTAATCAGATGTTCTTAGAAAAGAAAAAAGAGAGACTTTCACACAAACTCTGTGTTCAGTACATATGTGAAATTCCAACAACCTAAACACAGGCTGTTTCTTGATACACATTCTTTTCAGTCTGTTCTAGACCTGAGAATTCTCAGGTGTGAAATTGTGGCAGGTTGGCAGTGTCAGTATTCAGGAATCTATGAAATGCTGACGTAGCGGGATGTTCTTCCAACTAAAAAGTAAAACCAAGTACAATTCAAGTATAAAGAACATTACCCATCCCCATGGTAGACCAGATATCCGTAAAGTAGAGTCCTACAGAAAGTATGGCAAGAAAGACTATAGTGGCATCTTTAAACTAGAGACTTCCCAATTCTCTAAAAGGCAGGGAGAAAGCCCCCATGGGAAGGCCAGTGACAACTATTTTGCTAGCATTCATCTCAAAGTAAGGTTTCACTCCCAACTTTTTTATTTTTATTTTATTTATTTATTATGTATACAATATTGTCTGTGTGTATGTCTGCAGGCCAGAAGAGGGCATCAGACATCATTACAGATGGTTGTGAGTCACTATGTGGTTGCTGGGAATTGAACTCAGGACCTTTGGAAGAGCAGGCAATGCTCTTAACCTCTGAGCCATCTCTCCAGCCCTCACTCCCAACTTTTAATTCTTTTAAATTTATTTTTCATTTGGCATGTGTGTGTGTGGTAGTTTAAATGTAATTGGCCTCCATAATCTCATAGGGAGTGGCACTATTAGGAGGTGTGGCTTTGTTGGAGTGGGTATGACCTCGTTGGAGGAAGAGTGTCACTATGGGGGCGGGTTTCAAGGTTTCCTACTCAGGATACCACTCAGTGTATCAGTAAACTTCCTGTTGCCTGCAAGATGTAGGACTCACAGCTCCAGCACTATGCCTGTCTGCATGTCACTGTAATCCCTGCCGTGATGTTAGTGGACTGAACCTCTGAAACTGTAAGTCAGCCCCAATTAAATGTTTTCCTTATAAGAGTTGTCGTGGTTATGGTGTCTTTTTACAGCAACAAAACCCCTAACTAAAGCAGTGTGTGTGTGTGTGTGTGTGTGTGTGTGAGAGAGAGAGAGAGAGAGAGAGAGAGAGAGAGAGAGAGAATGAGGAGAGAGAGGGGTGGTATGCCATGGACTGGGTGTGGAGGTCAGAGAACAACCTGGGGAATAAGTTCTCTCCTGTCACAATGGGGACTCTGGGGATCACCCTCAGGTTGTCAGCCTCAGGAGAAAGTACACTCAGTCTCTGAGCCATCTCGTCAAACTTTTTTGTATTCTTTTTTGTTTGTTTTTAGAGTTTTTTATTTTGTTTTGTTTTGTCTTGTTTTTTGAGTCAGGATCTCTCTGATATGCAGCCCTGACAATCTTGGAAATTGCTGTGTAAACCAGTCTATCCTGAGACTCACAGAGATCAATCAGATTGCCTCTGTGATTAAGGCACGCATCAAGCTCTCTTTTTTTTTCTTTAGATATTAAACTTTCAGAAAAGATGAAAAACAAATGTTTGCTGAGGCTGCTCTTTCGTTTCCCCAAAGACTCAGACCTGAATAATCACACCAAAACTATGTTAATTACAACACTGTTTGGTCAATGACTCTTGCGTATTTCTAGCTAGCTCTTACGTCTTGAATTAACCCATTTCTATTAATGTGTATATTGCCACGAAGCTGTGACTTACTGGGTAAGGTTATGGCTGATATCTTTCTCCTTTGGTAGCTGCATGGTGTCTCTCTGACTCTGCTTACTCTCTCTCTCTCTCTCTCTCTCTCTCTCTCTCTCTATATATATATATATATATATATATATATATATATATATATATATATCCTGTTCAGACTTTCTGCCTGGTTTTGCTCTGCTAAGCCATTGACTGAAACAATTTCATTGATCAACCAATAAAAGTAACACATATACAGAAGGACATCCAACATCATCTCCCCTTTTCTGTCTAAATAAAAAGAAAGGTTTTAACTTTAATATAGTAAAAATACATATAAAAACAGTTATCAAGCAAGAATTATAGTTACAATATGTAGTCTATTTTTATTTGGAAAGTTTCATATGTAATTTATCTTTTATCACAACTGAGGAAAACTATAGCTATAACTATCTGTCTTCAACTCTTCAAAGACTCTAAAAGGATTATATTATTACCTAAGTAAACAGGAAGTGTATTATAAGCAACTTCCAAAGTTCTAGAATTGACAGAGACATCTTGCTGCCTGGACAGTCACCCAAAGTTCTTCTGTAATGTTGGGGCATCCATCTTCAGCCTACAGGCCCATAGTATCCAGCAGACTTTTCCATGAAGCAGGAAATTGGAAGATCTGTTCTGCCTTGTAATGGCAAAGTTTATCAATTGCTTTCTTCTGTATCCTGTAAAATGCCTCAGGAACCTTCTTCTGTGAAACAGGAACCCTGAGGGATAATTCTGTCATTTGGGAAGTTCAGCAGTCAGTTTTCTGTGGGTCTTGCATGCCCAGTTCATACAGCATACCATCAAGCAGTCCAGGCAAGAGCAGTTTCTTGCCCAAATTGCTAGTCTTATCACATTGAAGGAAAATTCCATAACATAACAAGTTTCTTCAATGCCCATCAACCTCTCTGAAGTAATTGGTGCTGCCAGAAGCAGATGTCTCACTATCAAGATAAATCTAAGTTCTTAAAACATTTTAAATGTCATATTCTGTAAGTCTTTGAAGTGCTGATGATTATCAAACTGAAATATATCTCTGTATATCTAGGAAACCTAACTAACATGATTCCAGTTTGACTATTATAGATGACTCTCTATTAATCCCATCCTCATTGCCAGCCTACAGAATGGCGTCCATATATTTGGGGCTGATCCACATGGCCAGCCACACACTTTGGGTCCAGGTGCTTGGATGCCTGCTCAGGGTTAGGAGGAAAGTACCTAAGAACATGCCTGCCACTCAGCAACTCTGCTTGGGCAGACAGCTCCATAGGGCCTGCTAGGCATGCACAGGCAGGAAAGTATGGTGGATTCCTGCCGCCATGCATGGAGACATTTCCAGGCCATGCAGCACTCTTCCCAGCATGCTTTTGGGAAGAATGGTGCTTCCCAGAGTCGAGATGTGAGCACAGCTCCCACCTAGCAGTCCCAGAGCTGGTGGCAAACATACCTCCACCATATTGAAAGGCCAAGAGAGGTGGAGCCAACATCTAGGACTGCTGTGACCAAGCTGCTTACCATTTTAAAAGTGTTCCTTGTCAGAAAAGGATTACAGACACACAATAAAGACAGATTCAGACAAAAATAAACCTCTGAATGGATCACAGTGTGTTTAAAAAATGTATGTAGGCTTGAAAGAGAGAGGGAAAAAAGTATAGACAGTTATAAAAAGAAATAGGTTTAGCCGGGCGATGGTGGCGTGCGCCTTTAATCCCAGCACTCGGGAGGCAGAGGCAGGCGAATCTCTGTGAGTTCAAGACCAGCCTGGTCTACAGAGCTAGTTCCAGAACAGGCTCCAAAAAGCCACAGAGAAACCCTGTCTCGAAAAACCAAAAAAAAAAAAAAAAAAAAGAAAAAGAAAAAGAAAAGAAATAGGTTTAAAAAATAAAACAAAGTCTTTAAAGAGACAGTAAATGTATTATAAAGGAGTATAGACAAAGATTAAAGGAGTAAAGAAAAAGAAGCCATGTAAAGATGGAATATATTTTTGATTATGTATATTATTGTGTTTTCTTTGAATTTTTTGACTGCAGAGAGACATTTGATTCTGGGGACTTCTAAACTAAACCAATATAAAGGTATCTTGACTTCAAAATTTGTGTTTAAGAATATGTTGCTTTGGAAAAGAGGTTCTGCTTTTGTTTTCACAGAGGAGGGGAACCTGTGGATTTCTTCCTGGCTAATGTGGTTAGATGTAACAAGTCCCCCTAAAAGGTCTCCATGAAGCCTAAAAACACCAGGAAGCAGTTTGGAGAAAACTATGCCCAAATTCCCAAAATGTTTGTTTATAAATGTTTGTTTTCAATTAAAGGGGGATATAATATAGAGGTGGATACTTTACAATGGTATGGATCTTGGTCTATTGATACAAATTTAAGGTTGATTTTGCTACATTGTATATATGTATTTCTACTCTTGTTTAAGATATTGTGCTTGTGCAGCTAATTTAAAAACGTAATGTATAGTTAAGAAATGCAGATTAACAGATAGTCATCTGTAATAATCAAGCTGTAGTCATGTTAGTTCGGTTTCCTAGATATACAGAGATATATTTCAGTTAGATAGATAACCTTCAACACTTCAAAGACTTACAGAATATGGCATTTAAAATGTTTTAAGAACATTTCTGTGTGATTATTCAGGTTTGAGCAGTCAGGAAAAGAGCAGTCTTAGCCTACAAACAAACATTCATTTACTTTTTTTTTACCAATTATATATATATATATATATGCATGCATATAAATATATATGTATAACATAATAGTAATTACATATATAATAACCATGACATTATTACTCAACATGGCCCAGGAATTTATCATGGACATAACACTGGTGTATTTTTCTTTTTTAGATGGGGTATGACTGTGTAGCTTAAGCTGGCCTTGAACTCATTATATAGCCAAACTGGCCCCCAACTCTTCCAGGCTCTGTCACTCCAGAGCTAGGGTTATAGACATGTGCTGTCACAGCCAGCCTGTGATAATATAATGCATTACTCCTTCCTCGTGTATTAGCCCAAGTCTTGGCTTTCAACTCTTGGAAACCACATTTGAAGCTACTAAGACTCTTCTGGAAATGCAGCCTTGTACATAGTGCAGAGGGGAGGATCATTCCACTCCCGAAGCAGAAGTTGCCACCACATTCGTGGTCTCTACTTCTCCTCTTCCACCCACTTCTGTCTCTCTCCGGATGCCCTGTCTATTGATTATGCTGTTTCTAGCACTGGGTTAAAGAACTTCATGTACATCAGCTCATTCAGTTACTCCCGACGATCCTGAGGTAAATGCTATCGGTGTCAACTTAAGGGTGAGGAGATTGAAACACTGAAAGACAGTTTGCCCAAGGTCACCCAGTGGATAACAGACCACGAGATTGGACTCAGGTGAGGTCATGCTCCTGACCAGCCAAACCCCTAAACCACCGAATTATCATTTTCATAGACACAGATGGTGACCACAGCAATCCTGATCAATACTATCGAACTCTTCCTTTCCCCCCTGAGTTTTAGCAGCACACAATTAAAAGATCAGAAGAGTGCAGTGAAGCAGTGATTTGAGGCCCGGGATCAGTTTTGCCTCCTCATGCTTCCCTCCATGGCCCACAGTGAGCATCTACAGGTTGCTTTTTCAAAGAGCAAAGTGGGGTTGGGAAAATTCCTAGATGTCAGCTTCTGGAGGCTCTTGCTGGGAGTTACCTGTCACAGTGAGAGCCAAGATCACAGGGTAACGGAGCTCATGTGTGAGTAAGCTCAGTTGCTATACATACAACCCTGGAATAGCAAACCACACGGGAAAGAATCCAGATCACGAATTTGCATTGGATCTACATAGACTCTAGAAAACCATCAAAGTCACAGCTGAGCCCCGAGTATCAGATTGTTTACAGAGTCAAAACAAGACAGGGAAACACACAGGAAGCAACTGCTGAGGATTAGATAAAAATATGCTCCGTGGAATATAAAGAGGGGTAGCCCCCAGCCAGGAAGATTAGCTGTAAGAAAGGTTGCTATGGATTCCAGAAATTTCTGTGGAAGATTGAGGCAGGGAGGTCATGGGTTTGAGGTGAGCCTTGGTTACATATTCAGACACTTATCACAAAATAACAGTAATGACGAAGAAGAAAAAGTAGCAAACAAACAAAAAATTCTAAGAGGAACATCAAAGTCACAAACCAAACTATCAGCACTGTAGAGACTGTATAAAATTCTGACCCTTTGAAACTTTCCACTATTTCTTATTTTTCCTACTCCATGTCTGGGTCTGTATAACTTGCGTCAGAGCCGAATGACATAGCCGGGAGAGAGTCTTATTATGAAACCATGTAGAATTCTGACTGACAAAAAGCCACCAAGAAAACAGTGAGCTGTCAGGAAGCCATTGGCTGCTTCCATCATCAGAAGAAAGGAAAGAAATGAAGCAAACTGAAAACCCAAACATTTCCCCAGATTCCCTCGGAGAGCTGAAGGCACAGAGAAGATCTGCCCACGGGAGACACCTATGCTTACAACTTACCAGGAGGGCAAAGTCACCCTAAACCAGCAAACCTGGTCAGAACTCTCACCTGGAATGTGGGGACGTCACTGGAGACAAGAGTATGGGCTAGTCTGAGAGCTAAGACCTGCGGGGGTCCAAGCCTAGGGCCCTCCAGAAACCAGATCAGACTGGCTCTGAAGAGGAGAGAAAATCCACAGTCTTCAGGCAAGGGGAGGGGAAAGGAACCCTCTCACAACAGGCCCCGGGAAAAGTAACAATTTTCAAAGTCCAGCACATTCTGTACTCCTAATCAAGGCCAGCCATGCAGGGATGCTACTTGACTAGGGCTTTATCTTCCTAAGGGAGTCAGGGTAAAACCACAGCCCCATCTTCTTTGACCTCACAGAGCAGAAAAAGAAAGGTCAAGTACGGCTTCTGAAGTTCACACCCCAAGGGTCCGAGCCCTTAAGAATCATCAGAAGAGTCCAGAACACTGCCTTGTGGTGTTGACGTCCTTTGGACCACTGTTGCAATGATGGAAAACTGGTAGTATCAACGATGGAGATTTACTCTCGTAAGACTGGAGGCTGAGGGTCCAAAACCGAGAGACTGGAAAGGCCATGTCTTTTCCTGGGTTCTGCGCTGTCCTGACCATCTGCGGCATGCCTTGGCTTTTGCCATAGAAGAAACACAATTTTACCTCTACCGTTGTGGTAGCTAATGTTAATTGTTAACCTGACAGAATCTGGAGTCACCTAGGAGGCGGACCTGTGAGGTGTGAGGTGAGCCTCTGGGCTCGCCTGTGAGGAAACTTCTTGACTGGGTTAGTTGAGGTGGGGATATTCAACCTGAAAGTGTGTGGCACCTTCCCTTGGTTTGTGTCAGAGACTGTGCAGAGAGGAGAGAGAGAGAGAGAGAGAGAGAGAGAGAGAGAGAGAGAGAGAGAGAGAGAGCTGAGCACCAGCGTTCATCACTCTTCTCCCTGACTGGCTACCCAGTCTGACCTGGTGCTTCTGTTCTCTGCTGCCTTCACTTTCCGGCCAAACGGTGAGCCAAAACCAGCTCTTCCATCCTCCAATTGCTTTAGTCAGGATAATTCATCACCAGCCAACAGAAAAGTGACAGTCACAGGTCGGGGTTTTCAGCTGAGCCCAAGATTTAAACTAACACAGGGAGATTGACAGGGAAATGGCCTGTGGATGTTTTAACAGTATTGCATGACACAAGAACCCTTAGAAGGATATTGTCTAGGTCCATTTTGTGTTGATAACAAATACCACAGACTGGGTAATTGTTGGAGAGTCGAATTTTATTTCTTATGGTTCTGGAGGCTAGGAAGCCCAAGATTTGATTCGACTGTAGTCTTCTGAGAGTCCATTCTGCATCCAAGAGGGTTCCCTGAATGTAAGGCCCTTACAGAAGAGGAGCAGCAAAAGAAGCTCCTCCCAAGTCTCTCCCATATTAATCAGCACATGAGGACACAGCCCGTAGGACCCCAGCATGACCCATGAGACCCTATTCATAACACTGATGCTGACTAGACAATCAGAGCCCAACACATGAATCTAGGGCCTTAAGAGGACAGAGAGGTGGGGAGAGCAAGAGAGGAAGAGAGAAAGAAGAGAGGACAAACTGGCCAAGAGAGGAGCCCTGGACAAAGAGGTTAAGAGAACTAAGAGACCAAGAGATTCTGTGGCCAAAATGGCTGGGGGATGGGGGGGAGCAAAGCTCAGCCCCTGGGCAGGAGAGGTTTAGGGTGCGGGGAAGGGTGAGAAGTGCTGGGAAGAACACAGGTACCAAGTGATACTGGAAGGTTGGCCTGCATCTGTTTTAATATGCTAACAGGCACCTCAGTTAGCCCTTTGTCCCAGGTTTCTTTGAGACCTAACAGTGTCAAAGAGGCTTGAGCTAAGAGTTAAGTGGATGGAGAAGCAAGGAGGCAGATAAGGTTAGCTGAACAAGGCTTGCTTGTATAGAATCTTCTCTGCTTTGGCTTTTTATCCTTGATAGAAGAATGTCACTTTCCTCCTGATATGGGGAAGGCACTGTCCATGCAAGAGAGGCAGCTTTTCTTTATTGTTTTGGACAGAACGGGAATGCTGGATCATCTTTCGTATATCTGCTGTTCCTTCCAAGGGCCTTTTACTAAATAGAATCCTTATGTCAAGGTAGTAACACGTATTGGGGCATCACATCCTAAGTTCCTCCTGTTCTGTATCTTTGTCCCTGTGCATTTTCTTATAAAGATGTGCCCCTGACATGGCTCCTCTGATGGAATACTTGCCCACTGCACAGAGTGGTCCAGCTGAACATAGAACTGGTCATGATTGGGATCCTAATGATCAAGAGATGGAAGCAGAAAGATCAGAAATTCAGGGTCGTCCTAAGGTATCTAGTGAGTTTAAGACCCGCTTGAGCTATACGAGGTCCTGTGAGTGTGTGTGTGTGTGTGTGTTTGGATTTAGGGTTCTCCCTATATGATCTTCTTACCAGAAATTTTGAGGTGTTTCACCAGAATCACCATATAAAACTAAAGAAACTGGGGTCTCTTCTTGGGGTTCTTAATCTTATTATAAAGTATTCAAGGATAGACTCAAACCGAAGCTTATACTATTTCACTGGAGTTTAAAAGAAGAATCCCTAGGCAGGCGAATTGAAATTCATGGCAGGTGCTTGGTGGGGAAGAAAGGCAAAGTGGGAAAGCCATGTTGTTTAAGCTGGCATGGAGGTCGACCACGTGGCAGAAGAAAGAGAAAGAGCAAGGAAACCCAAAGCATGCCTCTTTCCCCTAAATAAATAAATAAGTGTTTCTAGGCTCTGGCTGAGAGAGAGAGAGAGAGAGAGAGAGAGAGAGAGAGAGAGAGAGAGGTTTCACTTTTCTGAGTCAAGACTCAGACATACTTTAGCCAAATTTCAAGGCAGCTCCTAGGGACTGAGCTGGAAAGTAGGAATTCTGGGAAAGAAACATATATTACCTCATTAGAAGGCTAATTATTCCTATACTTCCTTAGCATAGCTAAGGTGAACATGCCATAAAAGTGGTCGTAAGCCAGGTATTGGCCTGCATAACTGGAGTGTTGGGTCTCCCCCCAGGTCAGAGATCCCATTCTCTTGGCCGGAAGGATGCAGTTTTCCCTGAACGGGCCCTGCATGCTGCTGTGGTGATCTCCTCTTAACTCATCTCATCCTATACACGGAAAGTCGTTGCCTCCTCATCCCTTAAGAGGTCATTCAATTGTGTCAGTCACTTGGTTAAGGAAGGTGGGTTCACCTTAAGCCATGCTAAGGAGGTAAGAGGAATAATTAACCCTCTGATGAGTGATTGATAGGTTTTTACCAATGCAAAAGGGCAGATCAAACCAGATTAATAACAGATAAATATAGGTTCATTGAGTGTTGCTCCTGGGTGGACTCACCGGTCCCAAAGAATGGGGCCAGAGAAGTCGAGCACCCAGGCTAACGCAGGGAGATTTTATAGATCTTAGGCAAGGGGTGCTGATGTGTCAGCCAAGAGCTGGGACTGTGTCCAAGTACTATCAAAAGCTGTGCCCCTGGGCAGGCACTTGGGTGGGATGCTCAGGTCAGAAATGTGGACCTGGGCTTTTGGTGCCATTCCTTTGTTCAGGGTTTTCTCAGTGTGGGTAGAGTTGGGGGAAGTAGGCCAGATGGGGTTTCCTAGCTTGTACAGGGGTGAGCAGGAGTTCCAACCTAACAATGAGGTTATAGATTTTCCCTTCCCAGTATTCCCATGCCCTAGCATAATCACTAGAGTTGCCATGAGAAACTTTTGAGTCTGTCCATCTTTCTGAATCCTGACCCAGAAAGACAGAACTACCTTTTTCTTCTTTCTTTCAGATGCTAGACAGGGCCTCAGCATGCTTTTTTCTGGCGCTCTGGGGCTTTTGATTTTTTTTTCACTCTTTCGCTGATGCTCCCCGCCCTGCCACATGGCTGCTTGTCTGCCATGCAGCTGATCCCCATGCTGGCTTACCTTTCACGGCATACCTTTTTCTCTTGCATGACTCTTGTTTGCTATTTGTGGTGGTTTGAATTAAGAATGGCTTCCATAGGCTCGTATGTTTGAGTGCTTAGTTATCAGGGAGTGGAGCTGTTTGGGAGGGATTGAGAGGTGTGGCCTTGTTGGAAGAAGTGTGTCACTGAGGGATGGGCTTTGAGGTTTCAAAAGCCCATGCCAGTCTCCATGTCTCTTTCTTCCTGCTTCCCATGGAACAGGATATAGGACCTTCACCTCCTTCCCCAGTATCATGTCTGCCTGCATGTCACCACGCTCCCCGCCATGACGATAATGAACTAGACCTCTAAAACTATTAGCTGTCCCTAATTAAATGCTTTCCCTAATAAGAGTTGCCACGATCGTGGCTTCTCTTCGCAGTAATAGAACAATAAGACAATATTTAAACCTAAACCTTGACTGGGACCTCGACTGTGGACCGGGGTCCACTGGATCCCTTGTTTCTCTATCCTAACGTAGCCACATTGAATAAACCTTTCTCTGCTTTTCATTTTCTTAATATTTATTTGTTTATTATATATACAATGTTCTGCTTTCATGTAGGCCTGCATACCAGAAGATGGCACCAGACTTCATTGTAGATGGTTGTGAACCACTATGTGGTTGCTGGGAATAGAACTCAGGACCTCTGGAAGAGCAGCCAGTGATCTTAACCACTGAGCCATCTCTCCAGCTTCATTTTTACTACACTTCTTTGATTGGCTTACTGAGGACCAGTGTCCAAGCCTGGCTTGTAACAGTTGCCAAGTCCTGGTGTCTTCCCTTGATGACTTTGCTAACAAAGTTTCCCCAAAGCCTCATGTATAGAAGTCTCCTTGACTACCTGTGTGACTGTTGGGAGGTGGTGGAAACATTAGGAGGTGAAGCAGCACAGAAAATGTTATACCGCTGAGCTGCACCCTTGACAAGGGATACTAGGGCTAGGCAAGATGGTCCATTAGGTAAAGGCACTTGCTGCTAAGACTAAGGTCCTGAGTTCCATCCCTGGGGTTCACATGATGGAAGCAAAGAACCAACTTGGCCATCCATCTCTCCTCTGACCTCCTCCCATGAACCATGGCATCTGTGCCACCCCACCTTCCACTGTGCATACAAAATAAGCAGAAAAAACGTTTTGTTGTGTTTGCTTTAAAGTTTGGATTCTGTCTCCTTCCTCCCTTCATTTTCCTTACCTCTTTTATTTTCCATCACCTTGAAGTGACCAACTTCCTCTGCTACATGTGCCCATCACAGACACAGAAGTGGCTCCCCCGACCATGAACCGAAGCCTCAAAAAGTGAGCCAAAATGAGTGTTTCCTCTTGTAAGTAAGACATTTCGTCACAGCAAAGAAAAGCGGGGTAACGAATCTGTTAACCCTGAAAAATTCCACGGTTAAAATCACACAGCCATGCAGGAAATCACCCTGCACACGTCCCCATTCCCATCCCCCACTCCCGTCTCCATCCCTCTGCCCCACCCCTATCCTCACCCCTTCCCTGTCTCTTACTCCCACCCAGTCCCCCAATCCCACCCCCGTTCTCATCCCTCCACCCTATCCCCTCATCCCTTCCCCCATCCTTACCTACTGTCTCATCCGGCCACTCCAACCTCCATCTCCAGTCCCCACCACACCCCATCCCCCACTGCCTCCTTTACCCCTCCACCCTATCCCCATTCCCCACTCATCCTCCACCTCCAAGCCAGGTAAACGCTTGGGAAGTACCTTGGATTTTGAGGGACTGTCTGTGGAGGACTTGAGGGTGAGACACGGAGAGTCTGGTTTGATTTTTGGCCAGAGTGGGAACCAAGACGCATGTGACTTTTGACAGGAAGTGGTAATTCTTACCTTGGGGGACCTCAAGGCCTGAGCTCACCAGCCCTGGAAGCCCGAATAGTGCTATAGTATGGTTTACTGAAAAAGTCCCCTGAGGGTCTTGTGGTCAGAAGGCTGTACTCCCTATTTATGTGGCTTCGGTCAGGATGTCTGGAGATGCAGGCTTGGGCCAGGTTATGTAGACCACGTGAAGTGTTTTTGAAAGAGCCCTAAAGGTCACCAATCTCCGTGACTACTTCACACTCTTCTCTTCAATCAACACGATCCAGCACCTCTGGGTCTCTGGGCGCCGCAGTCGATGAGTGGGGCAGTGCTGTGAAACGCTGGGGCTCTGCAATCAGCTGAAACCACACCGAGCACGTAACAGGATTCCAGCAGCCGTGGGCCCCTCTAGCCACCAAGGCAGTAGAACAATAACAGAGACCAATCTCCTTTTCTGGGGACTGGAAGCCAAAAGGTGGGGGGACATCTCCAGCCTGTGCTGAAATAAGTTTTGGTCACTTTAATCCCCACTAGGATGGCTACAATCAAAAGGAAAAGAGGGAGGGAGGGAAAGAAAGGAGGAAGAAATGGAAGGAAGGGAGGGAGGGAGGGAGGGAGGGAGGGAGGGAGGGAGGGAGGGAGGGAGGAAGGGAAGCCAGCACCAGGGAGGCAGGCAGGATCAAGAGGATTCAGTGTTTCTGGAAAACCCTGCCTCTGTTGAGGGACCGAATCACAAAAAGAAAATGTTAGTGAGCAGGTGGAGAAACTGCAGTCCTCATACACTGGCTGCTGGTGTAAAATGATGGCGCTGATGGGGGAACAGCTCTGCTAGGAAGGAGTGCTAGAACACACACTCACCACGTGCAAGGCTCCAGCTTTGCTCTCCAGCGTTCTCCACAAGAAGATACGGAAACAGTTACCATAAAATCTAGTCACGCGTTCCTAGGAGCACTCTCAGACAATGGGGTGTGGGCATTCAAACAGAGATTTGCATCTGAACCTCTGAGCAGCACTGCCCAGATGTCCGTCAGTTGGCAGATGGACAAACAGGCTACAGAACATCCGTATGACAGATATTTAATCCTAAAAAGGAAACCAATACTGAGCAATGCTAATAAGAGCTAAATCTTGAAGAGAAGCCAGCCACAAAAGGATCTGTATTGTACAACCTGTGTACAAGAAGCATCCAGAACGGGCAAATACACAGACAGGAAGCAGTTCCATGACTGCTGGGGCTGAAGAAGAGGAACTAAGAAGCGATCAATTATCAGGAATGAGGTTTCTCTGTGAATAATACATACACAATCTAGGGAGTGTCCTAAAAGTTACTGAATGTATACTTTAAAGTAGTCAAAATGGTACATTTTATGTTGCATGAATTTTACATCAATTTTTAAACAGCATACACTTTTTCTTTTTAATATATATATTTAAAATATATATAATATATATGTATTATTTTATGTGTATGGATATTTTGCCTGCATGTATGTTTGTGCACCACATGTGTGTCTGTATCAGAAGGTGTCAGATCCTCTGAAACTCCAGTTCCAGAGGGTTGTGAGCCAGCAAAAAGGTTCTGGGAACAGAACTCATTGCAAGAGTGGTAAGTGTCCTTAACTGCTGAGCCAGGACCCCAGTCTCCAGTCCCATGCCCCCCATTGTTTTCTTTGAGATATAGTCTTACCATATACCCAGAACTGGCTTTGAGCTTCTGATCCTCCTGCTTCAGCCTTCCAAGTGCTGGGATTACAGGCGTGAGTCGCCAACGGCCGACTAAAAGCATGTACTGTGATAAGCGGAAGACACAGAAGTCAACTACTCTCTGCTTGCAGCATTTCACAATCTGCCGATGCCAAAATCCCTCCCCGGAAAGGTACCTCCAAAGCTGTGGTTGCCCTAACAGACAGGCAGGAGGGGCCGGATGTAGGATAATGTCGCTCCGACTCTGGACCCTGTCCTTGTACTTTCTCATAACCTTCAGGGTCAGGAGGACATGCAGGACCCAGAAAGACTGGTAACAAGGCAACAAGGCACATCTACCCAGCATCGGTAGATTCCACAGGAACCAACCACAGAAAGGTTCCACATGAAGGATACACGCTCTAGCACAAGAAGCAAAGAGAGTGGGCAGTGGGGGCTCTCAGTGGAGTGTCAAGCTCAGAGTAAGCAGCAAAGGAGAAAATACTGAACTTGATATTGAAAAGAGAACAATCCGAGGGTGTAGGTGTGCCAGTGTGAAAAGATGCACACAGATGCAAAAAAGAAACTGCGGCAGTGGGAGGAAAGGCAGGGCGATGAGTCGATTTTATTTCAGAGTCACATATATGTTTAGCATATTCAAAAGCTAAAACTGAACTTGAAAAGGATGGAGTAACACAAACAGACACAAACCAATCTGGTATTATATTGAAGTGAAAACCACACAAAACCAGGAATCAATTGAAGTACTCTGATTGCATACAATGGGTTTGTTCTGAGAATATCTGGTATCTAGGAGATTTACTGATAGTGGTCTTATCATCCTGAAACTCTTTTCTGCACGATATTGTATAAGACAAACACACACACATATGTTCTTTACTGGAAAAGAATAAAGTACACTCGCCATAGGTAAAAGTTAAAGAAAAACCCGCAATGTTAAATGTGAGATGGAGAAACCAGTTTGAACTCTTGATTAGCAACAGATTACTGAGTTGTGTCCACGGAAGAGCGTAGTAGCTCTGACAGTTCAGTAACCATGGCATAGGTACCACTAAGTCCTATACACTTTACCACTACAGAAACCAGGGCTCCTTGAAACCGTGATTGATTCTAGGTTTGGGGCTAACATGCATGTGACAAGCCTGGAATGCCATGTCTGATCAGAAAGCAAAACAGGGCTCAAATGTAAATGTGATCTTGCCAAACAGATTCAGGAGCTGACCTCAGGATGCTCAAAAGTGGGGGCAATCTGAACATCAAAATGAACAAAGATAGCCAGGCACTACACACATGCCTGATACTCTCAGAGGCAAGATGAGATCAAATCCCCTGGTGCTGATGTGACAGATGGTTCTGAACTACCACACGGGTTCTGCAAGAGCAGCAAGTGCTCTTAGCCACCAAGCCATCTCCCCAGCTCCCGGGTTATTATTTCAAATTTGAATTCTTGCAGAAACAAAATCACCAACTAGATGTAAGAGGAATGAAATCTTTAAAATATCATTCTGTAGCCCCGGTATTTTCTCCAGGCAAGCATCAACAGTTACAGGGTGAACCTGGCACCCCACTGACCCTCTCGCCATGTGAAGAACCCACCAATTATTGATTCCACATAAGAATGGAGTGAGGCTTGGTGATCAAGTTCATATCAGCAGCATATCTGACATTATTCAATCTCAATCCGAGGCGGTGAGTGACTACCACAGCTGTTCCAAATGCTAAGCCCAAATTCTTGCACCAATAACCATGTTACTAAAGACATGTCTACACCTAGCGCAGACTCTTCCCAAAAGGAAATGTCACAAAAACAAACAAGAAGCAGTCATAATAAAAAAAAGGCAAGGAAGGAAGGATCTAGATTAAAGACGTAATGACTAAACATCACGCGTGAATCTTGATTGCATCCTGGGCACGGTTTAAAAAAAAAAAATGATCCAGCTTGTAAAAAGGCATCGGGGGAATTCTTCGGGGCCCCAAATGCAGATCGTGTGCTGTGTGCTGCTATGATTTCCATCACAGCCTTGTGGTTTCGTGGCAGGATGACCTTATTAGGAGATGTTGATATATTTGGACAGGAGGTATCAAGATGTCAGCAGTTTGCTTGCAGATTGTTCAGCGAAATAAAAGTATTTGGAGAGAGAGAGGGAGGAGGGGCGGGCAATACGTTGACAGTTGCAGGATTAGTAAGTCCTTGTACTCGCGTCAGATCTATAGGCTTGGATTTTCAAAACTGGAAGTGCTGGGGAGAGGAGGACGGCAAAGCACACAGAGAACGCTGTCATCCATCAAGCAGCCAGATCCAAGGCTCCTGCCGCCACAGAGGTTAGACTGGCTCTCTGAATGATAGCAGCCTGATCCTCCTTTTGAAATCGTCCTGAAAGGGTGAAAGTCTTCCGTTCGGCTTCCTTGATCCTCTTCCCACCTCTACCTTCAATTCAGCACCTTGCAAAATCCCTAACCCATGTGGACACTGACACCCCACCCCACCTCCGTGTGCACTGTGTGCGGTTTTTTTTTTTTTTTTTTTTTTTTTTTTTGCTTGTTTTATTTTGTTTTTGTTTTTCTTCCGAAACCGAGTTTCTCTGTTTAACTGCCCTGGCTGTCCTGAGACTCACTTTGTAGACCAGACTGGCCGCGAACTCACAGAGATCCGCCTGCGTCTTCCCCGCACCACCACCGCCCAACAACACTGTGCTTGTTTAGGGAAATGGAAAACACCCCTGGCAGACAGAGCAGAGGGGAGGCGAGATTCCTACTCCTAGAGGACACCTGGTGGGGATCTCTGCACCACGACCTGGTTCAGGGTCTCTGAAGCCTGGGGTGGGGGGTGGGAGCGTCCCAGACCAATGCTCTTGTCTTAGAACATCTGTTCGTTTGTGGCCCCTGGACTCTGCAAAGGAAGCCTCCACTTGATACCGCCGCTGTGGCTCCAAATGGCACCCAGGGCTGGGAGATGCTATGGGGGGAAAGGCATACGCTCTGTGGGCCTGATGGCTTTGAGTTCACTCCTGCAACTCACATGAAGGTAGAAGGAGAGGCCCTACTCCACAAAACTGTCCTCTGGCCTCCACGTGTACACAATGGCGCACCTGCACACACACCGGCATTATACTTTAAAACTTAAGATAGCACTCATTTGCCTGTTTATTCAATTATCTGACCAGTCTTCTTCCAGCAGCACCAGCAATGCCTAGGCAGTTTGAAACACTGGAGAGACGGTAGTGAACAAGTGACCAGTGACCATGGTCTCTGCCCTCACAGAACTGTGACGCAACAGGGCGGGCAATGGAGGGCCTATCAGGGACGGTGAGGGGAGGAGCCGTCTGAACTGACGTTTGAGTGACGTTTGAGCGGGGCTCTGGTTTGAATATGACTTTTGTGTTTCCAAAGGGGGATGTGTCGGAAGCTTGGGTTTCAATGTGGCAGGACTGGAGATGATGTGGCCTTCCGTAGCCTTTTCTAGGTAGGGCCTTGTGGAAGACCCATCATGGGAGAGTCAGCCTTGGGAGGATTTCATGTCGTTCATGAGGGGTTAAGTCCTGCAAGAGCGAAAGGTTATCAGAGAGCAAGGTCTGGCTTCTGAATTTCCCTCTTGCGCGTGAGTCCAGCGTGATGCAGTCAACCATGCCGTGATGTAGCCAGAGGGTGCTCTCTCACCAGGGCGGGTACATACTGGTGCTACCCTCTGCAATCTACAGAACTGTGAAATAAATAAACCTACTCCCTTTAATAAGTACCTCAGCCTCAGTACCTTGCAGCAAGAAAAAAAAATGAATACACGCAGGGAATATAATTTCCAGGTGTGTGTGGGGGGTGGGCAGATTTGGGAAATGATAAGGAAACCATCAAGAGACACCCTCAGGGCTCCTTCTTATAAAACCGACCAGATGGTGGTAATCTTCATTGGAAAGTTCTAGAGAGGTATGTAGAGGAAGTGGGTCGGGAGGAACAAATGTCTTTGTGGGCCACTGAACACTCACTAGAGAGGAGCCCACACTTTTTCTTCTTTCTTTCTTTCTTTCTTTCTTTCTTTCTTTCTTTCTTTCTTTCTTTCTTTCTTTTTTTTGTTTGTTTTTTGTTTTTTTGTTTGTTTGTTTGTTTTTCGAGACAGGGTTTCTCTTTTTTTGTTTGTTTGTTTTTCAAGACAGGGTATCTCTGTAGCTTTTTGGAGCCTGTTCTGGAACTAGCTCTTGTAGACCAGGCTGGCTTCGAACTCACAGATATCCGCCTGCCTCTGCCTCCCGAGTGCTGGGATTAATGGTGCACCACCACCGCCCGGCTGAGGCCCACACTTTGCTTGGGTATGCAAACTGTTTATAGATCCGTGGCCACAAAAGCTATGTAAGGCAGGGGCTTGTGCTTTTAAGATTTATTAATTTGTGTGTATGGGTGTTTTGTCTGCATGTACATCTGCATACCAGAAGAGGGAATCTGAATTCATGGGGTCTACAGTGGTAAGCGGTTGTGAGCTGCCACGCACATGTTGGGAATTGAACTCAGGACCTCTAGCAAAACAGTTGGTACTCTTAACCACTGAGCCATCTCTCCAGTCCCCAGGAGCTTGTCTTGTTCCTCTTCTAGAAATGACTGCTCTTCTCAGGAAGATGTGCTCAGAGAGATCACAGTTCAGAACTCTTCCTGATCATAAGGGAATTCTGGCAGGACAGGGCTCTGCTGGCTCTCTCCCAAAAGCAGGGTGTGTGTGGAGCCGGATGTGAAGGAGCAGCTCAGGAACACACACACACACACACACACACACACATACACACTCACACATGTGGGTACATACGCAACCAGACATGATTCTTTGTGGATTTGCTACTCCAAAGGTGTCTGTCAGCTCTGCGGAGGTTCAAGTTCACACCACTCACTCGTAATTGACCAAGGAGAAGAAATTCCAGGATCCATACTGGAGAATGGAATCCTCCCTCCAACCACCCATCCTATTGCTCCAAAACCAAGAAATTCTTGGTGCAAGAATGTGTTGCACGGAAAAAGCAACAGTGGAATGGAGTCTCTCTTCCAGGTGGACACCTCAAAGGACTGATGAAACGGGCACACGAGGAAGAAAGGCCTGGGGGTGTGGAACAAGCACCCCACGAATCCGACATGAGCAGGAGGTACTTACTCCCTAGGGTTCCTGCAGCACAAGGTCACAAACTTAGTAAAACAGCAAAAGCTTCCAACTCTGACAACCAGGACCTCAAAATGGAGCAGTCAGCAGGGTCACACTCCCTCAGGGGACATGAGAACAACCTGGTCTTGCCTCCTCCAGCTGATGGCTTCTGGTGGCCTTGTGACTATAACATTCTAATCTCTGCCTCTGCCTCCATCTCTTGCTCTGTGTGTCCTCCCTGAGTATCTTTAGAAGGGACACATCTGGTTGAATTGGAAGATTCTTCCAGACAATGGTCCTATGAATCATTTCCTCTCAAGGTCCTGATATTTGCACAGACCTTGTTTCTAAATAAGGTCTCCTTCCCAGGAATTATAGTTTGGCCATGAGACTTTGTTAACAAGCCATCAGGGGCAGGAGGCAGTGGTTAACTCGCTTGCTTTCTGACTTGGTGACGGCATCTTGTGGTGAAGACCACTCATTCTAGAACTACACTGAGAAACCCACCCCTGCCACAAGCTCTCACCACTGGAGAAAACTAAAAGCATTCTGGGAAATGCGGTGGACTCCATCTATGCAAATGGTCCTCTCTTCGATGGCTGTTCCCACACCTCCTGCACTTAAGTTCTTTGTTCCTTAACCCAGAACCGGAATGTCTCCCCTTTTGTGGAATTTATGGCTTCTGGCATTGGTATTACTTGCCTCATCTGCACCAGTCTTATGCAAATGATTCTTTGGCAATAAATCCTGAGCTGCCGTGTGATGGGTTTTGCACACCAACTTTGGACCTGTTCTGTCCCTGGTGCCTAGAAGTGGAGGAGTCACAAAAGTCAGTACATGAAGCTAAAATGCCTGTGACCTAAATCATTCTGTAAACCAAAGGAGCCGAGACCTCTATGCTCCAGATCAAAACCCACTAGCCACCTCACACTGAAAATAAGGCTCCCATGTCCTGAGCAAGTCTGGTTTGAAATATGGGTAGGAAGAGGTAAGAAAGAAATGTGCTAAAGAGATCTATTTTCCTCCTCCACATCCAGATACTGCAGTTAGCTTCCCACATTGAGGGAATTCAGAGCATGCCATGTTTATGGATGAACCAAGGTAGGCCCAGCCCCTCAAGGACAGAAGGAAAACCCTTTGCGACTGATTGAGAACAGGGCAGGTGCTGGGTTCAAGTCACTGGGTGAAGGGGGGACAGAAGGTAATGTCTACATCTGTGGTCTTACTATTCCAAGTGATTCCTTCAGAGACCGCGCAATCCCTTTCTGCAAAAGGAATTACCAGTGAAAAATTAACAGGGAGCTAAATCACCTCTTTGCCTTTCCCTGTGTCTTCCCTGCTTCCAGACTGAGGCTCTCCCCAACTGGTTCTATTTAAAAGGTCCTAAGAATAGGGCTCTTGGCCCCTTGTCCTCCCAGACACGGATTCTTTCACCCTGAGAGGATTCCTGAATCTGCTCCATAATATCCCAACCCCTCATCCTCCCATCTCCCCCACTACCCCCGTCCTCATCTCCCACAACCCTCATAGCCCTTCCCTACCACCCAAGAAGCCCAGCACTGCAGTCTGTGCCCGAGGTTAGGGATGGATCTCCCTGCCAGCACCTGGCCTCTCCCTCTGCCGGTATCCCTTCCCTAAGACAGGAGGATAACAGCTGTGAACTGGGAGACCTCTGCCTGCTGGATCAATTAAAATCACTCACTGAACATCTCTTACTCAGGACACGCTAGGCCAAAGGGATGGATGGGCACAAAATCGAGCTGCATAGGAAAGTAAGTTACAATGCCCTCGTCCTTCCATACCCATTCCACGGCTCTCTCTCTTCTATCTTGTCTCACTCCCCTGGTGCCTCCCAGAAGGCAAGAATCACCATCCCTTCAATCTTTGGAGTCAGCTGAGAGTTGAGGGTTCCAGGACTGGAGCTGAGTCCCCAGAATGGATTAAACTGAAGAGGAACTCCAAGGGATGGGACACCCAGGCAATGGGCTAATCCCTACCTAGATCCAGCACTGGTCACTGCTTCAGCCAGAGCGGTCCTGAGGCTTTGAAAAGGAAAACATGGGCAGGACAAACTTTGAAGTAAGCCCAAACTTTGCACACAGCTCTTCCGGCATCTGTCCTGCCCCTGGGGACTCCCCAGGGCCACCTAGATCAAAGAGCAGGAGACAATGCATCTAGTCCCCGACCTGCAACCATGCAGCGTCCCCTGGTGGTGGTGGTTTCTCTGCCAGAACCCAGGCCAGGGCCAGGATGCAGGCAAGGCTTTTATTTTCCCTAACTGGGCAGAGGATGTACCTCTAATTCCTTCTATACAAGACAGAACTCGAGGTCCTTTCTCTTTTTTTTTAAAGTAATGTGCTTAATATTGCCCTAGAAATACATACAATTTCTGTATTATGTAGATTATTAAAGTACCATACATTAATTTCTTAAAAACACAGGCAAACGGAAAGAAAATCCCATATCAATTTGCCAAATAAAGATTCAGGGCATTTATGGATTTAAGATCCATAAAGAATAATTGCATGGGGGAATTATTTGTAACTGATTCAAAACTCATATTTAGGTGCCTTTTGTGTATTTGCTAAGTCTGACAACTCTGTACCCTTCACATAGTTTTCTCTTTCCATTATGGAGGTTTTTTACTAAAGAAAGGGGTGCTGTTCATAAGGCAAACTGTTCAGGGACTTAAGTTTCCTACTTAGCAGCATGCCAGAAACATCTTTCCCTACCTCCAGGGTGTATGACTTGGACTTTTAGATATCTGGAGACTGGAGTCTCCCAAACCCTTCTTTTATCCCCAGCCCAAGAGTCCTTTCTGTTCCTTCCCTGGCTTAACCTCCAGGGAAGCCCACACTTCTGGCTGTGCCGCTCCTGGGGACGCACCAACCTCAATTCTACAGCACAGCTAAGTGCAGGTGGGGCTTTCCTCAGCCTAATGCCTCAGTCTCAGGGCTCAAACTGTGGATCTAACCCCTCCCCTTCGGACTCCTCAGTCACCAGCTCCATCATCTTGTATGCTGCCTGGAACTGCTCAGTTAAGCCTTTTAATTGTGACACAATGGAATGGCAGCCATGGGGATCATTGTGTCAGGCTGTCTCTTCCTTCACAAGGTCAGAAAACTCATACCTATCAGAATTTCTGTCCTATTTTTATGGGATGTGCTCAAATTGCTTGTATATGACAAGCATTCAAAAACCTCATGATAAAAATATACCCAAGAGGCCGGGCGGTGGTGGCGCACGCCTTTAATCCCAGCACTTGGGAGGCAGAGGCAGGCGGATCTCCGTGAGTTCGAGACCAGCCTGGTCTACAAGAGTTAGCTCCAGGACAGGCTCCAAAACCACAGAGAAACCCTGTCTCGAAAAGCCAATATATATATATATATATATCCAAGAAAAAAGTCTCCCGTATCTGGGGTTTGGGGAGAGGGGTAGGGGACAAAAGTGAGAGTTTGGGGTATCCGTGGAGAGAACGAGGACTTTGGGTCAGGTATACTGGACTCGAGTCCTTGCTTTGCCATTTTCTGGTTATATGACTTTGTATATGATAGGCCACAACTGCACTGGTTAAGCCAGTGCTTCTTTGCCATCTTCCAGATCTGGTTTAATCTGGTGGTTAAACTTAACCCTGAACTTCAGTCCTCTCTAGAGGCTGGAGAGAATCCATTTCAGCAGTTAAGAGCAGTGACTGCTCTTGCAGAGGACCCAGGTTCAATTCCCAGCTACACCTAACAGTTCACAACTCCCTGCAACTCTAGTTCCAGGGGATGCAGTGCCCTCTTCTGGACTCCACAAGCACTGCACACATATGGTGCACATACAGATGAGCAGCTATACACACATACACATTAATATGCTGTTTTTAGTTAAAGACAATTCTTTCTCAAGTTAAATATCATATGTAATGCCCAATATGCCCATTAAGTACCAGACAAATGTCTCAAATATGATCAAGACCTCTCACTCCCAAGGGTGGAGTTGGTGCTTAACCAGTCAAGTGGAGGTTTTATTTCCCAGTCACAGTTGCTCATGCAAGATGAACGGAAACGATGTATTCACCTTGAGACTGTCTTCCTCTCCTTCTTTTCCAACCCTGCTATCCAGGAGCTAGGGGCACCTTGGACCAGCAGTCCTGAAGGCAGGAAAGAAGGTCCGCTATTGAGTGTGGCAAAGGGCCGATATCACTGACAGATGAAATAAAGGGATATTATTTCTAAGCCCTGTATTTTTGGATCTCTCCACTACATCAACTTAAATGCAACCAAGAATTTTAAAGGTGCCAACCATTAAACCCATATTATTTTACACCAGCTGATGCAATGGGGCTCTTGTCTTTAGTACCACTTCTGCCAAAGTCTCCTTCTCCCATTAAAGGATGGGGCCTTTGAACCCTAGGGACCAGATGACTCTGATCTTCTGCCCACCTCCCAAAGGTCTCCTCACAGGGTCTGACAGACCTGCCACATCTCTGACCCCCTGCCACACTGTGGCTTCAGTGTGCCGTGGGCTGACGAAGGGGAAGCCCCATGACGGGCCTGTATAAGGAACTTCTTACAGTTCCAATTGAAGTTGACCTGATGAGCATCTGTAGAGGGGACAAAGCTGTTCAAATCTAGAGCGCCTGAGACCACTGCTCCTTTCCTAAGTGATCTGCCCCAATTTAGGCCATCATCATATACAACTGGATTAGAAAGCAAAAATGGAAACCTAGGTGAGGCTTCCTGCTGTCATGGTAACCTCAGTCTCCCCTCACGCTCAGGACTTCATCAGCTCCCTAGAGAAAGGCCAGCTGTGGTGGTACCTTTCAGATTTGCTCAGTTAAACAGAAGGGTCTTGGAGTCTGGCTGGAGTGTAGCTGAGTCTCCAGGATGGGAGCAGACATCACCACTGTCTAGTCTGGCTCTGCCAAGGCAGGTCATTCTGGTTTTGCCTAGACTTGCCCTCCAGGACTTTTTAGTGGGATTTCAGCTCAGGGTTTTATAACTACCAGCTTTGATACTATATATATATATATATATATATATATATATATATATATATATATATCAAGTGTACAAATATACGTGTGTATAATTTTCCGATGTAAGGGTTCTCTGTAAAACAGCCCTGGCTGTTCTGGGACTCACTTTGTAGACCAGGCTGGCCTCGAACTCATAGAGATCCGCCTGAGTGCTGGGATTAAAGGCATGCACCACCACTGCCTGGCTTGTTTTTACTTTTATATTTAACAAATTTCAAGGCTCATTTTTACAAGAAAATTAACAAAAGGAACAAATTACCCCACTAGTAGAATCCGAGTCTCTGTGGTTGTGACGTGTGCAGACCACATCTGGTCCACAACCACTGTTTTTAAAATGTCTTCATTTTACGTGGAGGCTTTAGCGAGTCCATCATTCTGCCTGGAAAGATGTGCCTGTTGAATTCACCTAACACACACACACACACACACACGACCCCAAGGTCAGTGTGTGTGTTATCCCAGCAACCAACATCAGTTTCCCTATGTTTAGAAGATTCTCAAGGAACAGTGGATTTGAGGCCCTTGGTTGCCTGCGGCAGGAGGTTCTAAGACCAAGGGGTATTGTGACATGCTCCAAGGAAAGGCAGTTTTTCATTTGACCAACAGAAGTCCCAGCCCATTGGGGCAAGGGAGCCAGACCAACATGGAACAGGGGCCTGGGGAGCAGCCCTCAAGGACCCCGAAGAAGAAGGTCGAGGCTCAACCAGAGACCCCGAATCAAACTATCTCCGGTCGCGGTCGGGTGCTGCTAATAAGAGAGTTCTTGAAGCAGGAAGAGAGCTACACGACCTTGCAGAACTTTCCGGGTCAGCCTCCGACGGATCCGAACGCTGAGCCCGCTGACAGCCAAGCAACTGACTGCCAAAGTAGTTCCAGCAGTACCAGGCGGGGACTCAAGCGTACCGGCGACTGCTTGGCAGACAGCCCAGAAGCCCCGGCTGCCAAGTCCAAGCGCCGCGCGGAGAAGCCAGAGAAGCCGGAGAAGCCGGAAAAGCCAGAGAAGCAGCAGCTCTCGAATCTCAATGAAAAGGACTCTCCCGATTGCGAGGAATCTCGAGATCTAAACGGGGCTTCCTGCTCGGAGACGGCTGAGATTGCCGAAGTAGGCTCGGAGCCCGGCAAGCAGCTGCTCCTAGTTCTGTGCCACGCGTCGGCGCTGGACACGCAGCTGCCCCGGCTGCAGCTGCTCCTGCAGCAGGTGCGCGCCCAGGACCGCCGCCCGCCAGCCGCACTCATCGGGATCCTGGTGCAGCCGCGGCCGGATGAGGAGGCAGAGTCGCGCCGCCGTCTGGAGGACCTGCTCTGCAGCGTTTTCGCTTCGGAGAATCCAGGGGTCGAGGTGCACACAGCAGTGTTCTGCCCCAGCCGCTCCCAGGGTGTCCTGGACGTTCAGCGCGCTGCCAGTCAAGGGCACGTGGGCCCCCTAGTGGATCGTCAGACCCAGACGGATGGTGAGGAGCCCGAGGGTGGAGACTGGGATTGTTGTTCCCCTGAGAAGTGGGCAAATCCCTGACCTCACTGCCCCGTGTTGGCACCTCCAGAAGTTTGGGGTGCAATTTGGATGGTAATAAACCAGCGTCCTTTTCCCAAGGGCTGGGACAATCTGAAAAGTGTTCAAGTTAACCCGGAGGGGTTACTTCCCCCACCCATCTGCCCTACCCGCAGCTTAGGAGAAACCATGATGCGGTGTTGTAGGATCTATAATAGCCCTCCCTCTCCTCTCCAAACACACGGATGTGCCCTTCCCAGGTTCTTTAGTGGGCTCCTATCTCCTGTAACTCCTTCAGGGGATAAAAAATGTCAATAAAAACAACCTATTGTGAGCCAGCCACTGTGTGAAGGGCTCTCACCTCCAGGCTTCACAACAGCCCTCTAAGGTTGGGACTTCAGGAGAGTTAACTGGTTTAACACTGCAATTTTACTCAAAGCCCCTAATACCTTCCCTGTGGCCCTGGGGGCTAATTTGAGGCCCAGGGTCCTTGAGCAGTAGACTCTTAACATGAGTTTCCAGCACTCTGTTTCCAGAAGCCCCTTTCAGGGACAGCACAGAGACCAGAAGAGTGTTCTGAGCCCAGAAGCCTTAGTGTCCCATTACAGAGGCTCTGCCGTCTTTCGGCGAGTGACCAAGCTCCCTCTCTTTAGATCCATTACCCTCCCGTGTGACACGCAAGGATGAAGGAGTGCTTGGTGCCATATTCAGCACGAAGAGGCTAGCTTCAGAATAAATGGTGACACACTCATTCTAGTGTCCAGAGCACACTGAAAGGTCAGAACCTCAGGAACAGTTGAAGGATAGGGTATGATCACTTTTGGATAGGGTATGATCACTCTTAAGACGGTGTAACCTCACTACCTATCCCGTCGACCTTTTAAGCCCATTCTTTTCCTAAATAACCACCAACACGGCTGTGTTTCACATGGATAGTTTCAGTGCACCTGGTTAAGAAAAGCCCCCACCGATGGGTCATTCCGATTGTGCCTCTCAGGGGGATTACAAAAATCCTAGTCAGTCTTTGGCACCAGCCTCTTAGTAGGGAGTCTCCCAACTCTGCCTAAAGCTATTCCCCACGCTCGCCCTATTACTTTCACTCTCAACTCACTTGTATAAAACCTGCTGGCTTTCCTTGCCTGGGTCTAGGGGTTGGGAAAATGAAAGCTAAGACAAAGCCAGGAGGAGGCAGCTGCACTGACTGCTCTCTAGAGGAGCCAGGCTCTCAGTAGAGAACGAGGAAGACTTCTCCCAGCTTCTGAACCACGCATTTTCTCCTAATGGGAGAAACATTCCTCAGTCTGGATTCTGTCATCCCTCTCCCAGGAACCCAAGCCTGCGTGCCCTGTGCCCTGTGGCCTCTCTTCGGGTGAAATGGAATAGCTATTTTATGGCTAGTAGGACATTCTACCCATGTAAGTCCCTGCCCCTGTCTGACTCTTTTAAACCAGTTATTCTCAGCCAGGAACAACGTTGCCACCTCCTCAAAGGTCTGGGGATATTTAGCTACATCTAGAGATGTTTCTAGTTATCATGGAGGGATGCTGACCAATCAATACCAGAGAGGATGAAGAATTTTCTATGACACGCAGCGCAGCCTCCCCAGGGAGGCATTACTCAACTCAGCACCAATCATGACTGAGGCTGAGAAACTGGCTTAAACCAGGTTGAGATCCTCCATCAATATCTTGCAGTGATAAGCATCATTCAGACTTCCAGTCTCTCTGGTTCTAAATGGCATCCCCTCAACTGGTTCATCGTTCTTGCCCTGAGGAAGCCTCCAGTTTCTTGTAGATTCAGCTGCCCACTGAACCCCCTTACTCCAAACCAAATACACACACACACACACACACACACACACCGATGCCACTGATCCGAGTTTCTCAAGTTTCTAATTCTCCATACCTTTCTTCAATCTTTTCATACAAACTACTTTTTTTCCAATTCATTAATTTCAAAGCCTGTATAATCTGCCTGCTAGATTCACAAAAAAAAAAAAAAAAAAAAAGAACCCTTAACTGGAATTTAGTCCTGAGTGTGCCAACAATCAGCTGAGGGTGGAGAGGCATTTGCATGTAACTTGACTTCTCTAACCTCAGTATCCTTTTCATAAAATAATAATTAATAATAATATAATTGGCAAAGTCTTTGCTGGCTCTAGAAGCCTAAAGTCAATCCTCTCATTTCATTATTGACATCTGGTCTGGCCTTGGTGTGGAGCTGGCTTGCTAGCTCTCCCCTGACCTGCGTCATGTCCCTCCTTCCCAACAGTTGTGGGACTCTGGGTAGAGCAGGTTACTTACATACATAGCTTACCTAGTTAATGGAGGAAGTTCTGTCTCCCACGAGGAGCACATTTTCTGTTGTGGTGGGTGACATTTAGGCTGTATTTTCAAAATGCCTTTCACGCTTCCAGCCTAAAACGAAAGTCACATTGTTGATTTTGAGGAAGATTCATAGTCTATTTGACCCATCCAGGGTCTTGAGAGGTAGTAAGAATGTTTCACCAATGTAATGAGCTTCAGAAATTATTTGTTTTCTGTGAGTTGGTCAAATTCAAGTGTTCATATAAAAGTTCAGACACACACACACACACACACACCGTCCCTGGTCCCCTCCCAGGAGGAGGAGGAATTTCAGAGATGACAGAAGGCAGTGGGCCCTAGGAGGTAAAGTGTTAAAAGAAGCCAAATCTTCAGAAAAGTTCCCTGAAAACTTACTAAACAAATGGCGACCATAGATGTTTGTGTTTGGGGACAGACATGTGGAAACCAGTGACAGAGCTGAGAGTTCCATCCAGAATATCTTCGAATAAGAGATAGCTCCTGTGGACCCAGGAACACGCAGTGGAAAGGTGCCCCCAAACTGGTGCTCTAGTCACAGAACCAAGGGGATCCAGTTGTCGTAGGCCTACTGTCTTAGTCAGGCCCTGAAGAGATAGGGCCGCTGCTGCCCCCTGCCTGTTCCAGCGAGAAGTCCTGGAAGAGAAAAGATGCTCCAGAGAAGACTGCCAGAGCCCTAGCCATGGGATCCACCCTGGCTTTTGTGACCTCACAGGAGGTATGGGTGACTCTTGTCTGTGGGACCTTGCTCCAGTCAAAGACCAGAGCCATACCCGTAAGGGAGACCACCTCCCTAGGGAGGGAGCCAGGAAATTCACAGCTCCATGTAGCTCCTCCGTGTTAGCCTAGAAGGATCACCATGAAGAAGGTCAAGAAGAAAAAGTCCGATTCCAGGCGCCGCAGGGATTCCATTTCACCGCAGGCTAGCTCCGACTCCTCACAGCATCCCAGCTCGGAAACCCCACCGACATGCCCAGAGCCCACCTCGCCACCGTCGCAGCCACAGCCCTGCCAGGAGTCCACCCCACCACAAGTTAACCCTGAACCTCTACCGCAACCGCCTGCACCCCAGGCTCTCCCAGCTGCAGAACGGCGGGCCTCAACGCCATGCCTGGTACCTGCAAAGGTTGAACCCAAAGCAAGCTCTCCATCCAGGAAACCAGGTGGGCAGACTTCCTGTTTAAGTACTTCTATCCTTCTCGTTGATGGGGTCCCAGAGCCCAGTTCTTGTATGATGTTGGTGTGCAGTTAGTATGTTACCTGGGGCCATGTTTATGAAGGAAGAAGGGGAGTAACTACCAGAGAGGCCAGAATTCCTGGGTTTTGTCATTCCATACATCCAAGGTCTCACTGGTTACTATGAATACATAGTAACGTTGAACTCGGCTCTATGGTGAGACTCTCTCCTTAGCAATCTGTCAACAACTGTTTAGAAATTAAAGACAAACTGTTTAGAAGAAGTGAGGCCATCATATGCCTTAAGACTACATTTTTTTTTTTTTTTTTGGTTTTTCGAGACAGGGTTTATCTGTGGTTTTGGAGCCTGTCCTGGAACTAGCTCTTGTAGACCAGGCTGGTCTCGAACTCACAGAGATCCGCCTGCCTCTGCCTCCCAAATGCTGGGATTAAAGGCGTGCGCCACCACCGCCCGGCTTAAGACTACATTTTTGTCGGGCTCTTCTCCTGAGAAACCTGACTAGCACAAAGAAGATTGCCCAGAGTGGGGTGACAGTTTTTGAGAGAACTGGGGTTTCCTGTTTATCAGGTGGAAGATGGGAGAAAAGTTTTTCCGTATTGTCCCAAGAGGTCTGACCTTGAACACAAAGAGAGGATAGCGTAATAAAATCCAGGATTCCTGGCTAAATTCTAACTTCAGATAAACCACATAATGTTAGTATATGTGTTTCAAATAAGCATCCTGTATTTCTGTTTGCTAAGTTGTCAACCTTTCCCACAGAAGAGACTAGAGAAGAATCTGCTCAAGGTCTAAAACAAACAAAACAACAATAACAACAAAATAACACTTTGTAGCCATCAGTTCTGTCTACAATTAAACGGCTGGCTGGCTGACTGCCAAAAAGCGATCCCCATCTGCTTGGATAGCCAATGAGAGGCCAAACTCTGGACAGTATAAAGGGGACTGAGTGGAGCTGGGATGCTTCAGACTGCTAAGGATAATGGCGATAGCCAATCAAACTGACCGCGGGCTATTCTTTCAGTATCTGGCACTCAAGCTCAGCCGTCTAACATAATCATCTTATCTGATAATACTGCAGGGATGGTATTATTCCTCTGCCCACTTTATAGATAAGGAAACCAGGGTTTAAACTAGCTAGCAGGCCCTGGAGCAGCCCTTGGTACTGCTGAAAAGGGGACTTCATTCTAGTCTGACTCCAGAATCCTTACCCTTAACCACAGCTAACCTTCCAATACCAAGAAACCAGCTTAGTCTCTCAAGAAGGACATCTTTCTCTGACCTTTCCTTGAGCTGTGACCGGGTGCTCTGTGTCCTTGAGCAGGCCACGATCTCTTTGCCACAGCAATCCTGAGACAGTCTGAGTAGAAAGTTAATGAGAGCTCTAAATCCAAGGACTTGCCAGGACACCTATGCCTCTGTGACTAAACACCACGTCCTTTGACCTGTGGTGGCTGTGTGTGTGACGTGAGCATGAACCATGGAGACAAACATTTCTGGATGATGACCTCAGAACTGGTGTCACCAGTAGAAGGCAAACTGTGCTTTTGCAAATCTTTTAAGTCTTGAAGCAGTCGCTTAGAAGGCGGTGGGGTATTGAAGGGGTGAAGACATGGCCCACAGCATTTGTTAACTTTCTCATCACTGTGACCAAATGAATGAAACAGCCGAAAGGATGAATTATTCACGTTGGTTCACAGTTTTAAGGTTACCCTTGCATCATGGCAAGAAATAGCTCAGAGTAAAGCAGCCAGGAAGTGGAGAAAGGAAGGACAGGAAGGACAAACATATCCTGCAAAGACGTACCCTGGTATGTCTTCCTGCTAGGCTCCACCTCCTACCTTTTGCCAACTCCCAATAAGGCCACATTGTGAATCCATGGAAGGGATTAATCCGTTCATTAGATCAGCGCCTCCACAGATCTAATTTTTCTCCAGAAACACCTTAATAGACACACCCAGGGGTGTGCATTACAGATAACCTTGGCGTTTTCAAATCAGCCAAGATGAGGAGATTCACCATCACGTTCATTGAGGTTATACTGGACACCTCATGTTGCTTCTCAGGGAATCTTCCCCCTCTCAGAAAGAGCAGGCAGAAAGGTTGGAAGTGTGGGCTGAAGACTTTCAAATATATGATGTCACTTTCTATAGCCACGCCTTTTTAACGCAAAATAATGTGACTCAGGGCAGTGCCAATCCTCCGTTACAGTGACGGTCATTAAAAAAGGACAATAACATATTGGAGATTTAGAATTCAGAATATACACTGTTAGTAGGAATGTTAGTGAGATGTCTACTGTGGGAAACAATCTGGAAGTTACCACGTGACCCATTCCATTTCTGAGTATCCACACGAGAGAATTTAAACCACACCCAGACAGAAACCAATATGTGAACGTCCTAACAGCACTGTTGATAATAGCTAAAAGTTGGAAACAACCCAGTGCCCAGCACATGATGAACGGGTAAACTAAATGTGGTATAAAACATCAGAATACTGTGAAACACTACTTGCAAAGGAAAAATAATGTGCTTTATTGATAACCGCTACAACACAGATGAACCTTAAAAATACTAGTCTAGAGAAGCCGATCCTCCCAAGAGTTAATACATATTATTTGATTTCACTTGCAAAATGCCCAGAATAGGTTAATCTATTGCCCTGGATAGGAAAGAGAGAAGTGGGGGTGTCTGATGATAGGGTGAGGTTTCTTCTTCAGGAGATGGAAGTGTCCCAAAGCTATATAGTTGTGATGGTCACACAACTCCACAAACATACTAAAGTCACCTAGCACACTAATAGGAAATTAAAGGACTTTGAGAGTTATATCTCAATTTCAACTTTTTAAGCTGAAAATAAAAGCATTGTTTGTAGAATCCTTGCTTTCCCCATTCCAAGAAAACCATGTGTTTTATAAGACAGACTAAGCAGGAAGTGTACTGAACCTGCTAGCTGACTAACTGGCTTTACAGCACTGAAGACTGAAGCCCTTGTCAAACCCAGCTGGAATTATCCATCAAAAACCAGCTTGGCCAGAAACAAAGGTAACATCTTCCAGTTCTGCTAAGTCAGGTCCCAGAAGAACACAGAAATGGTAAGATTAGGGAACTGTTTCTGGGAGAATAAAGCGGTGTAGTGTTTGCCTTTAGGATAAACTGGTGCTCACGATGTACATGGAATATAACAACACCAACTCCAGGAGTCTCGTTGCAGCCTCTCATGGACAGTACCATCGCCTGCTCACATCACTTCCTACCAGTTCCATAGGAAGGACTTTCCCTGACTTAAAGGTTAAAGATCTTGCTCCCAGCACTCGAGAGCCAAAGGCAGGATCTCTGAGGCCAGCCTGATCTACAGAACGAGTTCCAAGACAGCCAGGGCTATGTAGAGAAACCCTGTCTTAAAAAGAAAAAAAAAAGTTGGAGATCTTGAGCTGATGTCCACTTCTTTTTTTCTTTTCTTTTTGTTTTTTAGGGTTTTTTGTTGTTGCTGCTGTTGTCATTGTTGTTGTTGTTGTTGTTGCTGTTTTTTCAAGACAGGGTTTCTCTGTAGCTTTGGAGCCTGTGCTAGGACTAGCTTTTGTAGACCAGGCTGGCCTCGAACTCACAGAGATCCGCCTCTGCCTCCCAAGTCCTGGGATTAAAGGTGTGTGCCACCACCACCCGGCAAGTTAATGTCCACTTCTGTAATGAACTTGCTATGCTCTTTAAGCCTCAGGTTTCTTATCTGAAAAAAACGAAACCAGCACATTCCATGTCACAGGGTTGCTGTCCCAATTGAACACGGATGACAGGAAGCACTAGACAGGTGTAAGCAATCTCTTTGCATTGCTGTGATTCTTCCCAAGTGATACCAGCCTGTAACCCACCTCTTCTTCCAAACAGCTAGTCCCCCTTGTGTTTGAGAAGGGACAGCCCTGTAGGGGAGCTGCCTTCTTATCGTTCAGTCTCACGCCTTTGGGGTTTCCTGTGGTAACACTGCAGCTGTGACTTCTAGGGTTGCCCTCAAGACTGTGCCCCACCCCCAGGAACATGGCGCCGCCCTCATTTCTCTCATTCTCTGTCCAGCAGTGCCTCTGACCTATATGGCTCCACGCTCCTGTTCCTGTATGGCCTGCCCTGGCAGCTCTGCTTGCTGGCGTCGTCTGGGGCTGTGTCACAGCCGCATCTCCGATGTCCTCCTGCCTCGGGACTGGCAAGCCATGCCGGGGAGAGGATTCCCAAACCTTCTCACCTTCTACAGGTTCCCAAGCAAGTGGGAGGGATAAAGCCTTGAGCGTATAGTTCCCAGGGCCAGGCTCCGTCCTCAGACCTTAGTAGCAACGTGTGTAATAAATTCCTCCAGAAACCATAGGTCTTTCCAAAGGAAAGCCTTCCCCTCTAAATATTCAATTCTGCTTTGGTGGGCAGACTCTTGTGGTACTTTTTCTCTTTTCCACAGAAGCCCTCACTCCTGAGAGCACCCCTCCACCCTAGCCCATTTACATATATATATGGAATATATATATTCCAGTCACCTTTTTTGATTCATTCCATACATAGGCAGCATCTATTTAGCACACTGTATGTGAATTATCCCTGGAACTCATCAATAAACCTGATTATAACTCACACGCCCTTTCTACTAATAATAGAAAAACCTGCCCCATTCAGAGTAGGCCGTGCTGTTACCATGAGCATCCACAAGGGCCTTATGTTCCAGATTGGTCCGTTGTCAGTCCCTCCTCCATGGCATCGCCCAGTCTTTGGTTGATGTTCCTCTTCCACAATGACCTCAGCAGAAATGTTTCTAGCCACTGTCACTCACGGGAAGACCCTCGTCCATGTTAAGAACGGACTGAAGATGTCTTCATTCTTGCAGGACTGCTGGGTTACGTGTTGGGGCTAAGAGAGGGGCGTCTGCCCAGATGATCAGTCCCACTTGTGCTCAAGACGACACAAAAGCCCCTGGCAAAGGGCCTTCCACGCGGAGGCCTTCTATTCTACAGCAGGAGCGCGGCCCACTGTCCCACATTCTTCTCCTCTCCTTACCTTTGCCAGCTCCCTCTCCTGCAGAATGTGAAAGACACACACACACACACACACACACACACGGGGGGGGGAGGGAGGGAGGGAGAGAGGGAGGAAGGGAGGGATGGAGGGAGAGAGGGAGGGAGGGAGGGAGGGAGGGAGGGAGGGAGGGAGGGAGGGAAGAAGGGAGGGAGAGAGGGAAGGAGGGAGGGAGGGAGGGGCTGCTCTAGGGAACAGAACATGCCTGGCATCAGAGATGCCAGCTTGTCAATCCCGTCCAGGAAAAGCCTGCCCACCACTCACCCACATAATGTGCCCATCCATCTGCTGCCAGGTGGTGACTGGGTTCCCATGGGTAAAAAGAATCAAAGTCTGCTCTAGCTGGATGCTAAGCACTATGAGAGTCACCTAAACATCTTCACCTTCCAACATGTTCAACCTGGTCGGTAGCTAAGACACATGCGTTTAGAAACCTCTACACAAAACAAGTAGTGTTGGGTCCAGGAGGGTTCCTGGGAGTTTGAGAGGAAGACAGCACCATGTCAGGGTCCACAGCATTGTGTGCCCAGTGTATGAGCCAACCCCAAGAGCATCCTGGGGTCCTCTACTGCTTAAGATGAAGAGGAGGGGTCTTTTAAGCTGTAGGAAAAACCAAAACAAGGTTCAGACTTAGGAAAGCAAGGGAAGGAGGCCTGGATCCCATGGCCAGCGAGAGACTCGTGGTTTTTATTTCTTTTCCCAAGGGAAAGACTGCTTCCACAGTCTTTACCTTTTCAGAGGACTTAAAATAGGCATTCACGTTAGACAAGAATCCCTGCTTTGGTCGGCTTCCTCTCAGATGGGCTGCTTCGTTTCCGGGATGCCTTCGTTGCATTTACCGGTACACTTGTTTGCTGTCCCAGTCTTTGCGGTGGTATCACTAATCTGTGCTTTCCTGATATCTAAACGTCTCTGAAATGCCTCCGAGAGTTGTTGTGAAGCCTAAAGGGGACATTGAGTGGGGGGTGCCGGGTACCTGGCCCGGCACATCATGGTCTGGACCACCCTCATCCCATCACCCCTCTGAGGCACCAGGCCTAGGCCAGCCCACCTTCATGCCCCAGGGGTCTTGCTGGAAGCTTTGTAGGAAGGGGCGGGGGCACTCGTTAGGGTACCCTTTCCTTCCTTTAGAAGGAAGATCAGGACGGGACCCTCTAAGTTCCCTTGTCTCCTTCCAGGACACAGACACTAAACTTTTCTCCCCCAACCCCCCTTTCTGCTCTGCTTTGCAGAAAACCTTCAAGGAAATACTGCACTTCCCGTAACTCACGCACTTCAGGCTCTCGGGGCTGTTGCTGTGTCTCTGGGGGCCCTGGGAGCTGCCTACTTCATCGCTGAATCCTTGTGAACTGAACCCCAGGCCCATGGTCCGGCAGGTAGGAGGATCGCCTTGTTCCTTTCCTCTAGATAGAGCTATCTCAAGGTGGACTAGGCCTTCAGCCTGTCAGGGAAAGTTCATCGTCTAGGCAACTCATTCCTGACTCAAGATAGGCTGTCATGGCTGTTCCGGGACAATTTATAAGAACCATCAGGACGAACTCCTACCTTTTCTCTTGTCCCCTGCCCTGCTATGGCTTCCCTAGCCCCATGGGAAGAAGTAGCGTGGTTGGGATTAGGTTGCTCACAATTTGGGGTCTTTCTTAGAATGTCTAAGAAAACTGACCACCCTTCTCAACATCTCTAGTCCGACCTCTCTTTGGTGGCTTAGCTCCCCCGGTGTACCCCCCCAACTCCAGTGACTGTTTCCACTCACACCAGTGTCCTCCAGCCTGTTCCACAAGGTTCTTTGGAATGTGTGTGATCTCTCCTGCTCATTATATCACACCATCTCTGAGTATGGGGATGTCTTCAAAGGCCACTCCATTTCACCTGAGCCCCCTGAGCCCCTGAAGCAGAGCTGGAAACAAGGACTGGGTACACCCGATACCTTAAGGAAGTACTCTCAGGAGAAAGCCAAGGTGGGTGGGAAGGCAAGAGCAAGAAGGGAAGGCCTCAACCTGGCTCCATGGAGCCCCCGAATGTTATTTGTACAATAGGGCTGCTCCCTCAAGAGACACAAAGCTTCCCCTTCCATGTCCCTGCGCCCCTTGATCAGTATGGGACTATAGGGGTGTAGGGAGCAAATTTGGGTCTTGGTGGAAAAATCAGTTCCTCAGCCTGAGTGCCAGTCACTGGAGGAAGGAGTAGCCCTTGGTTATCAGCAGCCAAAATCTACCATTCAAAGAGCCAATGCATAAGCTGAGAAGGGAACTGGGCAAAGTGATCGCCAAGAGCACCCACGGTCATCCCAATAGCTAGATCTTGTTCAATGAATACTTAAAAAGTGGTGGTTGAGGGAGGGAGCCAGAGCCAAGGGAGATATCTCAGCCTGACCCTGAGCCGTCTATCGTCCATGGGAGTGGATGGGTGATGATTGAAGTCAGACACAGGTCTGGGAATCAATGCTTAAAATATTTAAACATCCAAATCCTGCAAATGGCTCCAGTGGGGGTCATTTTGCCAGAGCTCCTGATGTCCATTCAAGGGTCATCTGAGGAATAATAGTAAACCACCCTGCCCTCCAGGAAACATCGCATGCAGCACCTAAGAGCCTTGGCTTCCCTCTTCTTGCTGGGAGTGAGGAGGTGTTTGAGGGACATAGTTGGCGGCTGCTGTGTCTTGTTATCATACCAGCATGGCGCCCAAAAAGTTGCTGGATTTGGAGTTAACGTGACAATCTCTAGTCTAGACTGTACCGTTTGGATTCGGTGTTAGATGCATGTTCTTAACTTCTCTGTCAGTGTTATCTCTAGTCGAGAGTAACAGCTCTCTCTCTCTGAAGACTATGGACATGAGGAGTCAAAGAGAGAGACTCAGAGGTGCCATGTTCAGGGCCATTGCCCCAGGTGGGGATGACAGTGGCACTAGCCACATAAAAGATGCAAGCATTTCATCTATGAGATTCCTTGTAGCATCACTGCTTGGAAGTACGGGTTCTGCAAGCATGCAGGCTTAGGGTTAGATGTTCCTTTGGCATCCAGTGCCTGGAGCCTGGGGCAGTTTCTGGCATCTCATTCTCTTCCTGTTAAGTGGAGATAATACCAGCAGAACTCTCTTGTTGGGAAGACTGAATTTTAAAACTGGTAATGGCGAGATGTCTCAGTAAGTGAAGTATTTGCCTGGCAAGCATGAGGGTCTGAGTTCAAATCCCCATCACCCATGTAAAAAGCCAGAACCAGCAGTGTAATCCCAATGTTGTAGACTAAGAGGCGGGGATTCTTAGGGCTCTCGGGTCAGCCAATCTAGCCGATCCCTGATCTCTAGGTTCAGCGAGAGACTACACCTTGTCTCAAAATAAGAAGGAAAGCAATTGAGGAAGACTCATCATGTTGACCTCTGCCTTCTGCACATATATGTCAATCTGCACACATGCAGAGACAGATGGGTGGAGAGGGGAGGAGGAAGAAAGAAGAGGAAGAGAAAGAAGAGGAAGAGAAGGAAGAGGAAGAGAAGGAAGAAGAGGAGGAGAAAAGGAGGAATTTGAATCCTAAGATGATTAACCTTTTTACAAAAAGCATTTAGTTGTTGAACCCTCATTGGGAAGACTGTCAAAATGGAAAGTTGTCTAGATAGATGACAAGGGATTGATTAAGCTAATAACTGTGTCACTTACCTATTATTTATCTTTCCTTACAGATCCAGTGTCCATCAAAGGATCTCACTTGTCACCAAAATAGAGAAAGAAAGATATCTTGTCTCTTTTCATCATTTTATTTTATTTTTTTATTTTTGAGACAAGGACTTCCTACCTAGTCCAGGAGAGCCATTAACTCCTAATCTTCCTAGCAGAGCCTGCAGAACGCTAGGGTTTCAGGTGTGTGCCACCAGACCCAGGTAGAAATCTGTCTTCAGTGTGTTTTACTCAGAAATATAAAAGTTGGATCCAGCACCCAGGCATGGAGGTAAGAGCCTTGAGGATGTTTCAGTCTGAGAAGGAACCTACCATTCCTGGCTTGGCCTCTCACCAGGGAGAACCACAGTACACACATTAAACAGGACAATGTTTTCTCGCTCTAAAAGCAAGAACGACGGGGCTCATCTCAACGCCTAATTTAACTGGTCAGTCGCATGTCAGGCCAGTTAACAAGGGCAGGAGGGACAAGCTAGTAAAAAGCCTGTGTTCTGGGAGGCAAGGGCCCTGAACCCAGCAGGGCTATCTCTAGGAAATGGCCCCTCTTGGCATTACTTGTGAAGGGGTCCTGATCTGCTTGCACCCTGTGACTACATCTGGTCAGTGCTGGGTGGGCTTTTTCTTCTAATTCTTAAACTGTCAGGTAGAATCTTAGTCTACAGTAATCCCAGCAAATACTCCTGGAAGAAGCAGGTGTTACAAGGAAGGGAGAAGACAGCACTGGCGACAGTGGCCTCTGCAGGCAGCTGGAGGCAGACCCTGCTGGTACCACCTTGGAAGACAGCAGTACACACCGTCAGAACAAACCCACCCAAGAGAAAACTAACAGTTAGTAGCCGCTGCTACCTGCTGTTGATGGCGGCCTACCAAGAGGGAGATGGCTGTACTTCCATCCTCAGGAGAGGAATCCTGTAGACAGAGAAGAGTAGAATGGCAGAGAAAGTCATGCCCAAGCCTTGTGGAGCAGGTAAGGGTGGGATAAGAACCTGCTGTTCCTCTAAGAGTTGGCCAAGGGGGAAATCTAGCCAGACTGCCCCCAGTGAGGCAGGTAACTGATCTTCCTGGAGCAGTGGATAGAACTGAGTGGATAGGTCAGGCTAGTTAGTTACTGGAAGTCCCCAGAGCCTGTGAATCTTTGTTTAAGGTGATCCAGCAAATACCACTAGTTGAGGGAACAAGTGATCGGCACTGGGGTTCCGTCCCTGAGCCCATAGAAATGTTCTCTGAGAAGTCAGGCTCCTAAAGAATGCAGAACAAGGGACCCAGGAGGATCATTCTTCTGCCCTGTGCTGTGTTTGATATGACGAATCCCACAGATATCAGAGACCCAGTGGCCACTACTTCTGCAAGGCCTGACTCCTATGACCAAAGATGAACTCCTTTCCCTGGTATATTAATTAGATCCTCTTCTGTTGTAAATGACAACTTGGCAAAACTGTGACCCTGGTTAAATCAGCCCTCTGCACAGCACACAGGCTTACACAGCTACACTTGGAGCCGCTCGCCCACACAAGTAGTTCCCTCGCTCTTAAGTCTTCTCAATCTCCCTCGATGCCTCGTGTATCCCAGGCTGGCCGTGTCTTCCAGGACGGTCTCGTGTATTCCATATCCCCTCTGTAGGAGGAGACCACATTCCCTGAGGAGACCTTGAACGGATCCCCCTGCCTCCACCTCACAATCACTAAAATTGCAGGTATACACCATCATGCACGGTTTATTCAGTAAGAGGGATCAAACCCAGGACCTCGGTCAGTTCAGACAATCACTTTACCAACTGAGATGCATCTCTAGTCCCAGACTTACTTTCGATGCCTGACCACAGACTCCCGGTGGGACTGCAAGCCACTAGGAACCAGATCACCTTATATTCCCCGTGCATTTATTGGTTGTCCTCATGTCCCCACCCCCAGTCTATAAGACACTGCTCACAGCACCTCTATAATGACTGCCCATTACCCTGTCCCTGAGGCATTGACTGATTTGATGATGCTGGCCACAGGCCTGTTCTAGAAACCAAGATAAATGGGTTCTTCAGCC
Source organism: Chionomys nivalis (assembly GCF_950005125.1). Lineage (NCBI taxonomy): Eukaryota > Metazoa > Chordata > Mammalia > Rodentia > Cricetidae > Chionomys > Chionomys nivalis. The sequence goes on along the minus strand of NC_080087.1, from coordinate 110,854,811 downwards.
TGGCTGCTTTTCATACAACACAACGTTTTGAATTTATATTTCAGTCCTATATGTAGCAATTGTTCTCTTCTTATTTCTAAGTGTGTCACAATCTATTTCTTCATTCATCTGCTACTGATGGAATGTCATTTTTTCAAGTTAGGGTTCTTAAAATAAATTTAATATGCTTGTGTCATTTTTTTAATGGGAGCAAAGTTTTCATTTCATTTAAATATCTAGAAAAGAAATTGCTGGGTTTTTAGGTGGGCACATGCTTAATGGATTTGGTGAGAAAATTTTTTAAAGTGTTTGTACCATCTCAGCCTCATCTACCAGAACTGTGAGTGTTCTGAAGACTCCACACTGCCTAGCCGTGTAATTAACCAGCACATGGTACTCCTCTGGACAAACAAAACCCTTTCTACTGGCTCACTGTCTAGGTCCTTTATTAAGGAATGACAATAAATGTTTAGTTGTGAGAGTGGGTTTTATAGTCAGTGTTAAAATAGTCATTTATGCTGAGCCAGTGACCTCAGTTGGAGCAGGCCTGAGGCAGCAACCTCCACAGGAGCAGGTACAAGGGAACGACCTCTGAGGGAGCATGCCTGAACCAGCGACCTCTGCCTGAGCAGGCCCAAGGCAGCTGCCTCAGCGGGATCAGCCCCAAGCAAGCAACCTCTATGGGAGCAGAGCAACCGCTCGGAACACCAAATGACCTCCTGGATGACTGGAACTGTCGACCTGACTGCACCACCAGGAGTAACCATCTGAGCCTTAGATCCACTGGCACCTGGAAGACTGATCACCAGAGGCACAGCCCCAACTTCACCAGTGAGAGGAAAAGATGGGTAGACAAGGTAAGAACACACTCCACACCACAACGACACCAACAAAAACTAGTGGCCCTGAAACAGCAAGACTCGAACACCCAAATACAAATGAAGCAGAAGAAAAAATAAGTGTAGGAGAATGTTTAAGGCCCTTAAAGAGGAAAGGAAAAATTTCGTCAAAAGAAATGGAGGAAAAGACAAAAAATAGGAAGAAATCAAGAAATTCCTTAAAGAAAATCAAGAAAAAGCAATAAAACAGATGAAACAATTCAAGACTTGAAAACTGAAATAGAGACAATAAAGAAAACACAAACAGAGAGAATTATGGAAATTATGAGAAAACAATCAGGAACCACAAATGCAAGCATAAACAATAGAACACAAGAGGTGGAAGAGAATCTCAAGCTCTGATGATACAACAGAGGAAATAAACTCATTGGTCAATGAAAACATTAAATCTAACAAAATCTTAACACAAAATATCCAGGAAATATGGGACACCATGAAAAGAACAAACCTAAGAATAATAGGGTTAGAAGTCTAACTCAAAAGCACAGAAAATATATTTAACAAAATCACAAAAGAAAACTTTTCCAACCTAAAGAAAGATATGCATATGAAGATACAAGAAGCTTATAGGACACCAAATAGACTGGATCAACAACAACAACAAAAAAAAAAGTCCCCTCGCTACATAATAAAACACTAAACGTACAGAATAAGAAAGAATATTAAGAGCAGCAAAGGAAAAAGGCCAAATAACATATAAAGACAGACCTATCAGAATTACACCTGACTTCTCAATTGAAATAATGAAAGTCAGAAGGTCCTGGCAAAGTGTTATACAGAAATTAAGACACCACGGATGCCAACCCAGACTACCGTAACCAGCAAAATTTTCAGTGACCATAGACAGACAAAACATTTCATGACAGAACCAGATTTAACCAATACCTAGCCATAAACCCTACACAAAGTACTAGAAGGAAAACTCCAACCCAAGGAACTTAGCAACATCCAAAAAAACACAAAAAAATAGATGATCTTACAGCAGCAAATTCCAAAGAAGGGAAAAACACAAAACATCACCAACAATGAAAACTAAAATAACAGGAACTAACAATCACTGGTCATTAATATCCCTTAATATTAATGAAATCAACTCACCTATAAAAAAGACACAGGTTAACAGATTGGATATGAAAACAGAATCCATTCTTCTGCTGCATACAGTAAGAAACACACCTCAACCTCAAAGACAGACATCGCCTCAGAGTAAGGGTTGAGGAAAATTTTTCCAGTCAAATGGACCTAAGAAACAAGCTGGTATAGCTATCCTAATATCTAACAAAATAGGTTTTTCAAACTAAAATCAAAATAGACAAGGACATTTCATATTAGTCACAGGAAAAAACCATCAAGAGGAAATCTCAATACTGAACATCTATGCCCCTAGTACAAGACGTAAAAGAAACACTTCTAAAGCTTAAATCACACATTAAACCACACACACTAATAGTGGGAGACTTCAACACTCCACTCTCACTACTGGACAGGTCAGTCAGACAGAAAATTAACAGAGAAATAAGGGAACTAACAAGTTATGAATCAAATGGACTTAACACACATATATAGATCATTCCATCCAAACATAAAAAAATATACTTTCTCAGCACCTCATGGAACCTTCTCAAAAACTGACCACATACTAGGTAACAAAGCAAACTTCCACAGATACAAAAAAAATTGGAAAAGCTCCATCTATCTTATTGAATCACTACGGCTAAAATTAGAATTCAATGACTTCAAACTTTACTACAGAGCTACAGTACTGAAAACAGCCTCGTATTGGCATAAAAACAGGAGGACCAATGGAACCAAGTCGAAGACCCGGATATTAATCCACACCTATAAACACCTGGTTTTTGACAAAGGAGCAAAAAATATAAACAGGAAAAAAGAAAGCATATTTAACAAATGGTGATGGAATAACTGGATATCAACATGTAGAAGAACAAAAATAGATCCATATCTATCACCATGCACAAAACTCAAGTCCAAATGGATCAAAGACCTCAACATAAAGCCAGCCACACTGAACCTCACAAAAGAGAAAGTGGGAAGTACACTTGAACTCATTGGAAGAGGAGACCACTTCCTAAATATAACCCCAGCAGCACAGACACTGAGAGAAACAATATGTGGGATCTCCTGAATCTGAAAAGCTTCTATAAAGAAAAGGACACGGTCAATAAGACAAAATGACAGCCTACAGAATGGGAAAAGATCTTCACTAACCCCACATCAGACAGGGGTCTGATTTCCAAAATATACAAAGAACTCAAGAAATTGGTCATCGAAAGAACAAACAACCCAATAAAAAGACGGAGTACAGACCTAAACAGAGAACTCTCAATAGAGGAATCTAAAATGGTTGAAAGACACTTATGGCAATGCTCAACATCCTTAGTCATCAGAGATATGCAAATCAAAACAACTCTGAGATTCCATCTTACACCTGTAAGAATGGCCAAGATCAAAAACACTAATGACAACTTATGCTGGAGAAGACGTGGGGTAAGGGGACCACTTCTGCATTGCTGGTGGGAATGCAAGCTGGTACAACCCCTTTGGATGTCAGTGTGGCGATTTCTCAGAAAATTAGGAAACAACCTTCCTCAAGACCCAGTAATACCACTTTTGGGTATATATACAAAGGATGTTCAGTCATGCCACAAGGACATGTGTTCAACTATGTTCATAGCTGTATTGTTTGTCATAGCCAGAACCTGGAAACAACCTAAATGCCCCTTGACAGAAGAATGGAAAAAGAAAATGTGGTACATTTACACAATGGAACACTACATAGTAGAAAAAAAATAAAGGAATCTTGAATTTTGCAGGCAAATGGATGGAACTAGAAACATTATTTTGAGTGAGGTAACCCAGACCCAGAAAGACAATTATCACATGTATTCACTCCTAAATGGTTTTTATACATAAAGCAAAGAAAACCACCCTACAAATCACAATCCCAAAGAACCTAGATAACAATGAGGACCCTAATAGAGACATACATGGATCTAATCTACATGGAAAGTAGAAAAAGACAAGATCTCCTGAGTAAATTGGGAGCATGGAGATCATGGGAGAGGGTAGGATGTGAGGGGAGTGAAAGGGAGGGAAGCAGAAAAAATATATAGCTCAATAAAATCAATTTTAATAAAAATAAAAAATAATTTATATATTATAACATATAATGGGTATAATATATATATTATGGGTATGGAGATGGTGGAAATTCAGAGGAAGTTAAAATGGGTTGATTGTTGTGGGAACCTGGTGAATAGTGGGTCATTTTTCCTCAGGGGTTCATGGCATAGCACCCCGAATATGCCACTCTGCATAAGCTGAAAAGCCATTGAGAAAGAGCTCTTTAACCCCTCTGCACCACCTAAAAACAGAGCATCATTTCTGCTATTACAGTGAGATGACCGCACCCCAGGATGGGATGAACAGTCTTGTTGCTGGAGACAGGTTACAAGAAAACCACCCCCACAAAGCTTGCCTCGTCTGTCACTGGTATCCCCACATTCTGTGCCCTTCCACAGTCGGCTACCACACAACTAGCTCGTGAAGCAGCTCTTTAAGTCCTTCCTTGTGTTACTTTGCTGCACGCCCTCACGTGTGCATGCACTGCCTTGGAATAACTTGGTTTTTCTTTGGTTTTTCTCTTGCTAATCTGCCTGTTGTCAGTCCAATTTGGAGGACACAGTCAACAAACCTAACACGGGTAAATGAAAAAGGATTTTTTTTTCCATATTAGATAAGAATCTTTTATCATCCCCACCCCCCCCCACACACACACACACACGGCCAAATCTGTATGTTAAAACCTAAGCCAATTCCAAAAATGTCAGTATTAGAAGGTGAGGCCTTTGGAAGATGATTAGGTCATGAAGGTGGTGCCCTCATAAATGAGTTTAGTACCCTTAATAAAACAAAAGCAAAAGGTCTCAGGGCTGGGGATGTGGCTCAGTTGGTAGCGTGTTTGCCTAGCACATACAAAGTCCTAGGTTCAACCATTGGGACAACATAGACCAATGTTCTGGCACTTGCAATCCCAGCACTCTCCAGATAGAGGCAGAAGGATTAGAAATTGAAGATCTTCCTCCTCTGCTTAGCAAATTCAAGACCAGCCTGGGCTGCAGGAGACCCTGTCTCAAGTCCAGTTGTGCCTCCAAAAAGTTTCTCCTTGCTCTCATGTCTCGCAACACTGAAGACTTGTGAAAAACCTCTGTGATCTCAGGAAGACAGGAGACCTCGCCCCACCAGTAAGCCACACTGATGCTGTGATTGCCACCACTGGATCTTTCCAATCCAGTTTCAACACAACCTGCCTGGAGATAGATCCTACTGGATGAGGCTCACCTTTCAAGACTGGCCCCATCCAGCAGATTCCAGACCCAGGTCCTGCGCTTCTGAACCACTGGTGATAAATCAGAGTTTCCCCCAAGGTCTCTTCTGCTTTGAATTTGCTAGAATGACTCTAGGGACCCAAGGAAACATGTTTATTTGCTTATAAAGATCTGCAGAGGCTGGACAGTGGTGACACAGGCTTTTAATCCCAGCCCTCGGGAGGCAGAGGCATGTGGACGTCTGAGTTCGAGGCCAGACTGGTCTAAAAGCACCTAGCCACCTTGCCTTCGCCTCTGTTTAAGTCACTTGCTCAAGCTGGAGTTCACCCTATTGAAAACTGCAAGTTTCCATGGTGATCCCCAACAGCCCTCAGTATCTTCGAATATACCATGAACTACCTCCAGGCAAAATAAAGCCAGTTTTGGTTTTTCACAGGGGTCACATATCAGATATCCCACATACTAAATATTTACATTATGATTCATAACTAGCAAAATTACAGTTACGAAGTAGCAACGAAATAATTTTATGGTTGGGGGGGTCGCGACAACATGAACTATATTAAAGGGCTGCAGTATTAGGAAGGTTGGGAACCACTGGTCCAGGGGTTAGACATCTGATCCTAGAATAAAATCCTCTGCCAATGGCTGAATGCATTCTGGTTGGGGGGGTCAAAACTGAACAGTTGGACTCCTCAGCTCTGTGACCCCCAAGTGCACACACCGTGTACCTGCAGCAAGAGCTAGGATAGCAGTACTGGGGACCCTCAGACACTCTGTCTTCATCCTTGGGGGACGGTCACTCCGACAGACTAACCACAAACTGCAGAGGGAGAACCTGTGTCCTGAGGAGAGGAGTCATGAGTAAGGACAGATAGGAGCTAAACACCTCTGCCTTTCTCATAGTGATCTCCAAGGGGTGCTGCCTGCAGGGGCTCAAAGACCTACCATGCCTTCTTGTACTGGGGCCAAAGCCTTTGGGGGAAGGCTTGGCGTCACGTGATAAATGTCTTCCTTCTCCAGGCTGTTTCCACCTCTTGAGAACAAAGATGAACTGGGGGTCAGTCCAAGTCACCATTCATAAATCCCACAGGTGACTCCTAAGGTGAAAGGGTTGGAAAGGAAAACCCTTATGAAGAGGGGGGTGAACCCCATTCAAACTGGAGCAGCCAGGCCCCGCCCACCAAGGCACTCAGCCCGGTACAAAGCCATATTCTTGAGCAAGAGGAGGCTCAGAGCTGGGAAAAGAAACCCTCTTTGGGCCTTGGCTGCGAGTTTGCCTCTCACAGCTTAGCTCCCTGGAAACCTCCAGAGAGAAGTGACTCACACACACATCCCAGCATCCTCTGCTCTTGGCAAAGGCAGCTTCTTGGGGGAGCTGCTTGGAGGAGGTGCAGTGTGGGTGCTTTCTCTTCTTGCCCCCTCACTGTTCACAAACACAGAAAGACCTCATTCACAAGCCGCTATTGAAAGATCGCTGGAAATGCAAATTGCTCCGAAGTGGATTCTTCTTTTCAAACACCAACGTTGCATATTCCCGATGAGAGCTGCCAAGCAGGTCGGGCTTCCCGAGGCGGGTGGCTCCTGAAGAACTAACGTCTGCTTTTAAAGGAAGCAGAACTTGGGGCTAGCAGCCAAGCAGGAGGCTCGCCCCTTTGGGGATCTGCAGGTGTCAGGCCTCCGGCTTTGCATGCTGACCCCAGCCCCTGCCACTTTCGTCCTTTCTTTTGGGTGCCGCATTAATCATGGATGACTAGGGACTCTATTCGAAGTGGCTGTTTGCTCATTTACAGTTCAAATTCAGAGAACTGGATAAGCCACTAAATGAGTCAATAGTTCCTCTCCGCCCCAAGAACCTGAAGGCTCTGGATACAGTCTCCCACCCCAAACTCTGAAGATGGCTGTCAAGAAGCTTAAGGCTGGCTGATTGTGCTCCCTCCACTCCTCTGGTGCTCCTGACCCAGGCCCCACCCAGTATCCTGGGATCCCTGCCCCCCCCCCCCAGGACAAGGTGTTCTCTCCTCTCAGGCTTCAAATGGCTCCTTCTCTTCTCTCCATAGTTCCCATTCCCCACCAAAAAACCGCTTGGTTAAAATGGATGGGTTTTTTTTCTTCTGGATTCTGTAGAATTTCATATCAAAGATTTGTAACCTGCTTTTTCCATTTTCCAAGAGAATCTCTTTACAAAATCTCTTTGTTTTCAGGGCAGGGGTGTTTTGGTTTTACTTTGTTTTGTTTTTTGACAGGATCTCACTATGTAGCCTAGCCTGGAAGACACTGTGCAGATCAGGATGGCTTCAAACCCACAGTGATCCTCCTGCCTCTGCCTCCTGAGTTTTGGATGTGTACCAACATGTCCAACTTTGTTTGTTTGTTTGTTTGTTTGTTTGTTTGTTTGTTTGTTTGTTTAAGATAGGGTCTTACTAGGTAGCCCAGGCTGGCCTAGAACTCATGATCCCCCTGCCTCAGTACCTTCACTAGTGCTGGGATAGCAGGTGAGTGTCACTAAACGCAGCCAATTTCTCACAGTTGCATGATGATCCAGCATATGCCTAACCCTAACCTTAACCCTAATCCTAGCCTGGTTTATAACGGATCAAGCATAAGTCGACCAGGCTTGCATTAGTATCTGGCTCACCATACCACTCGGTGAATTCTGTCTATGATGTCAGTAACAGTCACAAATAAAGGAGAGGAAACCAGGTTCATCTGCCTGAAACAACAGGGGTACTCTAATAGCTTGTGTAACTGTATAATCTATAAGTAGCAGGCTTTGAGGAAGGTTTTAGCCTCAGACTCCTTTTCTTCCCCACTCCCCTTTTGCCCTCTGTGGAGTTAGTTTCACCCTGTGGTTATGATGGTTGTATTGGGACAGGAAGATGTGATTCCTTCCTCATCCATCATAAGAGCCTGCCCTCCTACAACAAAAGACAGGCCAACAAAAGAACAATACATTCGTTGCATCGGTTTTACTTCGGTACTGGAGACCCCAGGTCTGATGAAGCTCAGCTTCAATTCCACTGTTCAGGAGGCGGAGGTAGGCAGATTTCTATGAGTTTGAGGCTAGCCTGGCTCACATAAAAGAGTTCCAGGCCAGTCAAGGCTACATAGTGAGAGCCTATCTCAAAAACAATAAATAAATTAAGCTGGGTGGTTGACACACTTTTAATTCCAGCACTCGGGAGGCAGAGGAAGGCAGATCTCTATGAGCTCAGGGCCAGTCCAGTCTACAGAGTGAGTTCCAGGACAGCCAGGGATACACTGAGAAATCCTTTCTCAAAAAACAAAGAGAGAGAGAGAGAGAGAGAGAGAGAGAGAGAGAGAGAGAGAGAGCACCAAGCTGCAGGGAAAATTGTTTCCAGACTTAGGTTTGATAAAGCATGGACAGCCACATCGACGTGCGACTGGACAATGTAAAGCTAACAGAAGGAAGGTGAAGCCCAGCAGGACCTGTCTTCTCAGACTCTCGTTAGCCTGGGTGTAACACTCCTCCCTCGTGGCTATGGGGCAGAAGTATCTGGAATGATAGCTAGCCCTTAAGGGTGAAAGTTTTCTGACTTCTAGATAGATTTTTATGGTTTAGGGAAAGGTTCCTGTTCCTGTGACCCACCTTGAGGAAGAATTCTGGTTTCTCTGACTTTGGGAGGGAAGGGCAAACAAGAAACAGGAGACTGTGGTAGAACTTCTTTTATTTAGTTCAAAGGAGCAGACCAAAGCACCATACTTTGCAGTATTGTTTGCTGAGCTCCAACGGCTGCCAACAATACCTGAGGCTACAATAGATCTTTAGCCCCGTCCAGAGAGCATGCCTGTGAGCATGTTGGTCTCCTAGCATCCCAAGCAAAAGTTCTATGGTTCAATCTCCTTAGTTATCTTAGGTCACATGAACTCCTGTGACTGGGTTAGGGACCTGGAATTACTCAATAGGCTTATGCCACTCACAGCCTCTTGGTTGCAAGTAGGCTGCCTGAAGGATGGCAGGATATTAGAATAAAAATCCAGTTTTAATAGAAAGCCATGGGATACTGAGGCCTTCAACATATGCCAGTTCTCAGTATTTTTTTTTTTATTTTGAAACATTCTATTTCAAGAGATCTAGAGACTTCTCCGGTGTCTCACTTCTGGAAAGAGCACTGCAATGGGCATCCTCCATTAGACATTTCAGAAAAGAACCTTCTCAATGCTGTTCTCTGGTTTATAAACCTCGCCCCTTGTCCATGCCCAGTTCTTCAAGGTTGCCCCCACTTCTCTACACAGCTTCTCTTCCTTCCTCAAGCAGGTTACCTCATACTTCACTATCCCTACCTACCCAGACTGGTCCAGATGGCCTTCTGAGGTTGGAAAATCTGAAACTTGATTCTCTTCCTAAGACAGTCAACTGCGATGAAAGAGAATTCACATTAAATCAAAAATTCTGATTGGATGGGGCCCATCCACCTGGAGTCTTTAATCTACTTCTTAACTCCTCACGTTAAGCCAAGCACATTGATAGAAATTTGTCTGGCCATCAGATAAATTGCCCTTCCTGTATTCTGTGAAAACATGGAAGTCTTTAGAAATATGACTGAAGTGGATACAGTAACGTACTGCCCACAGATGAGCTGACTACCCGCCATCCTGGTGTCTTCACTGCTGGCCATTTAAAGCCATACCTCTCTCTGAGCGCATACCTCTCTCTGAGTGCATACCTCTCTCTGAGCGCATACCTCTCTCTGAGCATTGTTTTTTGTTTTTTGTTTTTGTTTTTGAAAAATAACAAGGAGGGCTGGAGAGATGGCTCAGAGGTTAAGAGCATTGCCTGCTCTTCCAAAGGTCCTGAGTTCAATTCCCAGCAACCACATGGTGGCTCACAACCATCTGTAATGAGGTCTGGTGCCCTCTTCTAGCCTGCAGACAGAATATTGTATACATAATAAATAAATAAATAAATAAATAAATAAATATTTAAAAAATTAAAATTATAACAAGGAAACTTTATTCAAAAGCACAGCAACGGCACAGATGAGAAAAGCACAGCCAGTGAGCAGTGGGCCACTTGAGCAAGAGCTCCCTCAAGGCCTTGTCTTTCTATTATGGGATTCAAGAGAAGGTGTTTGGCTACTAAGGGGAGAGGCAGCAGTGGGTCTCTGTTTTGACTGACAGGCTTCAATCATGGAAGCCTCTACTGTATGTGTCCTTACCCACAATGCATCTGATTTTAACCATACACACACCTCATCATAGGGTCATCAAGGATGAGTCAATCAGTCCATTGTTGGAAGTGGGGCATCCTTGCAACTGGATGGAAGTGGGGAGGGAGGGTCTCAGGCTGCTCTGTGCATTGTGAGGAGAAGGGCAGGTGGGGAGGGTCCTTGCTTGTCAGGTTCACTATTTTTATTTATTTTTTATTGCTTTATAAATAATACCATTCAAAATTTCCACTTCCTCCCCTCCTCCCATTTCCCTCCCGCTTCCCCACTCTGAGCATTGTTTTAACTAAAGAAAGCTGCCTCACCCAAGATCATACCACTTCCCAAGAGGCAATGTAGGTTGACTGACAGGTCTGTGTGTGGTTAATAAAAGTCTAGATCTGAGACTCGTTTGGGGATAATTCTGGAAGACCATCCTGCTGAATGGAAAGCAAAACAGAACAAAACGAACCAAGGACATGACTGTTCCTAGGTATGGGTCAGGGAGGCAGTTCATTGTAGATATGAGGGAAAGCACAGCCAGAGGCATCCGGAAGGGTCCAGACTGAACCAAGTGGGGGGCAGGGGGCACTGATCAAGAGAAAAAGAGAAGAGAGAGAGAGAGCAAAGAGACTAACTGGGAATCCAGAGACCAAAAGAACCAAGAGGGGCTTGTAGCCAAAATGGTTAGGTTATATAGGAATCACAGGCACGGGGAAGGGGAAACCTAAGGGAGGGAGTTGGAGGAGCCAGGACCCTGTAACAGGTATTGGCTATGCTGAGAGAGACCGGCCCTGCGGGCCAGCGTCCACTTTGATGTGTTCAGTAGGCACATCGGTCAGCCATTTGTCCTGAATTTGAGACCTAACTCCAGCTCCAAGGCTGCTTGTGTTTCGGTCACCTGCATCCACACAAAAACCAAAGTTAGCACCTTAAAACAACTGTGTGTTATTCCCCATGCTTTACACAATCCAGCTGAGGCTCTTCATGAAGCCTTGGATGGAGAGTTGATTAGAAACAAGAACCCAGGACGTCACTCAGCCTCGTGGTTTCTCTCCACAGTGTCTGCACTTGTCAGTCATCTGGTGTCTCTTTACAGACAGCAGCTGAATTCCAACAGTGTTTCAACTGGACACACCCCAGTATTCATCCATGGCTCAAGTTGGCTTGCCTTATTTTGGCTAATGTCCTATTGGCCGTGACCTGAGCCTTTATGAAACTACATAAGAATTTTAATAGCAGAAGGTGTGGCTCCCCCAAGGGCCACCAGTTCAATAATCTATCACAACCTGCCTTCTGACTCCCTCCCTGATTCACATCTACTTGTAAAATGAATCTCCCCTGGAGCAAAACCTTATCCAGAGTATCTTAAAGCAATCGGACTCTGGTTTGAAGTCCAAAGGGTCACCATCAAAGTCAGATAGCAGGGTGAGTCAAGTGAAATATTTCAAGGGGTATTACTGGAGGCAGAGGTCTGTGAACTACAAAGATGGCTTGCCTCCCCTGCACACAAAGGAAAAATCATGGCGGGACAGAGACAAGAAAACTACAGAATTCTCCCACTCAAAAAGGTTGAGTGAGGACCAAGGGGGCTCATTATAGCCATTAGTCCATAGCAGTTTTTAAAAATTCTTTTACTTAATCCCAGCACTTGGGAGGCAGAGGCAGGCGGATCTCTGTGAGTTCAAGACCAGCCTGGTCTACAAGAGCTAGTTCCAGGACAGGCTCCAAAACCACAGAGAAACCCTGTCTCGAAAAAACCAAAAAAAAAAAAAAAAAAAAAAAAAAAAAAAAAAAATTCTTTTACTTTACAGAGGTCTGAAAAGCTTCTGTAAGACAAGAACACGGTCAACAAGACAAAACTACAGCCTACAGAATGGGAAAAGATCTTCATCAACCCCACATCAGACAGAGGTCTGATCTCCAAAATATACAAAGAACTCAAGAAATTGGTTATCAAAAGAACAAATAACCCAATAAAAAGATCTCGGAGTACAGACCTAAACAGAAAACTCTCAACAAAGGAATCTAAAATGGCTGAAAGACACTTAAGGAAATGCCCAACATCCTTAGTCATCAGAGATATGCAAATCAAAACAACTCTGAGATTCCATCTTACACCTGTAAGAATGGCCAAGATCAAAAACACTAATGACAATTTATGCTGGAGAGGTTGTGGGGTAAAGGGACCACTTCTGCATTGCTGGTGGGAATGCAAGCTGGTACAGCCCCTTTGGATGTCAGTGTGGCGATTTCTCAGAAAGTTAGGGAACAACCCTCTGCAAGACCCAGTAATACCACTTTTGGGTACATATCCAAAGGATGCTCAATCATGCCACAATAACATGTGCTCAACTGTGTTCATAGCAGCATTGTTTGTCATAGCCAGAACCTGAAAACAACCTGAATATCCCTTGACCAAAGAATGGATAAGGAAAATGTGATACATTTACACAATGGAGTACTAAACAGCAGAAAAAAATGACAACATCTTAATTTTTGCAGGAAAATGGATGAAGCTAGGAAACATTATTTTGAGTGAGGTAACCCAGACACAGAAAGACAATTATCACATGTACTCATTCATAAGTGGTTCTTAAACATAAAACAAAGAAAACCAGCTTACAAACCACAATCCCAGAAAATTTAGACAACAATGAGGACCCTAAGAGAGACTCACATAGATCTAATCTACATGGGAAATAGAAAAAGACAAGATCTCCTGAGTAAATTGGGAGCATGGGAACCTTGGGAGAGGCTTGAGGTTAGAGGGGAGAGGCAGGGAGGGAAACAGAGAAAAATGCAGAGCTCAATAAAAATCAATTTAAAAAGGAAAAATTCTTTCATTTATGAATCTGGTTGCACCCCACGACTTTTGGTATTTTATTTTTACTTCATTCTAGATTTATTTGTTATATGTGTATGAGTGTTTTACCTGTGTGTATGTATGTGTACCACATATATGCCTGGTGTTCAAGGAGGTGCCGTTTAGGCCATCAGATCCCTTTAAATTGGAGTTAAGCCTCCATGTGTGTTCTGGCAAGAGCATTAAGTGCTCTTAGCCACTGAGCTGTCTCCTCAACTCCCTGCTTTCACTTTTATTCAATTAAAAATATTTTTCAACTTCATTTATGATTTTAAAAAATTGTCCCATGGATCAACTCAAAATATATTGTTCAATTCTTATAAATTCTAGGAATTTATAGATATCCAACTGAGATTGATTACAGCTTAATATTTCTATGATTGATTGCTGACTTAATACTTCACACCATGTGTGAGGTGAATCTTCGAAGCTTTGTTTGTTGCTTTTTTTGTTTGTTTGTTTGTTTGTTGGTGTTTTAAGGTAGGAAGGGTTATTTAGGCTCACTGTTGAAGAGTACAGCCCATCATGGCATCAAGAGCCTGGGACAGCCGATCATGTTGCATCTGCAGTTGGGGAGCAGGGATGAGGCTCAGCCCTTTGAAAGTTGCGACTTGTTTCATGGCCCAGCCTATGGTCTCTCGGTGAGTGCTCTGCATTTTTTAATTCAGAGTGACAGTCTCTGCTTTTTTATGGAAGTATTTCGTTCACCGCTATTAACTACTAACACCTCAGGTTTTTCTGTGTCCGTTATGTTTCTTTTCTTCTACTTATCCTGTGTATCATTTAGTTTGCCAGTGATGTCCTCTGTTAGTGTTTTCGTTTTGTTTTTGAGACAGGGTTTCTCTGTGTATTCCTGGTCGTCCTGGAACTCACTCTGTAGGCCAGACTCTGGCCTCACACTCAGAGATTCGCCTGCCTCTGCCTCCTGAGTGCTGGGATTAATGGCACATGCCACTGCCACCAGGCCTCTGTTAGCTTTTCTTGGTGTTGGTTCTAGTATGTTTTCTGGAAACCAAGAAAGGCACCTTTAGTTAATCTGTGCCCTAGAACTCCAACTTGCCTGCCTAATGCCCCTCCCCCAACCCCCAAGTCCTGGAAGACCTCAGTCCTCCCGCTCTTCATTCACCTACCACATGCGTACTTGAGCAACAGAAAGGAAGAAGGTCTGTTTATTTGAGCAATGCTCTCCTCAACTTTAGAGCAGTTTTTGGGGAGACTTCCCTCCCATAGTCTCCCCTGTGCAGCAAACAGAGATACCCCCCAAAAGCCCATGGTCTACCTCTGGTCTTTTCTCAGGGTAGACTTGACTGTCTCAATGGGCAATTCCCAGAACTTCCAGCCCCAGATAACACAGCAATATCTGGAAAGAAAGAAACTTCCAGAGAGTAGCTGAGTGCAGGGACTGAAGAGAGTGGAGACTAGGAAGGCAAGAGGCTGTGAAGAGCTGCAATTACTATGTATCTGCAAACAAGAGTGACTGGGTTGGGGGGGGGAGTTCTAGAAAGCTGCCCAGCCACCTAGAGGAGCAGATTTCCATGAAATCACCTTAGGGCTGTGGGCAGGACACCAGCGTGGCAAGTGCTGATACACTTTCTGCCCTTGCATGTTGAGTATCTGCACGTAGGATTGTCCCCTCCAGCTTCCTCAGTCAGTGCAGGCACACCCTAGGGGCTGAGTGCACCTCCTCCCAATACTGTTAAGTACTCCAGGGCCCATCAAGAACACAGTAGAGGCTTCCTTATGCCAGATTTCTGTCTCCAGTATTCTATATTTGTTTTAATTTTTCTATGTTTCAGGTTTTTGTTTTGTTTTATGTGTAGGGATGTTTCGCCTGCATGTATGTCTGTACACTATATGCATGTCTGGTGACTGCAGAGGCCAGAAGGAAGTGTCAGATCTCCCTAGAACTGGAGTTCCAGATAATTGTTGGCTGCTGTGTGAGACCTGGGGAAGTCCTCTGAAGAACAACCAGCGCTCTTAACTGCTGAGTCATCTCTCCAGTGCCTCGTCCAGCCTTTTTAACACACCTTCATCAAGTAAAACTGAGATGATTACCTCCAAGTGAAGGCCAGCTGGCATGGAAATATGTTTTCCTATGCCAGACTGAAACCAACCCTCGCCAAGTAGATGAAGAAATGAACTCTTCCAATAGTGGTGCCCTGTCTGGCCATCCAGCAGCCAGAACACAGCCTGGGGCGAGTCATTGAGTACCCACAGTCCCTGCCAAAATGGTTTGGTCTGTACTTTCTTCTATCACCCCTCATTCCTTTATGGGTCCTGGGGTTTCTCTGATTTCTACTCAGGCAGCTCCCGGGCTCTGGCTCCCACCTACGACTGCGTGGCCCATAAAACAACAATCGGGCAAAAAGAGACAGCCCAGAGAAGGAGAGAAGCAGGAAGAAAGAATGAACGGTGGAGAAGGAAAAACCATAAAAACAAAAACAGGCGGAAAGAGAGGAAACAAGGAAAAGGAAGGAGGCACCATGAAAAGGGGTCAAAAATGCGCCCTTTGTTTTCCAAACTAACCTTTTCTTGTTACCCTTAATCCTCACTGAAATCCTGCTGAAGCAGACAGCAAGGGCAAATGGTTTCAGAAATCCCAGTCTCCGATTACAGCCATAGAACACCAGAAAGAAGAACTCTCGTTGGTTTATGTTGGGGTGTGGATGGCCAGGAAGAAAAAAGATTCTTGGCATTCTGCCTGGTTTTTGTTTTTAAAGTCTCTGTAATTTCCTGTTAATTTCCTACCAGAACCTTTGCTGTGTAAATAGCACAGGTAAAGATAAGCTCACTGGCCCTGGACTCCAACCTTTGTGTAACATTCCCTCCTCCATCTGGTCTACCTCGCACCCCACCTCTGGAAAGTTTGGAATTTATTACCAGGAGATTGAGAGCCCAAGAGGAGAGTGGGCAGGTCAGGAGTGCTCCATGGAATGTCCATTCTCCTTAAAGAGGTGACCTTTCTGTTCACCTGGCTCACCCTGGCCCGGTCATCCTCTTAGCCTGCACCCACTTTCAAGGTAAAAGCATCCTTGAAAAGCGAGCCCCTTCTGTGTATACACCCTGACTGTGCTACAGAGGAAGAGGAATAAGGATGCTAAGAAGCTAATGTAAAAACAGGAGAAACCCCCACAAGGCCTCCACCTCAAGGCAAATAAATAAAAGGGGAACGGAAACTAGGGCCAAGTTAACATCTTAGGCCTGTGCTCTGGTGTCTGATAGGAATCATTACCTGTCTCTAGTCCCAGGCCCATGCATGGCACTCACAGACAGAGCAGGGTACAAGCCAGGAATGAGGTGAGAAGCCACAACAAAGGGGTCTTGCACTCCCTTCTCTTCCTTGTGTGGCTTAGGGATTCTAGCTGATGAAAAGAACAGGGGCCAGGAGAGAGAGCCAAACTTCTGACAAGTGATTTAATCCCTTGTGCTTGCTGTACGTCCTAATTAGGTTTCTACTACTTATAAACACCAAGACCAAAAGCAACTTGCAGAGAAAAGAATTTATTTCATTTTGCAGATTACACTCCATTCTCGGGAGAAAGCCAGGGAAGTAACACAAGGCAGGAACCTGGAGGCAGGAACGGAAGGCGAGGCCATGGAGAAGTGCTAATTACTGGCTTGCTCTTTGTGGTTTGCTCTTCCTGCTTTCTTACACCAACCCCATCTGCCCAGGGCTGGCACTGCCCACAGTGAACGGCACCTTCCCATATTAATCATTAAGCAAGAAAATGCCCCCGGAGACTTGTGTACAGGCCAATCTGATAGAAACATTTACTTAACTGAAGTTCCTTTTCCCAGATGACCCTAGAGTGTGTCGGGTTGACAAAAACCTAGCCAGCACACGCAATTACTTTTCTTGATGCGCTGGCAAAAGCAAGCTGAAGATGAAAGGGTTTGTTTTGGCTCGTGGATGGAGAGCACGGTCCATTGTGGTGGGGAAAGTGTGGTAGCAAGAGAAGGGACAGCAGAAACACGTGGTAACTGGTCACATTGTCTCCATATCCCCAAAGCAGAAAGTGGAAAATCCAACAGGAAGGCTGTCCTAACTGTATAGATGTTTGTTAAGGCGTGTAGACTTTGGGTCTGGTTCCTTTCTGCATGCGATTTCGTTTCTTAGTTGCAAGGTTTTTTTTTTTTTTTTTAATAATAAGGTTTTACAAGAGAATTTTCCTTTAAAGCAGAGAGAGATGACTGCCAGTATTCACCTCACTTTTTCCTATTTCACTCTGTATAGGACCCCAGCCAATAGGATGGGGCTGCTCACATTCAAGATGGGTCTTTCATCTATTAAATCTCTCTCTGGAAACACCCTCATAGACATGCCTAGATGTGCTTCCCAGGGGATCAGTTGACAACAAATTAATCATTACAAGTCCATCCCTTGTCAATTTTATACCTAAACACATCACTTTGTTAAATGCTACTGAACGTATTTCTTGTGTGCGTGTGTGCGTGTGTGTGTGTGTGTGTGTGTATGCACCCATACACGGGAGTGTAGCTGCAAGCATGTAGATGCAGGTGCATGCATGTCACCACATGCATGTGGAGGTCAGAGAACAACTCTCTGGTATCTTCTGCTACCTCGTGGGATTTAAAGATCAAATTCAGGTCATTGGGCCTGTAAGTTAGGCCTCTACCCACTGAGCAACCTCTCCAAGCCAAGCACATCATCTTATTTTTTATTGATTTTTATTGAGCTCTACATTTTTCTCTGCTCCCCTCCCTGCCTCTTCCCTCCCCTTCAACCCTCTCCCAAGGTACCCATGCTCCCAATTTACTCAGGAGATCTTGTCTTTTTGTACTTCCCATGTAGATTAGATCTATGTAAGTCTCTCTTAGGGTCCTCATTGTTGTCTAGGTTCTCTGGGATTGCAAGCACATCATCTTAAAATCATAACTTCTCATCCTCCAGGCTTGGCAGACACATGACAATCTTATAACACAAAGTGCATCCATTCCCATTTCACAAACCCTCCACAGCCTTGACAGTTCCAAATTATTCAAAAGTGTAAGTGCAAAGTCTCCCTCAAGAGTCACACAACTTCTTAACCGTAAGCCTCTGTAATATATATATACATATATATGTATATATATATGTGTGTATATATATATATCCAATGTATAATGACACAAAATGAACATTCCCATTTCATGAAAGAGAGAAATGGAGACATAGCAAAGAAAAATCAGGCAAAGCTTAAGGGAAACCTACTAGGGAAAGCACCAGGTTCTTCAACTCTATGTCCCGAATGTGGGGTTCTTTATGACGTCATCTGGGCTCCAACAACCCCACTTGCTGCTCTTTCTCACTGTAAACCTGGATGAGAACAGTGATCAGTAGCTACAGCACTGAGTGCTATTTGTGTTAAAAATAGCCTCTGTCTAACTAATTAGTTCATTCCCTTTTGATTCAGCCTCACACAAGTTCTCAGAGCATGGGCAGAATGTGGTCATATTCTTTCACAGAATAGCATATGGATAGCCCCTCTGGGACTATTTGTGTTTAGAAGGTTTCCCTCTGGGACCTTCTAAACACAATCTTTACTGTCTACCCTCAAAGAGTTCTGCTCTTCTGCTCACCCACCAGAATGGGACACTAAACTCTGCTCAGAGCATTTGGGGTTGCTCTAGCACACAGCACTAAACTCGTCCACCTCCCTTCCAAAAATGAATCCCAAAGATCTACAAACCACATGGTCAGGTGGATCACAGAAACATCCCTTTCAAGTACAATGATAGCCATCGTTTTTCTAGCTGCCGTGACTAACTACCTGACTAAAGCAACTTAGTGAGAAAAGGTTTGCTTTGGATTGCAGTTTGGGGTGTATTCCCTTACACCCAGAAAGACAGAGCAGCAAGAGCCGCTCTGCTGCGATAGCAGGAGCCCAGGCATCTGGTCACACTGCTTCCAGGGAGCAAGCAAAGAAATGATTACTGGGGCTCTGCTCCCTTTCTCCTTTTCCCTTTTAATTCCATCTGGGAGCTGTGTGTGTGTGTGTGTGTGTGTGTGTGTGTGTGTGATATGTGTGTATGTGATATGTGTGTGTGATATGTGTGTGTGATATGTGTGTGTAATATGTGTGTGTGATATGTGGGTGATATGTGTGTGTGATATGTGTGTAATATGTGTGTGTGATGTGTGTGTGTGATATGTGTGTGTGTGATATGTGTGGGGGGGTTCAACCCACATACAGGATAGGCTTTTACTCACTTAAATCACTCTGGACACAGCCTTGCAGGCACACCCAGAGTGTGTCTCCAAATGACTTGAAATCTAGTCAAGAAGACAGTGAAGATTAACCATCAGACGTGCTGCTGTCCTCCTGGACCTTAGAGCTTTGTGCATGCCAGTACTCCACCACTGAGATATACCTCCAACCCCTAGTCTCTTAATGCAGTGTTTGACTTATGTTCTTTTCCAGTGCTGCCATCGAGCTCTTCAGGGGGAGATGTTGATGGCTGGAACTTTAGCTGTCATTCTGGTGGTACGATGAGAGAATAATCACTGTTCTAAAAACTGAGTCCCCAAAGACCTAGTAAAGAGGAGTCCCGTTAATGAGAACCAGATAAAAATATGTTGCCTTAGGTGGGTGTTGATGGTGCACACCTTTAATCCCAGCATGAGAAGCAGAGGCTGGTGGATCTCTGAGTTCAAGGCCACCCTGGTCTACAAACTGAGCTACAGGACAGCCAGGACTACACAAGGAAACCCTGTCTTGCCGTGTGGTGGTGGCTCAGGTCTTTAATCCCAGCACTTAGGAGGCAGAGGCACACAGATCTCTGTGAGTTTGAGGTCAACCTGGTCTATAAGAGCTAGTACCAGGACAGGCTCCAAAGCCACAGAGAAACCCTGTCTCGAAAAACCAAGAAGAAGGAAGCAGAGAGGAGAAGAAATATGTCGCCTTCCTCCAAATACTGGCTAAAACCACTACTAGACTCTTAAGGAAGGAAGGGCTGCATCTTGGGCACCTTGGACTGCTCTATGCATACAGTAGGTATCCAAGAAAGATTCATTTTATGGACACGAAAACCCCTCCATGATGTTGGAACATAGTTATAAAGGGTACGGAACAAGGTATTTCAAAGAGAGGCTTGAGGTTATATGATGAATTAAAATTATATGGACATTAAAATGTTTTGACACCAACAGCCTTTGGGGAAATTACTATGTAGTGAAAGAAAGGGGAAATAAAGATGCTAGACACAAGCCACGGAGGCCTTTTGAATTTACATTGACGTTAAATAGCATGTAAAAGTCATTTGCACCAACTCCTCTCCTGTGTACAATAATAACCACGTGTGCGTTAAATAGCATGTAAAAGTCATTTGCACCAACTCCTCTCCTGTGTACAATAATAACCACGTGTGCCTGAGGTGACTGCGTTTGCACAGGGCGGGAAAAACATTCACAGGACATTCCTTTGGGCAAAGCTGCCCTGGTCCATGAAAATCATAGAAAATATGTTCCTGCTTCTAACCTGGTTTTCAGACAGACAGACACACAGACTTAGATACATACATACATGCGCACCTACACATACACACCAAACACCAGAGCATGCCAGCATCCCACATCTAACTCTAAATCAATGGTTCTCAATCTTTCTAATACTGCGACTCTAATGCAGTTCCTCATGTTGTGATGACCCCCAATCATAAAATTATTTTCATTGTTACTTTATTACATTAATGTTGCTACTGTTATGAATCATGACGTAAATATCTGTGGTTTCCAATGGACTCAGGCCACCCCTGTGAAAGGGTTGTTCAACCCCCAGTGGTTGAGAACCACTGCCTTATATTCTGGTCCACAGGGAACAACAGTCCCACAGTACCTCAGGCAGTACCCAGAAGTCAACAAGTATTTGTGGAAATAGTGGCCTTGGTCCATTTGAAGGGAGTGTCGGTGGTTAAAAACGAGATCACGGTAGAGGAGCTATGCCCTAGGTGATGGTTAATTCTAACCGCCAACACAATTTAAAATCACCCAGGAAGCCAGTATCAGTGCAGAATTGTCGAGGTCAGGTTGGCCTGTGAGCAAGTCTGGGGGTGGCCGGGATCATCTCAGTTGACTAAATTGATGCGGTAAGACCCAGCCTGAAAGTGGGTGATTGCTGTGATTGTACAAAAGGAGAGTTTATTGCTCTCCACTCTTGATTGTGGGTGTGATGGTGGCCAGCTGTCTGGAGCTCCTGCCTCTGTCACTTCCCTGCAGTGACGGCTGCGACCAGGAACCGTGGCCTAAAATAAGCCCTTTCTCTCCTTCCCTAAGTTGTTTGTGGAAAGGGTATTTTTATCACAGCAACAGACATGAAAAACTAGGACACCCTGCTTCGCTTCCCTCGCCCACCGACTCTTCTGCTCCATCTCGGTTCCAAAGCCTACACCACTGAAAAAGTAGCCCCTCACCCTAAGCCCTGTTGGACTCCTCCATATTAAACATTAGCTCCAGAAGCTAGGAACGGTGGCACAGGTTTATAATTCAAATTGAGACTAAGGGATCTCCAGATTCTAGGCTAGGATGGTGAGATCATGCCTTTTGGCGGGGGCGGGGGGGGGAAGGTACGGGGGGGGTGAGAGAAAAGAAAGAAATCTGAGACTGTAGAGATGATTCCACAATCCAGAGCACTTGACTGTTTCTGCAGAGGACCTGGGTTGAATTCCCAGAACATATTCACAACTCCGCTGGTGCCAGCGCTCATACACGCAAGCAAAACACTCATACACATAAAATCAAGTAAGTAAATAAGTCTTTTTGAAAAATAAATAAATCTGCTCCGGGGTTCAAAACCATCTTATCTTGAGCGGGTACGTTTATGAATTCGTTAACGTCCACTCACCCTCAGCCCCACAAGAGCCCGCACCTACTAACTGCTCAGGAAGTGTGTACTGGGTGTCTAAATGAACGAATGAATGAATCAATGATATTCAGCGCACTAGGACAGAAGCGCGCAGGACGCAGCCAGTGAGCCAGGGGGTCGGGGAGGCTCGGCCCTCGGGGGCGTGTCCGTAGAGGAGGCTGCGGAGCTCCGGGCCCCGCGCAGGACGCGGAGGCCAGCATGGAGAGCGAGCTGGAGCCGCTGGCCCAGCAGCCGGCGAGCCCGGCCGAGCCGCACTTCCAGGCGCTGGTGGAGGCTGCGGGCGGCCGCGGGCAGGTGCTGCTGGTGGGAGAGCTGTGGGAGCGCGAGCAGAGCCGCGAGCTGCTGCGAGACTTCTCCCGCGCTGTGTTCCCTCCGGAGCCAGAGCCGGAACCAGCGTTGGGCAAGTCGGGGAAGCCCGGTAAGCCGGGCCACTACACAGAGGCCGAGAGCGCTGCCACCGCGGCGGCCATCGGGCCGCATCGGGCTCCGGGGGCAAAGGCAGCGCGTTCCATCCGCTCGCCGCTGGTCTTCGTGCTGTGCCGCTCTTCGTCGCTGGCCGCCCGGGATCCGCGGCGCCTCCTGCGGGAGATGCTGCGGGATGTGCGCGGCCGGCGACCGGAGGGCGCAGCGCTGGTCGGAGTCCTGGTGGCCGATGCGGGAGCGGAGGACGCGGTGGCGTCGGGACTGCAGCTGCTGGAGACGCTGCTGCGCTCTGTGTTCGGCCGCCAGGTCGGGGGCCCGGTGCAAGCTGCTGCCTTCCGTCCCGGCTCCCCGGCCTCTAGCCTGGCAGTCCAGGAGGCGGCCTGCAGGGCCCTGCAAGCTGCAGCGCCAGGTCGACCAGGTGAGGCTGTGCGGGATCGAGCTGGGTACCGGTGAAGGCGTCTAGGGAAAGACTTCAGTTCCTTTAGTCCGGTTGAACCCCGTTAGGCCACCCAACTCTGTTGTGCACCATGGTAAACTGAGACCCGGAGCAGAGAAGTCCCTAGCACAAGGTCTTTGAGCCTAAGGTGACCTAACTCTGGAAAGGAGTTGAGTCGATCCAGACTGCCAGTGAAATGGGGGACAAGGAGCTTAGGGTTCAGCTGGTAAGTAAGTGGATAGAGTTGAACTGTTTCGAACAAAATGTACGAGTTGCAGGAGACTGGGGATAGCGGAAGAAGGTGGAAACGTCTCGGGGTGCAAAAGTTTGGGTGGTGTGCGTGGGGGATGGTGAAGAACTGAGACGGGCTAGGGGTGGTGACTGTAGCTTTAGGGCACGGTGCAGGCATGGTTGTCGCAGGAGTTGGGGGAGAGCGTGAGCAGCGCCGAGAGTCTCGGTGTGGAAGGGTGGAAGGCGGACACAGTTCCTGGCAGAGGCACGAAATAGGTGCCAGGAACCTGGTGTTGGTAAGCAAGCGCAAGGGACCGAGACCATGGTGACCTCAGTGATTCCTGGCTTCCCGCCTTCGCTGATCTGATCGCTGCTGCCAGACGTGGCGGGGTCACCTTTTTCTTTTCCACACACGCTTAAAGCGTAGAAAGGAGTGAGAGCTTCTCCCAGCCGGGGACTCTTCCATTACAGCCGGGTCAGGTGTCCCAGGGCAGCAGGTTTTGCAGGAACTCTGCAGTATAGTGGATTAAAATGTGGACCTTCAGTGGAGCTGGGGCAGACACTGGGAGATCTTTGCACTGCTCAGCTCCCTTCCGTTTGACTCTTTGCTATAGTAAGCTTCCCAGTTAATAAGTGGCTGTGTGGGGGTGTTGCAGGGCATCTGCTATTGGCCGTTAGCCAGCCACTGGGAGACGTCAGACCTATCTCAGCGGGGAGACACTATCTAATGTTCCAAACGTCACACTTGCGCCTGCCAGCCTGGCAAATGTATTTGTGTCATTGGAGGCTCCCCTAGCTTCTGGTCAACTTGCCTTCTATGGAGGATGAACAACCTCCAGCATCCTGAAAAGTGAGGGAAATAAATTCCCCGTGTATACTCCTGTTCTGAGCATATCCAGCCAGCTGATTCCTTACTTGGCCTTGAGGGAAAGAAGGGAATTCACACAAATTCTCCCTAGTGAGCTGGCACCTAGAAAACGCTAAGCCTTCCTTCTCTTAGCTCTCAGTTCCCCCAGGCACACTTAACTCTGGCCATGGTTTTGTGTACCTGACTGTGACCCAGCCCAGAGACCCCTCTCTTCTCTTCCTTCTGTAGCTCGCCCCACCCCTCCATTCAATCGGGGGAGCCTTCTGACAAGCCTGCACTCCCTCCTGCCTGCAAACTCACTAGTGAAATTTCAGAACCTTTGATCTTTGGCTCTCTCAGCAATGACCAAATGGTTTCGTCACTGCTCTCTTGTGAGTTTAACAACCCGAGGATTCCAGTTTCCTAACTCCCTGCCTGGCATCCAAAATGGATGACTAAATCCTTGCTTTGAAATAAACACTGACACCCCAGAAAATGGCACCTTAGCAGATGTATCATCTTCTGCTATAGCCGACTCTTGCCAACTTTTATAACAACACACTAAGAAAAACAAGAAGTTCAAGGCCGTGAGTTAATTACAATCCACTTCCTTACAGTTTATGGAAGTCAGGCATGGTAAGCCACGCCTTTAATCCTAGCAGCTACAAGGCAGAGGCAGACAGATCTCTGTGAGTTTGAGGCCATCCTGATCTACATAGTGAGTGTCAGGCCAGCTGGGGATAAGAAATGAGTCCCTGTCATTTAAAAAAAAAATGTAAGCTATTGGTGTTCTGAAATAGTTTGAAGCAAAGAACAATGATGCATACCTGTAATCCCAGCATTTGGGAAGTTGAGGCAGGAGGATGGAAAGTTCAAGGACAAACTAGACCACACAGTGAGATCCTGTCTCAGGAACGAACAAAAGGATGGATGGATAAACAAATGAAGGATTGGGGTAGGGAATCAAGGAAAGAAGGCGGGGTTTGAACTAAAACTGAGGGAGAAACGACTGCTCTCTGAGAGGTTTCTTTGGTGGTATGCGATTGTGATTGATTTCATGTCATTTTGTTGCTATGGTTCCCCCAGCATGTGCACATATCACAGAAATCTGTGAGGCTGAAGTAAGATAACCAGACAGATGAAGGCAGGGGGGTAGAAAGTCAAGACTCCGGGGTTGCTGAAGAAAGTCTCTTGGTTTTGAAGCAGGCACTAGCTGACCTCTGCCTTGGGGATTTGGACTCTTTCTAGCAGAAGGTGCCTGGGAAAGACCAGGCCTCCCTGGCCTACTGACTTGCTTTTCCTGGGGTCCTCGGAACCAGAGGAAGAACCAAGGATATGCCACCTCCTCCCAAGGCCCAGCTCAAGGTAAGCACATTGGCTGCCTGGATCCTGAGCAGACACAGGGGCCTTAAAGACACACTTCCTCAGTGCTGAATGGACAGGAGCACTCGGGTGCCTGTCTCTCCAGCAGGGCTCAGGCTGGCTCAGGCAGAGTTCCTACCCTAAGAGTCTTCCAACCTGGTGAAAGCAGGAAGAGAACCAGAGGACAGGAATTCCACATGCATAGTGGGGGATGTGGGGGCAGACCAGTGTCTCCCGAAGAACATGAGTGTTAAGGACCTAGTGGCATTTCAGCTGAGATACAGGGCTTCCTGTATGCAGACATAGGAAGATGCAAAGAGCACCCTGAGCAACGGCTGCTAGCAGATATCATATTCAGAAAAGGAAGCCCCCTCAAGAGTGCTCAGGGCTGAGGTGCAGATGGCAAGGGAAGGCCTTGAAGTGGAGAGCTGGGCCACAGAGGGGCACAGGGTCTTAGACACAAGCATGAAGATAGCAGCCTGTGGAAACACAGAGATCAGAGGCAGATTCCAGCTAGAGGGGACCACAGCAGCCCCTAAAGCGATATCGGGTGACCTCACCCACAAAGGCTCGGAGACTAGAAAGGAGGTAACTCACTCAGAGTGGTTTCTAGGTTGGGGTCATCTTGCTGGTAAATGGAGGCAAGGAAAGAGCAAACAATGAGTGGCGGCACAAAATAAGCTTTTATTGTGTCCCTTATTTAAAACTGACAATTCACTGACCTAGCAGCCTTCTTTCAATGCCTAATAATTTGCTACAAACAGTGGCTTAAAACACACACACTGGGCTAGGAGGATGAAGTGGGTAAAGGTGCTTGCCACCAAGACTGAAGACTTGAGTTTGATTCCCAGAATCTATATTGGGGAAGGAAAGAACTGACACCCCACACGTCATTCTCTCTCTCTCTCTCTCTCTCTCTCTCTCTCTCTCTCTCTATCACACACACACACACACACACACACACACACCACACACTAAATGAGTAAATATAAAAATGACATGCATTTATTAAGTGGCCAAAAATGAAAACTGAAGATGCTCAAAGCTCTTATATAAAATAATAGAGTAGCAGGTCTGGGGAAATGTCTCAGTGGTTAAATCGATTGCCAGGCAAGTATGAGGATGGAGTGTGGATCCCCAGAAACCCACTAAAGACCAAGAGAGTGTGCCAGCAGGCCTATAATCCCAGCCTCAGAGGGAGGAAGAGGAAGCAGAGGAACCAAGAACAGGCAAGCTAACAAAACTGATCATACTTACAAGTTCTGGGTTTGCTAGATAGACCCTTCCACAATGGATAAGCTGGAAGAACAATGGAGGAGGACTCTTGACGTCAACCTCAGGGGAGCCACCACGTGTATGTGAATGTATGCAAGCACAGACACTCACTTGTGTACTGGCACCCACACAAATGCACCCACATACATGAAAAGACATGCACACGTGCACATACCACACACAAGAGAAACGAGGGGGCACAGTGTGTGTGTTTAGCCTATGTAATCCTTCTGTACATTTCAGTCATCCCTAATAGAATGTGAACATTATGAGAGCACTAGCTATACTGTATTTATTTATGTATATGTGTTACCTCCATGTATGTATATGTACCATGTGCAGATAGTGCCCACTGAGGCCAAAAGAGGGCGCTAGATCCACTGAAACTATAGTTACTGACTTTTGTGAGCCACCATGTGGTTACTGACTGGGAACTGAACCCAATTCTCTGTAATAGTAGCAAGTACTTTCTACTGCTGAGTACATGTGTGTGTGGGTGTTTAGTTTTATAGAATTTTATACAATATCTTTCATTTTAAACAAAACAAAGCACCTTTTTGTGGTTCTGGGAGATGGACCTACAACCTCACTCTGAGCTACATGCACAACCTTTTGTTGTTGTTTTATTTGGTTTTGTTTTTTAAATAATCTTTATGTAGTCCTTCACAATTTTATACACGTTGTTTTGTTTCTGAGACAGGGTTTCATACATTCTAGGTTGGCTTTGAACTCAAATGTTTCCAAGGATGACCTTGACCTTCCGATCCTCTTCCTTCACCTCCCAAGTACTGGGATTGCAGGCAGGCACCATCACTCCCGGTTTATGCGGTGCATGCGGTGCTAGGGCTTGGACCTAGGATTAATGTGTGCTAGGCAAGCACTCTACCGACTGAGCTGTGTCCCCAGCCCCATTCTTAATGCAGAGCCCCAGCACACATAGAAACCCTAGGTCGTTCGCCTCATGCGCTCTCTGGATGCTGAGAATCAGTTGCACGGTTTCAGTTGCAGGTGGCGAAGCCAAGACTCAACCACTATAAACTGTAAGAGACCTCACTATCTCTCATGAAAACAGTGACGGTGACGTTAGAGTTGGTCAGCATCTCACAGACCATAAGGACCTGGGACTTTTCTTTCTCCCTGCTGACCCATCATTTCACCCTTAGACGGGTACTGAGATGGTGGCAGGAGTGTGGAGATCACTCCTAAGCCTGTCCTTGCATACACAGCTGAAGGTGGGCTTGCTGGGTCAAAGGGAGTGTGCCTATTCTAAAATAGTTTTAGGCCTGTATTTTGCTTGGCTTTTTACATTTCCGATGTGCACGTGGCATGGTGTGCTTGTGGAGGTCACAGGACAATTTGAGGGAGTTGGTTTTTTGCTTCCACCATGTGGGTCCTGGGACTCAAACTTGGGTTGTCGGCGTTGGCAGCCAAAACCTTTACCTGCCGAGCCATCTGACATCCAAAAAGTCCATTTTGGCTTTAAACATAGATCGTGAGCAAACTTCTTCCCTTTAAGTGCTGGATATTGACTCATAAACTTGACCTTTTCATTCTCGAATGTGCCAGAACACCTCCAGGTCTCGGAGGAGGAGCTTGCACTGACAGCCATGTGTCCCAATGGAGACTGTGAAGACCGAAGGAGTGGAGCCAGAGCCCAGGATAGAGTTGTCCGCACGCCATCTGAGCCCTTGGAGGACACAAGATGAGGACCGGACCCCTGGACTGGCCCTAACCTGCACACTGAGGTCTGGACCTTCTCAGTGGGCTTCCATGTCACAGTGTTGACCTCAGCAGCTGGTGACTGACTGACCACAGAGACCCCACTTGCTTGGGGACTTTCACTGTTGCCAGCGAGGCAGCAAGGCCCATGGGACCTGCCCCACACTTAGTGTTTCTTCTCTCTGTGAGCAAGGTGATCCTGTCTCTCCGTGCCTTCATTTCTCGGAGCCAAGGAGACACTGTACCGCTTTGCAGACATGCCACTCTGTCTGGGGCTTCTGTTTCCCAGGAAGCTGCCAGCCCAGTGGCTCTCCACCAGGGACTAGGATGCACCTCCAGGCAACATTAGAAACTTGTGGGGACAATTAGTGGGCATCTCATAGCCTGTAGGACGGTCCAACGCCAAATAATCCATTTTCTCAGAATACCAGTTGTGACAGTTTTGAGAGATGGAAGAGCCAATCCCTTCTCCCTGTCAGTCTGTGAAGAGATCCCCTTGGCTTTCCTGGGTCCTTGGTCCCCAGAACAAGTCAAACTCAAGACCTGACTATTGCCATGAGGGGGCCTGTCAGGTCAGAGTTGAGATGACCTGTGTGTTGCAGGGCCAGGACCAAAAGCGCCTTGCGTGCTGTGAGAAAAAGGGGCCTCGGTCTTTCCCGTGTAGACACTGATTACTGTGCCAAATCCTCTGTGGAAAAGTTTCCTGGGAGTTGCCTAGAGCACCAAGGACAGGGAAAGCCAGGGTGCTGGGGTGTTCAGCTCCCCGACTTATATTAGAGCTCAGGTCCTAGCCCAAGTATTCTGGAATCTTCCCTCTGAGGCTTTGAGTCACAGAGGGTTCACGCAGAGGCAACTGGGGATTGCCTCTTGGCCTTGCCTGCCCCCGGAGAAATCAGTCTTTGGAAGGGGAAGGGCCCTACTGGTTTTCCCTGATGTGAGAAGAGCATTGTCAGAGGGAAGTGGATAGACCTACATAGTCAACTGTGTTCCACTCTGCAGATACCCAACTGTGCTGTGCTTGGTGTAGCTCCCTGTGAGGCGATACACACCTTTGGGTCATCATCTCAACTCTTTCTGTGACAGCACCAAGGGAGGGGACCCTCCCTGCTCTGTGCCTCAGTTTCTTCTCGGTGAGCCACGGCCTAATCCTGTTCCCTCTCAGTCTCATGGAGAGAGCATGAGGTGCGAAGGGATTGGCATCTTCCCGGCATGAGGTGGAAGCAGACTCATTTTAATAATGCAAGGTTGTCCTGTGGGAAGTGGTCCAGCTAGCTTATTTTATTCAAGTGTGAGCTAGAGGCTGGGGTATAGTTCAGTTAGTTAGGGAGAATCTAGCATGCTAGTTTGATCCCCACAGCTATATGAACTGGAAGAGGTGCACATGCCTGTAATCCTGGTTCTTGGGAAGTAGAGAGAGGAAGATCTAAATTTCAAATTCACCCTCAGCTACAATATGAATTGGATGGAGGCCAGCCTGGGCTACACGAGACCCTGTCTCAAAAAAAAAGCAAGTTTGAATTATCAATTTGACTTGATTTTGGTTTTATTGCCTTTTTTTGTTTTGTTTTTCAAGACAGGATTTCTCTGTGTTACAGTCCTAGCTGTCCTGGAACTAGCTATTGTAGACCAGGTTGGCCTCAAATTCACAGAGATCTGCCTGCTTCTGCCTCCCGTGCTGAGATTAACTATGTCTGCCACCACAGCTCAGCTTGATTTTGTTTTTAAATGGGAAGACTGATGTATCTGAAGCTGCTATATTTTTGTTACAATGTTGACCTATGCAATCCTATGTGATCATTCAGTTGAGTTCCATTATTTGAACAAGAAAAGGGGCTTGAAATTTAAGCTGGGTATTTGTCTAAGACAGAAGTTACAGAGTTAAAAATCTTTTGTACTTGTTACCCGTGTTTGAAACTTAGGAAACAGCACACTTAAATCAGCGGAGTTTCCTGGATGAGGAAGGCTGTACCTTCCTCTCCGTCCTTCACTTGGAGCCCCATCCCTACTGTACCTCAGGGCCTTCTGAGGCCGTCACCTCTGCTCTAAAGGGCGATTTGCCCACCATTCGCATTAGTTGTGGTCTGAGTTGCCTGTTGTCTTGTTACTGGTTGCAAAGGTCGGTGTACTGAGCCTGGATTCTGTTTCCCAGACAACATCCTGCTGCCCATCTTAGTACTGTTTCCCAGTGGACAGCAGGACTTGGGTTTCACCAGGGATGGCCTTGTGGGACCCTTCCAGAGGAAAGAAGAGAGAACCAGGGGTCCCTGGGAGCCACATGTGAGGACCTGACCACCAGCTCCACTGGGTCCTGGGGTTCTAACCTGGAATGTGATGGTAGTTCCTCTGCTTTTGACATGAGTCCTGGCTCTTTAGATCTAATAAACCAGACAGTGCCTCACCGGTATCTGATAGAAGCAGAATGAGTCTTCCTTTTCTTCTCTAACACTATCTTCACGGGGGTCTGGGGAGGAGGGAGTCTGAACAAATGAAATACCCCTAAAAGTCCTCCAGGCCCTGGTGATTTCTTCACAACCCGTGTCTGGAACTGGAAAATATCTGGGGGAGTGGAAGCCAGTATTAAATAGATTTATTTGTTTATTTATTTTTACTTTTTACTTATGGTGGCGCATACATACCACAGCACATGTATGGAGGTCAGGATGACTTGTGGGAGTCAGTTTCTTCATCCACCATGTGGACCTAGGGGATCAACTTAGGTCATATGGTTTGGCAGCAAAATACTTTGCCCACTGAACCATCTTACAGCCCCAGAAACAAATATTTAAAAGGAGATTCTCTTTTTAATTGAAAGACAGCATGGCTTTGACATACAATAGAGGGTGTGGATGTGTATGCGTATGTGTGTGTTTAAGCAGAGCTAACCCAGACCTTCGCTGGCTTTCAGGCAAATCTTTGTGAGATTTGTGTCATGGTTTCTCTCCTGTTCAAGTGCTTGCCTCCAAAGAGTTCCAGACTTGTCAAAGCAAATCTTCAGGAGAGCGTCTACAGGAACCAAATGTGGTTGTCCTGGGCCTGCAATATCAGTGAGCTCCTCTTTTTCTGCAAGAAGCAAGGACCAAACTTCAGCCAGACGGTAACGGCCACTGACCACTGAAGAAGCAAAGGCAATCTGTGCTTTAAAATGCCAATGATGGCTGGCCAGTGGTGGTGCACATCTTTAATCCCAGCACTCGGGAGGCAGAGGCAGGTGGATCTGTGAGTTCCAGGACAGCCAGGACTACACAGAGAAACCCTGTCTCAAAAACCAAAAGCCAAAAACACAAAGCCAGTTACAAGGTAGGGCTTGCTTCACAGGGCCAGGTTGCCTGGACTTTGTCCTGTTTGCATGGTACACAGAGCCTGCCCTGTGAGGGGAGGAAGTTGTCTTTATTGAGGGCTGCGCCAGCACTCTGACCTGATTTTTTGTGTTAGTGGATCAAGCATTGGGACAGAGGTGGAATTTAGCCAGGACAGCCAGTCACTTGCATAACGTTGGTGTTGGAGCAAGGGGAAGTTGGAGGTACGGGACCACCAGGAATGTATGCACATCCTATCTGCCTTCAACTTTGAACCCAAGTCTTCAGCCTCACACTCATGGCTGCCACCTGGGAGAAGAGCATGGCTGCCTGTCGGACAGAATCACGGGAAGTAAATGGGTGAGACTGGAAGGGGAGAACAGGGTGTGTTGGGGGTCACATCCAGGTGGCCTGTGGCTTTGGTAAGGCTGAGAACCCTATCTACCTTCTTCCCTGGGATCTCCAGCCATGACTCCTACCCAAAATGCTTAGCAGGGCTTAGAACACCCTGCTTAGTCCTTGTGACCAAGCCCTGGTTTTGAGATCTAGTTATAAAAACTGGGTCTGTCTCTGTCTTCGTTAGGATTTTTATTGCCGTGAAGAGACACTGTGCCAACAGCAACTCTTATAAAGAAAACATTTAACTCGGGTGGCTTGATTCCAGTTTCAGAGGTTCAGTCATTCTCATCATGATGGGGAACATGGCCCCGTGCAGTCAGATGTGCTAGAGCAGAGAGTGCTACATCTCTCAAGCCACAGGAAGAAGACTAAGACACTGGGTGGTATCCTGAGCATAGGAAACCCTAAAGCCCACCCCCACAGTGACACACTTCCTCCAACAAAGCCATACCCACTCCAACAAAGTCACACCTCCTAATAGTGCCACTCCCTATGAGACTGTGGGGGCCAGTTATATCAAACTACCACAGTCTCTTAGCCCCAAGTTCTTCTTTTTATCACCAGTGTAGGAGGTCTTCATGCTGAGGGTGGTTTGCATCATTGCTCTTATTGCAGGCTAACTTCACTCTGACCTGCAAGTCCCTGTGGGCTGCCTGCTCCAGAACCCATAGATGTGGGGGACAGCTACTCTCAACTCCTTGGTCCCAACAAGAGGGTGCCTCCCCTTCAGCCTACCCAGAGCCAGGCAACAGGAACAGCTCCAGAAAGTAGGCAAGGCCCTGAAGGGCCACACTTGAACTAGAGAGCTTAAGAGGAATCTATGGCAAGGCGCAAGTGAAACTTCCCATTTTCTAGGAGCCTCCTTGGGGAAAAGAGCAAAGAAACAGGTAACGTTAATTTTAATCATGAGCAATCTTTGTTTCTTCTTCTTCTTCTTCTTCTTCTTCTTCTTCTTCTTCTTCTTCTTCTTCTTCTTCTTCTTCTTCTTCTCCTCCTCCTCCTCCTCCTCCTCCTCCTCCTCCTCCTTTATCTTCTTCTACTTCTTCTTTTTTACAGAGTCTCACTAGGTAGAGCTCTTTCTGGCCTAGAACTCACCATTTAAACCAGGCTGTCTTCAAACTCATGGAGAGTGAGTCACCTGCCTCTGCCTCCTAAGTACTGGGATTAAAGGCAAAAGTCACCACGCCCAGCTGAATATACTTTAAAAACACATTTATTAAGTCTTATGTGTATGTATGTGTGTGTGTGTGTGTGTGTGTGTGTGTGTGTGTGTGTGCCTGAGTGTATGTAAATGCATGATGTGTGTGCAGAAGCCCGTGGAGGTCAGAAGAGGCATTGAATCCCTAGGGACTAGAGTTACCGACGGTTTTAAGTTGCTGTGTGGGTGCTGAGAACTGAACCCAGCTCTCCTGCAAGTAAGTGTTCTTAGCTGATGAACTATCTTTCCAACCTTCATTTTCTTTTTTTTTTTCTTTTTTATTCTTTTCTTTTCGGTTTTCTTGAGACAGGGTTTCTCAGTGTAATAGCCCTAGCTGTCCTGGAACTAGCTCTTGTAGACCAGGCTGGCCTCGAACTCACAGAGATCCACTTGCCTTTGCCTCCCATACCAGAAATAAAGGCATATGCCACCACTACCTGGCCCAACCTTTGTTTTCTTAAATACAGGGTCTCCTGTATCCCAGGCTGTCCTTCAGCTTGTACTTGAGGATGACCTTGAATGAACTGCTCCTCCTACTTCTACCGCCCTAGTGTTGGGATTATATGTGTGGCACTATACCTGGTATCGTGTGGGTGTGCGTGCACGCACACACACATTCACAGAGGCCAGAGGACGACGTGGGTATACCCTTTCTTTACCATTTTCCATCTCATTCCCTTAAGACAGGGTGTTTCATTGAACCTGGAACTCACTAGTTTTTCCCTAGGGTGGTGGCCAGCAAACCCCATGTACGTGGGGCCATCTTGGATTTTTTTTTTTTCGAGACAGGGTTTCTCCGTAGCTTTTGGTTCCTGTCCTGGAACTAGCTCTTCTAGAACTCACAGAGATCAGCCTGCCTCTGCCTCCCGAGTGCTGGGACCATGCTTGGATTTTTATGTGGGTGCTAGGGATACGACCTCAGGTCATCTTGCTTGGGCAGCAAGCTCTCTTACCCACTGAACCGTCTCCGTAGCCCCACACCTGATTTTAGGCAAGCACACTACTAACTGAACTACACCCACATCCCATATAAACTTTACTAAGAGCAAAATTCTCTTTCAGTTGGAAATGAATAATAAAGCATTTTACATGTTTAAAAGCAAACTCTCACTACTTAGCCCAATAGCCTTGAACTTGGCTGTGTAGCTCAGGCTGGTCTTGCATTCATGATGCTCCTGCCTCCGCCTTCCAAGTACTGGCGTTACGAGTGTGAGCCCCCACGACATTTTCCATCCTGTTTTGCCAAACCACTGAACCCTGTGAGAACTTTAGCACTTAATTCATGGCCAGCAAAATGGCTTAGCATGTAAAACTGACCACTGCCAAGCGTTTGTGCCTGAGGTGGATCCCAGTGACCTATATGGAAGAAAGAGAGAACCCGGGGCTAGAGAGATGGCTGAGCAGTTAAGAGCACTTGTTACTCTCATAGACGATCCCGGTTCAAATCCCAGCACACACATGATGATGATTCACAACCATCCATAACTCCAGTTTCAGGGAATCCGATTATCACCTCTTCTGGCACCAGACGTGTATGTGGTACACATACATACATACATGCATACAGACTAAACACTCAACCCTGAATTAAAATAACTATTTAACATATGCATTTATTTCCCGAGAGAGAGATCTGACTCCTGTAAGTTAGCCTCTGATTTCACATGCACACCTTGGCACTGAAAACACTTGATTTCTATTTAGAGTCCATTACATTTAGTCATAAGAATATTCACACCTCAAACTGTTCCATCTATGAAGCTTTCCAGTAAACAAGTTGAGTATTTGTTCAATTGGGAAAAAATGCAATGAATGGAACTTCATTTGACATACCAGTTGATTACATTAAATCAATAAATTTTCTACTTCAAAATAAAAATTTAATGTTAAATGATTAAAATTAAATGCAATCTATGGTTTTGTTCCCTCACGGCGTGTGCCTCACAAGCACAAGGTCCTGGCTTCAATCTTGAAAAATCAAACAAAAATGCAATGTAGCTGGGTGGTGGTACACGCCTTTAATCCCAGAACTCTAACTCAGGAGGCAGAGGCAAGCGGATCTCTGTGAGTTCGAGGACAGCCTGGTCTACAAGAACTAGTTCTAGGACAGGCTCCAAAATTACAGAGAAACCCTGTCTCAAAAAAACAAAAATAAACCCGTAAAAATGCAAGGCAACTGTTTTGTAGTTCCAGGTGTGAACAGCACTGAGAACCAGGAAGACACTAAAGACTTACTGGGGGGAGGGGCGGGGGGGGCTGGCGAGACGGCTCAGGGGTTAAGAGCAGTGGCTGTTTTTCCATGAGCTCAATTCCCAGTAACCACATGGTGGCTCACAACCACTCATGATGAGATCTGGAGCCCTCTTCTGGCCTGCAGGCAGACATAAAAAATAAATAAATAATAACTATTTTTTTAAAAAAAGACTTTCAGAAGGGTTCAAGGTGATTCCTAACCCCTAATTCCTGGGAGGAGGCTGGCCATTTCAGAAAGAGAGAGAAAGGACCAGAGAGTGGACGCTCGTAACCATCCCATCTGGACATTTCCCTGTGCCTCTCCCTCCCCTCACCCTCACCTTCAGTGATCATTCGGTGCCTCAGTCTACCCACACCAATTTCAGCCGTGGACAGGCGTTTGGCATCCACACGGAGGGAGGGATTCGTGTTATCAGCTGAGGGTCACATTTCTCCTCCCTCTAATAAAAACTTTATCTCTAAAAACACGTGGCACTGGTCGTCAATGAAACAGTCCCAGCCGGACGGCTGAGTTGCCTTGAGATCTGCGGTGGTCGGTCGCCATTTGGCAGTAGAGACCAGGAGCCACAGGACTCAAACGACGCTCAGCCACTACACCACTCTACTGCTGGGGAGGGCGCCAGGTCTGTGGTTCCTGCCCAGCACTCTCCGGGATTGACGCCAGGGCTGGAGACCTGGGCCACGCTACCAGCAAGGGGCCTTGAGACCACCAGAGGGCGCTGTAAGACCTGCCAATTTTCTGCCCTGAGCCATCAGGATTGGAAGCCTGCATTCGCTTTGGTATGCCATTGATCCCTTTTCTTTTAGACTTAACACTGACTAAAACTAAGTAGCTAAAAAAAAAAAAAAAAGTTACGCTCGCACATGAAATTGTCATTTCTGACTTTCTCGGGGAAAGCATCGACTTCACAATGGAAGCCTGCACTCTTGAATGGCATTGCTATAAACTCCATAGAAGCCGCGTCCGTACACAGGCCCCTCTACTCCCTAGCCTTTGATACTATCGCTGTTACAACCGAACCTAGTATTCTCGTCCTCCCTGTGGCCTTAACCTTCGTAGGACCTTGAGCATAGTAAAAAAGAACTTTGCCACTAATCTGTATTCCTAGCACCCAAGCTCTGATTTTCTCTGAAGTACTAGGGACTTAAGTTGGGGCCTCATGCGTGTTACCTCAAGGGCTCAACCACTGAACTATATAAGTGGCCCTTGAGCTAGTATTTTCTTAACAGAGTCTACTTCCGTTCTTCTGAAAGATGGAAGGAGAAAGATCAACGACCCAAACCACCATGGCCAAATTAATTAAAGTAAGCAATTAATTAAAGCAAGTTTTTAAATTCAAGTACTTGGGTCCCCCTCCCCCCAGGCGGGGTTTAAGAGGACACCCTTGGATGTGAAGAAGACATAGCTCAGGGGTAGGGGGTTTCCGAATGGGAAATTCGGTGGGCAAAATAGAGTTACAGGGGCAGAACATAAACATTCAATCCCCCCTGAAACAAAGGCATGATTGCAAGGTGGGCATTCAAGGTGGTCATATAATCTTTTGAAACAAAGGTAGGGTTGCCAGTTGGTTATAAATAACTTTTTGAAACACAGTCACAATTGTCATTCCTAGAACAGGCAATACAGAACCATTTGTAGTTAAGGTTACAGGTAGGGCATAGCCCAATCCTTGAGGCACAGAGATTTAATCACAAACAGGAATGAACCTAGTTGGTCTTTACTATAAGATGGCTTTTATAAGGTGGAGGCAGGCTGGTTCTTGAATTCACTCTTTTGTGTGACCTGTTGGCAGTTGCCTGTGACCTCTCTAGGGGCTTGGGAACTCACAGTGTCGTTCTGTGGGAGTACCTCTGTAGAATTGCACGCCAAACGTTCAATCTGCTTATCTCTTATGCACACCTGTTTGGTCAGTGCCTTTTGATCTGAGTCACTGGCCCTTCAAAGGAGTTCGTTTCTTGGCAAGCATGGCTTCAGAATACCAAATTATTACAAGTTCATGCGTACACTCAAGTGTGTTACCAATCATTTAATCTGCTGGCAACCGCAAAGCATTGATTTGTCCCACTATATTAGATTGTTTTGAGAAGGCCATAGAAATAGGCTTCAGTCACTGCTATCCAAAGAGAAGATTGGTGTTGCAAAGCCAGTGGCTTCAACAGTACTGTTTGCCAGGGATAAGACTAAAAGGTAAAGCAAGACCGGTTTGGTCCCCAGCAACTCCCCCCACAGACATGTTGTTGTTAGGTTTACCACTAACTTTTGTCAAGATTTTCCCAGCATCAACTACCAAAGTCAATCTGCTGCTCGCTCTTGGCCTCCGAGAGCAGTAGGCACACATATGGTGCAGGGACACACACACACACACACACACACACACAAAACAAAAGAGAGTAAGTGAAAGCCACAGCCGTTACTTCACAATTCTTTTTTAGATTTATTTATTTATTTATTTATTTATTTATTTATTTATTATGTATACAACATGCCAGAAGAGGGCACCAGATCTCATTCTAGATGGCTGTGAGCCACCATGTGGTTGCTGGGAATTGAACTCAGGACCTCTGGAAGAGCAGTCAGTGCTCTTAACCTCTGAGCCATCTCTCCAGCCCCCATGTTACTTCACAATTATGAAGAAACACGAGGAACCTGTTGCTAGGAGGAGGAGGGAGCACCGGCTAGATAGGAAGAACGAATATGACATCGTTCCTTCTCTAGACATACTTTTTCCTATATATTGTCACATATTTCTGATTTTTGTTTTGTTTTCTGAAACAGGGTCTTTTGACAGAGCACTGGCTGTCCTGGAACTCACAATAGACCAGGTTGGCCTTGAACTTACAGAAAACCCCCTGCCTCTGCCTTCTGAATGCCTGGGGTTAAAGGTGTGTGCTGCGTCACCCAGCCAACCTCTGCTCTTTGAAACACGTGAATAGACAGTATTAGCTGCTCAAAAAGTGCAGTTTTAAAGGTCTTCGTGGGGTTACGGATGTAGCTCAATTGGCAAAGTTCTTATGTAGTATGTGGGAGGCCCTGGGTTCCAGCAGCAGTACTGTTTATACTAGATGTGTAATCTCTGCATTCCCCAACTGGAGGCAGGAGGGTCATAAGTTCAAGGTCATCCTTAGCTACATAATATGTTTTAGGACAGCCTATTATATAAGACCATTCCCCTAAATTCTCATTGTTTATCTATAATAGACTGATTAATTATTAATTCATTATCATAATAAAGTCCTATGAGAATTTTGTATTTTGGAGGCAAACTTTTTTTACTAGAAAGTCTATTTTTTTAGATATATTTTAAGGATTTATTTATTTGTGTGTATATGTGTGCAGGTCCTTGTGGAGGCCAGAAGAGATCATCAAATCTTCTGGAGCTGGAGTCACAAGCAATTATGACCTGCTTAATGTATGTGCTGGGAACTGCACTTGGGTCCACTGGAAGCTTAATCACTAAAGGCGGCTCTCCAAACCACCCGCAGCCCCGCCCTTTTTGACGCGGTCTCTCTCTGTAACCCCTACTTGACTGGAATTCACAATGTAGATCAGGCTGGCCTGGAACTCACAAAGATCTGTCTGCCACTGTCCCTCCTAAGGCATGTACCACCACGTTTAACTCTTGGGAACTCTATTTTTGTATGTGTGTTCATATTTGGGGGAGGAGGGGGATCCTCCGGAGGTGGTGGCTGCACAAAAGACACCGGCGTGGAGGTATATTTGTGCCAAGTATGTGTTTTTGTGCAAGTAGGCTAGAGGTTGTCACTGGGTGTCTTCCTCAAATGCTTGTACTCCTTTTTGGTTTGTTTGTTGTTTGTTTGCCCTGCGACAGGGTCTCACTGTGGAACTCTGGTTGTTCTGGAACTCTCTCAAGTAGTCGGTACTGACCTCGAACCCACAGAGTCACCCGCCTTTGCCTCCCGAGTGCTGTGAGATTAAGGTGTGAGTCACCACACCAAGCCACGTCATTTCGTGAAACAGGGTCTCTTACTGAACGTGGAGCTCACCAAGTCGGGCAGGCCCCAGAGAGGCGCCTGTCTCCACCTCCTCCAGCACAGAGACTCCACCCGCCCCAGGGAATCCAAATTCAACCTCAGGAGCTTGTGCTTTCGTGGCAGGCACTGAGCCGACCCAGTCGTTTCTCCGGTCGTACCCACCACCCCCTTTCCCCGCTTAGACAGCAGCTCTTTATATAGCCCAGCCTGGCCGAGAATTCAAGATCCTTCTGCCTCAGCCACCTTTCTAAGAACATACTTTGCTACACTCCCTACCGTCTTGAGTGGGCTGGCATTGCCGCAGTGAGACCTCCAGGGCCATAGGTGGCGCTGCGAGCATTGTTTAGACCTTCCCTAAACCCTTTCTTCTAGCAATGGCGGGTGATGAATGGGCCTCTTTTTTTGCAAGGGTGTCTATTTTGAAGCCTGATGACAGGTGCTGATCAATGTTCCTTCCCAGCCTGTCAGAGCTCTGATGACCTCGCGGAGAGTTATAAAAAAAAGCAACGGCATGGTTTTTGCCGTATTGCATGGTTTCGAGTGGGGGCAGCTGCCCAAAAGACACAGGCGCGGAGGCGAATTTGCGCCAAGTCTCAGGCGGAGGTGCGGGCAGCCCTAGGGAGGGCGGGGTCCTCGACTAGAAGCGAGCCGGCGGCCTGTGGAGGGGACTGAGTGAGCAGCGCACCCGGGAACCTGGAGCCGCGGCGGAGCGAGCGGGCCCTGAGCTGACAGATCCAGGGCTTGGCCAGGACTGTGGACTAGAGGAAGGGCGAGTGCAGGGCGCAGCCATGATCACTTCAGCCGGTGAGTGCGGCCGGCAGCAGGCGCCCCAGGGAGGAGCCGCCACCGCGCCGGCGTTTAGCTGAGTCAGGGCGAGTGACTGGGCACCTCCGGGTCGAGCGCCGGCCTGCGCGGCCCCTCTGCCCGAGGCCCACCCTGGGCACAGGGGCTTGGAGGCTGGCCAGGCCACTGCAGGCCCCTTGGCTTTGGAGGAATCGGACCAGGTGGCCACCTGGGCATCCCGCTCCAGCCACACCCCCGTGCCGGGACTGGACCGGGCTCCTAGGCGGTCGCTGGACCTCAGGGAGAGTTCCTTTCTTCTCTCTGTCCGCTTCTTGGACAAGTGACCCCCACCCCCAAGTCCTTCCCCTCAGGTGTTTCGGGTGGGGTGGGCCCCGATACCATTGTAAGCATCGTAAAGCAGCTCCCGGTCTGGCACCCTAACTGCTACACTAAGTGCTTCTGGCTCGGGCTAAGATACCTTCTCCTGGAAGTCCGAATTTAGATTGAGGTGACTGGGTTTGGGGGCCACCGTATTCACTTAAGAACCTCATTCGGTAAAAGCAAATTTGAATGGAGAGCCACCTTAACTCTGTGTGTTTAGGTGCTCGGGACTCGGGGCTACAGAGCGATTCCAATACACTATAGTTCTCGTTTCTCTCTCTCTCTCTCTCTCTCTCTCTCTCTCTCTCTCTCTCTCTCTCTCTCTCTCTCTCTCTCTCTCTCTCTCTCAGAGCGATTCCAATATACTAGTTTTCTTTCTTTCTCTTTCTCTCTCCTTTCTTCCTTTCTTTTCTTTTTCTTTTCTTTTTACTTTTCTCTTTCTTTTTTTCTTTTTGGTTTTTCGAGACAGGGTTTTTCTGTGTAACAACCCTAGCTGTCCTGTAATTAGCTCTTGTAGACCTGGCTGGCCACGAACTCACAGAGATCTGCGTGTTGGCATTAAAAGCGAGCGCCACCACTCCCCGGCCACTTGTATAGTTTTTTTTTTTGTTTTTTTTTTTTTTTTGGTTTTTCGAGACAGGGTTTCTCTGTGGTTTTGGAACCTGTCCTGGAACTAGCTCTTGTAGACCAGGCTGGTCTCGAACCCACTTGTATAGTTTTACACGTAGGTCCTTGTAGTGTTGATTGGATTGTAATGGGAGGGTGTAGAGATTAACTTCTAAATGGAGATTTTCAAGCCCACCGCGCCTCACGCATTGCAGACTGATTTGCATATAGCTGTCCCCAGCCTTGGTGCTTTTTCAACCTTGGCTGCTTACACACCCTTGCGTGGTTGTCCTTTTTATTCTGTACACTTTGCTCTATATGTATTTATTTTGAACAAACAGGTTATCTATCCATCGACAGTGATCTGTTTGGTGAGGAGCTTGAGACCATCTTTTTGAGGATTGAGTAAGGAAATTGGTAGAGATGCTAGGAATCGTAACAGTTCTCTCCTCCTTCTTTGTTGTTTGTTTTTTCAGACAAGGTCTCACTGTGTAGTTTTGGCTGTCCTGGAACTCACTATGTAGACCAGGTTGTACTCACACTCACAGAGATCCCCCTGCCGCTGCCTCCCAAGTGCTAGGATTAAAGGTGTGCGCCACTACACCCTGTGATGGTTATTTTCAAACACATGGAGAAGTGTTGCCTGTACATGTGATAGACTTTTGTCCTGAAGGATACAGGTGATTACAGATGAATTTCATTTCCCATCAAAGGAAGCATTTTTTTTCCAATTAGCTCTGGAGGTAAACTCTAGATTTCTTGCCATTTGTAAATATAGGCTTAGGTCCAACCATTCCCCCGGTTGTCAGTAGATGTTGTCCTCAGAGTGTTGGCTTCATTGATCTCTGGGTGCTTAATTATCTGCTGTTGGAGTAGACAGACCAGAAACAGCCATCTCACTTGGGATGTGGTCCAGGCCACCTTCATCTCTTCCTACATTATTATACTAGCCTCAAACTTTTGTTTTTCCACCAATACTTTTTCTAAGTCCATTCTTCTAGTTCCTGGAATTGCTTTGGAAGCCTTGCATAGCATTTCTTCTCAAGAACATCAATGATGGTTAGAATAAAATCCAGATTTCTAATACCCTCGTCCTTATTAAACCATGATCACACTAGACTTTTTGTTCAGTTTCTCTCCTATTTGAGAGTTCTTGCAGATCTTGCCCTACTCTGTCCTTTTCTTTCACAAGGTATCTTAGATCTTCGGTCTTAAATGTTCATCTCAGTCTTACCGCTCTAGTAAGACATTCTGACTCCCCCTTGGCAGTCACCTCTCCATCATAATTCTATAATGACCTTGTTAATTTGCCTTAATACTATTAGAC
This sequence comes from Chionomys nivalis, assembly GCF_950005125.1. Taxonomy (NCBI): domain Eukaryota; kingdom Metazoa; phylum Chordata; class Mammalia; order Rodentia; family Cricetidae; genus Chionomys; species Chionomys nivalis. Next base: position 110,812,160 of record NC_080087.1, on the reverse strand, counting down.
TGAACTCCATGGTAGAATTTTGGTCAGGAAATGTTTCCACAATTTTTGGGGCATTGCGGAGTGTGTGGCTAATGTTAAAAAGTGTGCCTCAAATAAAGAAATCAGTCCCAAGTTTTTAAAACAGACTGAAAGGGAACTTGGTGAGAACATACGGAATTTTAGCTTCTTTGTGGTGTCAGGACTAAGGATTTGAGTCCTGCCCTGAAATACTGGGATGATAGCATAGTGTACATTTATAGCTATCATTTAAGTTTATCGAATTGCCAGCTTCTGCTCCAAAATTTGTCACTTTGTTTCCTGTCAGCTCAAGTTGCTTAGGACATGGCTTAGGATCTATCCCGGGTGTGACACAGACCAGAGTCAGGGTTCTAGTGTGTCCGTTCATTTGCTCATTTGCTCACTCCCGTGTATCAGTCTCTGGAGACAGTGGTGGGTAAGAGACTGATATGTGCCATTTTGGTTTTTTGGTGTTTTGTTTTCAAGAGGTTTATTTGACTATGAAAGGGAAGGGGGACAGAGATTATTAATTACTCGATGGAAACATGAAATTGAGTAAATTAGATTTAGCACAAGCAAATAGAGGAAGTAATGCTGACAAACTTTGAAACAATACTTTTCTACCTTCTGTCTTCTTCTGACCTCCAGAATTGACTCTGTGTGTGTGTGTGTGTGTGTGTGTGTGTGTGTGTGCGTGCGTGCGTGCGGTTGTTTTTTTGTTTTTCAAGACAAGATTTCTCTGAAACAGTTTTGGCTGTCCTGAAATTAGAGGCCTGCACCGCCAACGCCCACGACCATTTTCAACTTTCAAGTAATATTTCCAGGACATATCTCTATATTGATAAATAATATAAAAATATTGCTATTAATTGAGTCAGTAATTTAAGGCAGTTATGATATAAGCTTTTGTTTTTATTTAGATTTATTTTATGTGTGTAAGCATTTTACCTTTGTGTATGTATGTCTACTACCTGTGTGCGTGCTACCCATGGAGGTCAAAATGGGCATAGATTCCCCCAGAACTGGAGTTACAGATGGTTGTGAGCTTTCATGTGAGTACTGGGACTTGAACCTTGGTCCTCTGCAAGAGCAGCAGTCCTGGCTGTCCTAGAACTGCTGTGTAGACCAGGCTGGCCTCCAACTCTCTGAGATCCACCTGCCTCTGCCTCCCAAGTACTGGGATTAAAGGCGTGCACCACCATTGCCTGGCAGCAACCAGTGCTCTTAGCCCCTGGGCATCTCTCCAGCTCCATACAGTTTTTTTTTGTTTTTGTTTTTAAGATTTATTTATTTATTTATTTATTTATTTATTTATTTATTATGTATGAAATGTTCTGCTTGTATGACAGAAGAGGGCACCAGATCTCATTATGGGTGGTTGTGAGCCACCATGTGGCTGCTGGGAATTGAACTCAGGACCTCTGGAAGAGCAGCCAGTGCTTTTAACCTCTGAGCCATCTCTAGCCCCTCCATACAAGTTTTTATAAAGCGCATTCTTAGGTCTTTGCATGAAAAAAAGCACATTCTTGGTCTTCTCCTATCTAAAGTTGGATTCTGTTTCGTGTTTAAGTAGAAAATATTACTGTAGGAGTTTATAGCATATTTGATTTGGCTGAGCTCCATCACTGAAGGCTGACATTCTGTGCCTGGACAGCCATGTAAGGAATCAATCACAGCTGAAGCCACATGGGAGCGTCTAGAGATCCATCTCTTCTGGCAAAAAAGCCATGCTGATAGAACATTCATGTGGTAGGCAATAGTGTCTTCGGGATTAAGTGCTGTATAGTCATTCTGCATGTCAACCGTTCTGGCCTGCCATCTGTTCCACACACACACACTCACACACACACTAGTTACTTTTTTATTTTAACAATAAAAGTGTTTCAATAGTCAAGACATTTAACGGTTAAATTGATTTCATTTTAAGTTTATTTTTTCTCCTCTTTGTTCTGGGTGTGTCGTGCCAACCCAGCACACCAAGGCTTCGGCCTTTAGAGCAATGAGGTGCCCTTGTTTTGCTGCTAAACATTGTGCCTTTTCCTTCATGGCTCCCCAAATCTGCTGGAGCTGTTTGCCCAATCTGTTTTCCAGGTGGAAGAAGCTACCTCTTTGAACTAAAATGACAGGGACTCTTTTTAATTAACCAGTTTCAGTGTTCCAGAATGATTTTATAACCAGTGGAAAACATACTTAAGAAAACTTGGTTTTATTTATGGTACAAGGACAGAATTTCCCACTATCATTTTCTTAGTAATCTCTTGTGTTCTTGGGAGAAGACAGCGTTCTTTTATTCTGGTTACTGTTGTCGCTCTGAAGCTAAGGTGAGACACGAGGAGAACATCGTTTGGTGAGACTGTTATCATTTAGTAAATTTGTTGTTTGTGGGCCAGCAAGATGGCTTCATGGGTAAGGGCTCTCGCCTCCAGGCTTAATGGCCTGAATTCACTTTCTGGAGCCCAAATGGGAGAAGGAGAGCTCTGACTCACAGATTAGGAAAGTTGTACGCAGTGTGGCATGTGTGCTCAAACATAATAAGTAGATAAATGTAAAAATAAATTTTGTAATCTGTTATTTGTGAAAGGAAGGGGGTACTTTAATACAGTCACACTGAAATAATTGAAACATTATTTTTTCTAAGTTATTTTACTTCATTTTTTGAGTCAAAATCTGTTGTGGGAGCTGCGGGCTGTGTTCCTGCCGCCAGCTAGCTTACGGGCGCCACTCTGTAGTAGTGGGGAGCGCCAGGGCTGCGTCCCACGACCCGGTTAGCTTTACCCAGAATAATTACGGAAACTGTAGAGCTGCGGGCTGCGTTCCTGCCACCCAGCACCTGGCCGCCTGGCTAGCTTATGCCCCGAAATAACAACACACAAACTGTATTCTTTTAAACACTGCTTAGCCCATTAGTTTTAACCTCTTAGTGGCTAGCTCTTACATATTGATCTGACCCATTTCTAATATTCTGTGTAGCATCACGAGGTGGCTTACCAGGGAAGATCTTAACCTGCGTCTGTCTGGAGTGAGAGAGTCATGGCGACTCACTGACTTGGCTTCTTTCTCCCAGCATTCTGTTCTGTCTACTCCGCCTACCTAAGGGTTGGCCTATCAAATGGGCCAAGGCAGTTTCTTTATTAATTAACCAATGAAAGCAACAGATTAGAAAGAAATCACTCCCACATCAAAAATCAGCCTCAAATTGAATTCTCCTCCACATGGCAGGATTACAGCATGTACCACCACACTCAACAGTTGTTAGTTTATTTTGAGGTTTTTTTTTTTTTTTTTTTTTTTTTTTTGGTTTTTCTAGACAGGGTTTCTCTGTGGCTTTGGAGCCTGTCCTGGAACTAGCTCTGTAGACCAGGCTGGTCTCGAACTCACAGAGATCCACCTGCCTCCTCCTCCCGAGTGCTGTGATTAAAGGCATGCGCCACCATCGCCCGGCTGTCAGTGAGTTTTATCGACCTGTATTGAGCACAGGAACCACAGGAACCCTGGGTCTTAGCCCCTTATTTTCTGATAAATAAGTTCAGAGACAAGAAACAAGACCAAGATTACACTTGTAGTACGTTTCCAAGTAACAGTAACACTGTTGGACCAAGAACCATACTTTCAAAATGGTTGGGCTAAGCAAAAGATGATCTATAGGAGGTTGGTGAGATTTTATGTATTGATACAGATAGATATAAAAGCTCCAAAATATAAATTTCCACAGTTGTTTTGAAATGCTTTTATTCATGGACCACTGAGGTAGTTCAGTGGGTAAAGCACTTGCCCCAAGCCTTGACCCATGTGATGAAAGAGTAAACCCATTTCCACACAGTGTGTCCATGGCACCTACATGTCGTCCCCCCCCCCCCGACACACAGTAAAAAGTTGGTGTGTGTGTATGAGAGAGAGAATATTAGATTATGTACGAGGTATATACACAGGTGTGTGTGTGTTCCTGCACACAAACAGAAGCTAGAGGAGTACATTGGGTCTCCTGCTCACATGCTTTCTCGTGCTTTCTCTGTCTCCCCTTCTTCAACCCCAGCTCTCTCTGTCTTGTTCCCCTGAGACAGGGTCTCTCATTGAACCTGGATCTAGGCTACAGGCCTGCAAGCCTCATTGATCCTGCTGTCTCTGCCCCATTCTACTAGAGGTGGGATAGTTGGTACATGTGGCCATGTGGAGATCTAAACTCAGGCCTTCTTAAGCAAGCACTCTTACCTGCTTGGCCATCTCCCTAACCGCATTAACTTCTACAGTTTTAAAGAAATATAATTGTTTTCCTAACGAAGTTGTACTTTTTTCTTTGTCTTTTGTGTATATATGCAGTGTATGTATGAATGTGTTTTGAGTGTGCATGCACACATATGTGCCAGTGAATGTGGAGGCCAAAAGTTGTCAGATGTTTTCACTCTACACTTTGGTTTTTAGATAGGGTCTCATGGGGCACAGAGCTCACCAGTGGGCTAGACTCTGGCCGGAAAGCTCTGGGTCTCCGTGTCTGTGTGTCTGTGTTATGTGCCTATGTGTCTGTGCTGGGATTATACCTACCTGTTAAGCTGAAGCTAGGGCTTGCACTGAGTTCGGGGTTGACAGGAGGCATCTTCTGTCACAGTCCATCTTTTTTGAGACAGGGCACCTGCTTGTTTCTTCCTTTCCCTCCTCAGCACTAAGATCCTGCCCATCTTTATGGATGGGGCTGGGGCCCACCTTTGGCCCTCATGCTTGTGCAGAAAGCACTTTACCGAGTGAGCCATCTCACCAGCCCCATTGTTAGGTTTTGACCAGGTGTTAGTCTACATGTGCATGTTTCTTAATCATGGTATGTCTTTTTTCTTATAGCTGGAATTATTTCTCTTCTGGACGAAGAAGAGCCACAGCTTAAGGTATGAGTTGAAGAAAGTCACCTGGCTTACTGTGAATTCTGTGAAGCTTCTTTGGTTTTGTGATGTCTTTATATTTCCTGTCATGTAAAGTAATCATCCTATAGCCTATAGCCGCTAATTATTGAAATCTAACTAGAGAAGACAGTATTTTGTTTTGTTTTGTTTTTGATTTTCGAGACATTGTTTTCTGTGTAACAGTACTAGCTGTCCTGGAACTAGCTCTTGTAGATCTTGTAGACCAGGCTGGCCTTGAACTCACAGAGATCTGCCTGCCTCTGCCTCCCGAGTGCTGGGATTAAAGGTATATACCACCACCACCTGGCAAGAAGACAGTATTTTGATACTAGAAATTAATTTAAGGGTAATAAATCATAAAATGGCACATGAGTAACTGAAAGTAACCGGTTTCATTATCAACAGTAAAAACCAAATTTTGCTGCGTCTGTGCCCCATTCTGTCCTCACATTACAGCATTTTGGAATACTAGGTAGGAGAGATGGCTCAGCAGGTAAAGGCACTTGCTGCCTGGCCTGACAACCTGAGTTTGAGCCCCAGAACCCATATGGTAGACGAGAACTGACCCCCACAAATTGTCCTTTTACCTCCACAAGCACATGTGGTACATGCACACACACATGCACACACAGAGCTAATAAATGTAATAAAACAGTTGTTCTTAATGTTAAAAAGAATTAGAACGTTCTGCAAGTGGCTCTGCATACCTACCTGTATCTGTGTAATACAAACTAGTAAGCTGGAGTCTTACATTTTCAAAAAAGGAAGCATTCATTATAAGAAGTAATATTGCATGCATAGTTTGCTGTTTTGTTTGAAAACAACCAAAAAGTGAGTAAATCTAAGAAAAAGTATGTTTCTAAATTTATGTATATGTCAGACAGTGAAATTTTTAGATAAATGTTACTGAATTTGGCCATAAATTGTGGATTTCTTTTTTTTTGTTTTTGTTTTTGTTTTTTGAGACAGGGTTTCTCTGTAGCTTTGGTGCCTGTCCCGGAACTAGCTCTTGTAGACCAGGCTGGCCTCAAACTCACAGAGATCCGCCTGCCTCTGCCTCCCGAGTGCTGGGATTAAAGACGTGCCACCACTGCCCGGCTGGACTTTTGTTTTGTTTTGTTTTTTGATACAGGGTCTTTCTACATAGCTTTGGCTATTCTGGAACTCAATGAGAACAGGATGGCCTCAAACTTGTGGAGATCTACCTGCCTTTACCTCCTGAGTGCTGGGGTTAAAGGCATGTGCCACCACACCCGGTCGACTGGTGGATAATAAAGGGAAGCATGATGTTAAGTCTTTTTAAAATCCAGTTTTGTTTTATTTTACAGGAATTTGCACTACACAAATTGAATGCAGTTGTTAATGACTTCTGGGCAGAAATATCTGAGTCTGTAGACAAAATGTAAGAAAGTACTTTATTTCTATAAGTTTGTATAAAGTAGAATTGCTTACTAACTCATTTATGAATGCTAATTTGTTGCTTGAATATTTAAACTTTGAGTTTTCAAGGAAGATCATAGCTTAAAATGAGGCCTACCTTTTCTTATTTCTTTCAGAGAAGTTTTATATGAAGATGAAGGTTTCCGGAGTCGGCAGTTTGCAGCCTTGGTGGCATCTAAAGTATTTTATCATCTGGGGGCTTTTGAGGAGTCTCTGAATTATGCTCTTGGAGCAGGTGACCTCTTCAATGTCAATGATAATTCTGAATATGTGGAAACTATTATAGGTAATTATCTTCTATCTGATAAGGTTTTTAATCTTGGCAGATGTCTTTCTTGCTCTAATGGATAGAGCCTTTTTATTGACTTTAATCTGATGTTACTAGATTTTAGTTTTAGTTTAATTGGAAGTTCATAATCATCTAATAGCATTAAACAGACATCAGCTTCTGACTGAGTGCAGCTTACCTCAGCAGTGATTGTCATCTCCTGTCTGGTGAACAGTTTGGTGAAATGATGATATCAGATTGTTATGAGTAACCAGTTAAATAATACTGATTTTTACGTTGTCTGGTTTCTGTTTGTACAAGACAAGTTGTCAATATCCAGCAGTCTGGTCCTAGACTCCTGCTTCTGGTTCCTGGGTGCTGAGATTACTATAGGAACTGTCACAGCTGTCTTAATAATTGCTGCTAATACAGGGAGTGTTTGTAATCACTCTTCACACTGTGCTGGCCATTCTTCATAGTCTTGATTTGTCACAGCTGACCTGTGAGAAGGAACTAGCCTTGTTGCACAAATGAGAAGAATAGGGTTTAAAATGAAAAGGTACATGACTATTTAAAAGGATAAGAAATTAAAATCTAGATTGACTCACTCTAAAACCCTTATTGTTATTTTTTTGTTGGTTTATTGAGATGGGTTTTGCTATGTATATAGCCTGATACAGCCTACAACTCACTCTGTAGCTCAAGCTATCCTCAAACTTTTGATCTTCCTTCCTCCACCTCCCAAGTACTGGGATTGTAGTATGTGCCACCACGTCTGGCGTTTTTGTTGATTTTAGAAATATTGGTGTGGTAGTCACTGTAACAGAGACTTGAGATTATCCACTTTTAAAGAGAAAGTGGTTTGTTGTTCAGATTTTTTTTTTAAGTCAGGGTTTCTTTGTGTGACCCTGGCTGTCCTGTACTTTGTAGATCAGGCTAGCCTTATACTCAGAGATTCACCTGCCTCTGACCACTGAGTGCTGTGATTAAAGGTGTGTGCCACCACAGCTCTACTGAAAGGGGTTTAGTTCATGGTTTTGAAGGTTTCTGTTTTTGATTATTTGGACCTGCATTAAGGCAGTACTATTGTGGTAGCACATTACAAAGTAAAACTGTTCATCTCATGTCTAAAATAAAAGAGCCAAGAAGAAGAGACCAGGGTCTTGTTACCTTTATGTCTATGTTTTATAAGAGCTCCAAGCTAAGGACCACACTTTCAACAATGGGCCTTGGGTAACTCACAGGCAAAGCTTTGGATTCTCACTTGTCTTAAGTTGATACAACTGCATATGGTTTTCAGTTAAAGGTTTTGTAGCTTTAAAAATTGTTTGAAAATTAGCTGGGCAGTGATGATGAACACCCTTAACCCTAGCACTTGGGAGGCAGAGGCAGGCAGTTCTCTGTGAGGCCAGCCTGGTCTACATAGTGAATTCTAGGACAAACAGAGCTACACAAAGAGACCTTATTTTGAAAAAAAAACTTGATTGAAAATTTTTATCTGGAAGTTGAACACAGGGACTGCATGCTCTTCAGACATAGTTTTATGACAAAATAAGGATCACAGTTTCAGAGAGCTCAGGAAGGTTTCAGAGAGCTCAGGAATGTGTAGGTGCAGATATTTGCGTTGCTAATTAAAAGGGTAGTTGCATTATTTGCTTAGACCTTTAAAAGGAGAAATTTTGGTATTTTCCTTCAGAGATTTTTAGTCTGATAAACATTTTCTACAATCAGAATTGCTTGATGTCTGTTTTGTGATTGCTACTTTATTCTTATTAACTGACCTGAACTTTCATGGTGAACCTTAAATATGGTATACCCAGTTTATAAAGGTCCATTGCTATTCTCCCCATATAGACTCACTTCGCATGGACCATCTTGTGGGCTAACAGTTCTTTGTGCTGGTTAAGGTTAGGAACTAATTAGTCTGAAACTAGTATGTTTACTTCTCTTTGAGTGGGAGCATGTTAAACCAGTGAAGAGATGGTAGCTTATAAGGCAGCTTGAGGGGAAATCCCCTCCCCCCTTTTTTTGTTTTGTTTTGTTTTATCTAGAATGTTTAGAACATGATTCCAAATACATACAACTAACTTGTTCATGTAGTGTTTCTCATCTGGTGTGTTACTGGTACCATCAGTATGTCTCTTTCCTCTCTTTCACCCTAATCATTCTGAAATGTGGAAGTCAAATTGGGCGTACATGCTCCTGCATGAATTTTCAGGCACTCTGGGGGATATAGATTCCATATCATGTTAAGATGGTTTTTTGTTTTTGTTTTTTTGAGTTTTTTTTTTTTTCTGACTTGCTGTTGTTACTTGAAAAGTATTTGGCATTTCTTTGGAGTTGCTTTTTGAGCCTGTGGTACCATTATTCTACAAAGATAATTTACTTATAGTTCCTAATCTCGAAATACTTATTTCCAGATGTGAGGTATAATATATTCATTGTGGTAATTAATGTTACAGGCCTTTTTAAATATTCTGTGTAATGACAAATATTTTTTTAAAAAATGAAGCAGCAATTATTTTAGCCATCTCTTTTGAATTAATTGAATTGATAAGTATGATTTTAAATATTCTGTGTAATGACAAGTATTTTTTAAAAAATGAAGCAGCAATTATTTTAGCCATCTCTTTTGAATTAATTGAATTGATAAGTATGATTTTTATAAAAATAATTAGTAATAACCCTGCCTCGAAAAACCCAAAAATAAATAAATAAATAAATAAATAAATAAATAAATAGTAATGTTTGGGATAATGCCAGCATTGTTGGTTTTGATGTTTGGTCCTTTATTGTAACTATCATAAAAATGACTTATTTGGAAGTCCTAGTGTTTTAAGTCGTACTTGTTACTTCGTACTTATTTATAGTGTTCATGATCGTAAATTTATTTTCTGGTAGTTTAAACCAGTTTACAAAATAAATATTTTATTTTCTCCATAGCAAAATGCATTGATCATTATACTAAACAGTGTGTAGAAAATGCAGATTTGCCTGAAGGAGAAAAAAAGCCAATTGACCAGAGATTGGAAGGCATTGTGAATAAAATGTTCCAGCGATGTCTCGATGATCACAAGTATAAGCAAGCGATTGGCATTGCTTTGGAGACCAGAAGACTAGATGTCTTTGAGAAGACTATACTGGAATCTGTAAGTAGATAATGTCATTTAGAGGTTGGGATTGATGGGAAATCACTCTTTTTTTGTTGTTTTGTTTGTTTGTTTTGGTTTTTCAAGACAGGGTTTCTCTACGTAGCACTGACTGTCCTGAAACCAACTCTGTAGTCCAGGCTGGCCTTGAACTCACAGAGATCCACCAGCCTCTTCCTCCTGAGTCCTGGAATTAAAGGTGTACTTGTTATTGATTCTCTGACAATCTCATGCATGTATGTAGTGTATCTGAGTCATACCCACTCCAGCCTTCCTCTTCGCACTCCTAGATGTCCCCACCTCATGACCTCCTTTTTTTTTTCCCATTGCACTTTATTTGTTGTCTGTCTAGATAGAGCACACATGCGCCACAGTGCATGCAGAGAAATCAGAAGACAATGAGAATTGGTTCTTTCCTTCCTCCACGTGGGTCTTGGGGATTGAGCTTAGATCAGTCTTGGCAATAAGCATCTTTACCTGCTAAGTCACCCAAATACCTGTCCTTTCTTTTATAACTTATGGAGTCTCATTATTGCTTCCTCCCACTGACATGGCAGTCTACCGGTTGTCACACCTCCAAAGAAAAATGATTTCCCTTCCCCGGTAACCATCGCTGTCAGTAGCTACTCTGCTAGAGCTAGAGTCCCTTGAGCCTCCCTCATCCACACTGGAATGTTGACTGGCTTGAGCCCATGCAGGTCTTGTCCAGGTGACCAAGGCTGCAATGAATTCCTGAGTTCAATGGAATTCACGTCTACTCAGGTCACATGTCTAGAAGACATATTTTGCAGTCTACCTGTTCCTCCTCACCCTTCAGCTCTAATATTCTGTATGTTTTCTGTTCTTCAGTGTTCCCTGAGCCTTGGAATGGTTATCTAGATGTCCTATTTAGAGCTGAACACCAGTGAATCGTTCTCAGCACTTTGACTAACCCTGAGTCTGTATGTTAATCACTGCCCACTGCAGAAAGAAACCTTTCTAACCAAAGTTGACAGCCCCACTAACCTGTGGCTATAAACATAAATATTTAGAAGGTATCTGACAACATATCCATTGACAAAAACAAGAGCATCAAACAAAGGCCTGTGTCAGTCAGAGATGGAGATAGCTCTATCACATTGTGCTTTGTGGCCTTTGAGTGAATGTGGGCAGCAAGTCACAGGGGCTTTAGCAACAAAATAGGAAAAGGTAATTCAAAGCAAAGCATTGCACAGCCAGGTTTTTATAATTTTTATTATATGATCATTATAGCATACTATATTCACATAATGACATCCTGATTGATCATTAAGTAGTATTGAATTCTTTTTACTCCTTTTTTCTGTGTTTGTTTTATTTAATATCTGTTTGGGTTTTATAGCTTTTCTGAAATAAGGTCACATGTAGGCCAGTTTGGCCTCAAATTTGAATTCCTGATCCTTCTCCCTACATCACTCAAGGTGTGGGATCATGGATGTATATCACTGTGCCTGGTTTTTCATTCCATTTTTTTCCGTAAAGATATAGAAATATGTAATTATTCTTAGGATTCCTCCAAGCCACATGTGTGGTGTATGCCTTTAATTCCAGCACTTGGATGTGAAGACAGGAGGGTTGACTACACAGTGAGGTGCTCTGGGAAAGTCAAAGGCTGGGAAGGGACCTCAGTGGCAGAGTGCTTTTCTTGACTTTGATGCCTGTGATCACAAAAACAAACCTCTTAGCTGGTTTAAGTTTTCTAGTTTAAATCATTGGCTATTCTAAACACAAAATAAACAAATAAACAGTGATCTCTAAATGTACATAATGCTTCAGTAACTAGATAATGATATGTCTTTAAATTATGTCTTTCAGAATGATGTCCCAGGAATGCTAGCTTACAGCCTCAAGCTCTGCATGTCTTTAATGCAGAATAAACAGTTTCGGAATAAAGTATTGAGAGTCCTGGTTAAGATCTACATGAACTTGGAAAAGCCCGATTTCATCAATGTTTGTCAGGTACTTACTCTGATCACTTTACTCCATGAGAACTACTGCATGGTACAGCATAGTCGCTGTTTTGTTACGCTGAGTTGCTATGGGCTTCATACAGATCATTACACATCCTGTGAGGATAAGATAACATGATTTGTATTCCTTTTTACTGCTAAGTGGATTCTCATAACACTTAAAAATAATTTTCCTACAATTATCCTACAGTGTATTCTTTGTATTCATGTTTATTCTGTATTTAGTTTAATATAATGTATGGGCTCATAACTCAAAATACAACATTGGGTATATTTTATCTCTCTCTGTACCACTTAAATTTTTCAAGTAGCGTAGAAAAAATATGAAATAAAGCCTGATTTTTCCCCCCTTCTCTCTTGGAGGCCTTTCCCTAAAGATCATTAATGGTAGATGTTTTCCACAATTTATTGCACATTTAGATCTACTAAATCTCTGCTCAGTGTCTGCAACTTTCAGTGACAGAAGATATGCATGGTTTGCTTTTAAGCAATTTGATACACTGTATATACTTTTGTATACTGATTAAGAGTATAGTATTTCATATTCATTGTAATGAATACAATTATATATATATATATATAATTATATGTGGGGGAGTACATACATATATGTCCCCTTTAAAAAATGATTCAGAATGCAATTTGAGACAGAAAATACCAGGATTAAAAATGGCCACATTGAAATTACTCCAAGTCAACACAGGGTTTTAATTTGATTTTTTTTTTTATATTACCCAAAGTCAGTTTAATATTTAACACTGTATTTCTTTTTACTTTTCTTTGATGTTTTTGAAGTTCTGTTTCTAAATTATTTTTTTAATGCTCATATATAATATTTCTCTGCCCCTTTCTTCTGGTTCTACTTCTTTGTTTTACTCCCTTTGGTAATGTTTAATGACTTACTGTGGCTATTCAGTACATTAACTCTGCCTTACTTAAGCACTACTTACTAGTCACTTCCTTTGTTTCCATTAATTCTTGTTCTTAGTTTATAATAATTTTGACTATGTTTTTCTTGAAAGTGAGTAGCTTGCTGCTTATGAGGGAATAACATTTAAGCTGAGTTTTTAAAAAATTAAACTGAATTATTGAAAGGTTAGTTTTGTTTAAACACATGGAAGATTTTTAACAAAGTAAAAGAAATGCTTTAAAATGATAATTTTGATTACTCTTATTCTAGCACAGACAGTATAATACGTGTTAAATGAATGATTGATTCTCAACATTTTATGGCAATAGAGAAAGTATAGGTTAAAAAGTACTGGATGTAAATTATGGCTAGGCAGTGGTGGTACACGTCTTAAGTCCCAGCACTCAGGATGCAGAGGCAGGCGGATCTTGAGTTTAAGGCTAACCTGGTCTACAAAGTTCTAGGACAGCCATAGCTACACAAAGGAACTGTGTCCTTAAAAAAAAAAAAAACCAAATAAATAAATAAGTAGACAAGTACATGAATAAATTATGGATGTGATTAAAAGAAGTGAAGATTGCTGGGTGCAGTAGTGCACACCTTTAGTCCCAGTACTCAGGAGGCAGAGGCAAGCAGATAATCTGAGCTATATATAGGCTAGCCTAGTCTACATACATAGCAAGTTCCAGACCAACCAGTCAACTTAATCAGGGATACACAATGAGATCCTGTCTTTAAAAAAAGAGAGAGAAATTGATTCTGCAACTGATACTGAATACAATTAGCCACAAGGCACAATATTAGGACTGTGAATGTGATTTTTTTTTTTTTTTTTTTTTTCCTGTTTTTCGAGACAGGGTTTCTCTGTAGCTTTGAAGCCTGACCTGGAACTAGCTCTTGTAGACCAGGCTAGCCTCGAACTCCCAGAGATCTGCCTCCCGAGTGCTGGGATTAAAGGCATGCGCCACCACCGCCAGGCTTGTGAATGTGATTTTTAGGAAACATTTACTTAGTGTTGGGTTCTGAAATGGAATGCTAGACTGGATAAGTCTGTTCTGGTTTGTATTGTGAACTGTGTCATGCTAAGTTCCTGTATATGAAGTTTTCAGTTACTGTATGCTTATTCTTTATCTCCATTTCAGTGCTTAATTTTCTTAGATGATCCTCAGGCCGTGAGTGATATCTTAGAAAAGCTGGTAAAGGAAGACAACCTGCTGATGGCCTATCAGATTTGTTTTGATTTGTATGAAAGTGCTAGCCAGCAGTTTTTGTCATCTGTAATCCAGAATCTTCGAACTGTTGGTACCCCCATTGCTTCTGTGCCTGGATCTACTAATACGGGTACTGTGCCAGGATCAGAGAAAGACAGGTATAAGTATCTTCTTCATCACCGTTAACTGCACAAAAGATTTTTTTATTAATCTGGGGACTACATAAAATATTCACAGGTAGTATATTTTTAAGAATAAATAAGTTTAACTATTAGCTTCTATAGATTGTAAGGTCTTATGGTATTGCCCTATAATAGGCAAAGTAAGGACAACCAAAGTGAATCCTTCTAAAAAGAATTAGAAAGGATTAGGTGGTAGGGCAAGCATGTGAGATAAAATGTCGCTACTTTATTGTATTAAAATATGTGGGATGGGTGGGCCAAGATAATGGTCTCAGATCCATCTGAGATAGAATTTAGAAAGAAATGTTCTGGGCTTTGCGCTTCTATTAAAGCCAAATAAATAATGCCTTAGATTCATACAATATGCACTTTCCCCTGCATATCCTTATACATTTAGACCAGCTCTTTAAAATGTTTATATCTTGACTGTTCCAGCATATTTTTCTCCCATAACTGTCTGTTTAGCAGTAAGAGTCATTGTTTTGAAACCTATTAAGATCTTGCTTCCGTCTCAACTGTTAATGCCTTCCTCATATATTTCAAACAAAATTCTGTGTATAGGAAGTATCCTTTGAGGCTCAACAGTTATATCCACAAGCTCTGCATTGGCCGGTTAGACTGACTGACTGGGGAGGGGCAATCCCTAGATAATACAGTATAGTCACTACTTAGATAGCATACTAGGGTTCTTGCAAACTTGACACAAGCTAGAGTCATCTGAGAAGAGGGACTCCATTGAGATTTCCTCCATCAGATTGCCTGTAGGTAAATCTATGGGGCAGTTACTTGGTTGATGATAGATGTGGGAGAGGCCCAGTCTACTGTGGTTATTTCTACCCCTGTGCAAGGGGCCCTGGGTTGTATAAAAGATTGAGCTGAGCAAACCATAGGAACATCCAGTAAGCAGTGTTCCTCCTTGGCCTCTGCTTTAGTTCTGCTTTGATTACTGCTGTGACTTCCTTTCTTGACTTCCCCCATGATGAACTGAAATTGGGACATTGAAGCCAAGTGAACCCTTTCCTTTTGGTCAGGTGTTTATTACAGCAATAGAAAACAAACTACTGGATGGGTGGTGGTGGTGCACACCTTTAATCCCAACAGCAGTCAGGCAGATCTCTGTGAGTTCAAGGCCAACCTGGTCTACAGAGTGAGTTCCTGGACAGGCTCTAAAGCTACACAGAGAAACCCTGTCTCAAGGAAAAAAAGAGGGAGGGAGGGAGGGAGGGAGGGAGGGAGGGAGGGAGGGAGGGAGGAAGGAAGGAAGGAAGGAAGGAAGGAAGGAAGGAAGGAAGGAAGGAAGGAAGGAAGGAAGGAAGGAATTGGTATTGCTGTTAAGTACCTGACAATGTTGTTTTGGAGAGGACTGTTAAGTATTTGAAGTTTTGTTGTGAGGAGCCATTGAATGCTTAGAACTTAATGGGTTCTGTGAACTCTGAAAGATTTTTTTTCTCTTTCCCATTGATCTATTTGTTTTTTCTTATGAAGCACTAAGACTTATGTCTTCAAATCAGATAATATAGGGTGTTTCTATCCTAGTGCTGGGGGTCCTTGTAAATTCCACACACTCTACCACTGAGATACATCCACCACCACCGCCCCCAGTTTGATTCTCTTTTTTATTGTAGCTATTGTAGATCTGTTGCATTTCTGTGGGGATTTTGACTGGGATTGTGTTGAATCTCTTCACTGAACTCCATAATACTGAACCTGTAACCCTGGCAGTATTTAGCCCATAATCTATGAACATGGTACTCTTTGTCATTTACTTACATTTTCTTTACTTTTTCTCAGTGGCATATTATCGATACTATGAAAGTGTTTTTGCATTTTTCTTAAATTCTTCATATTCTTTTTTAAATTTTTTTATGTGCATTGGTGTGTTTTGTTTTGTTTTGCCATAGGTGTCAGGTCCCCTGAAACTGGAGTTACAGACAGGTTTGAGTCACTATGTGGGTACTGGGAATTGAACATGGGTCCTCTGGAAGAGCAGTCAGTGCTCTTAATCCATGAGCCATCTCTCCAGCCCCAAGTCTTTCTATTCTTAAGTGTATTATAGTTTTTGATGCTATCATGTAGTATTTTAAATTTTATTTCCAGTTTTTTGTTGCTACTATATGGAAATACTCTTTTTTATGTATTAACTTTGAATCCTGTAATCTTGCTAAATCCTTTTTTTTGGGGGGGGGGTTCGAGACAGGGTTTCTCTGTAGCTTTGGAGCCTGTCCTGGAACTCCCTTTGTAGACCAGGCTGGCCTCAAACTCACAGAGATCCGCCTGCCTCTGCCTCCCAAGTGCTGGGATTAGAGGCGTGCGCCACCACCACCTGGCTGCTAAATCACTTTTTAGTTTTAGAAAAATTTAAAATCAGAACCTTCTATAGAATTCTCTACATAGGAATTATGCATCTGCCAATAGAGACCATTTTACTTCTCCCTTTCACTCTTCCTACCCGCCCCTTTTTTCTACGCTGGCTAGAATTCCAGTTGCATTTAGAATAGCAGTAATGAAAGTAAATATCCTTTGTTCCTGATGTTAGGGGAATAGCATTTAGTTTCATTTGCTGCCCCATTCATATTTACACCTGTTTATTAAAAAAAAATTTTTAACTTTATTTAATTTTATAGATGAATGTGCTCATGTATTTCTACACGCCAGAATAGGGTATCAGATCCTATTACAGATGGTTGTGAGCCACCATGTGGTTGCTGGGAATTGAACTCAGGACCTATAGTAGAACAGCCAGTGTCTTAACTGCTGAGCCATCTCTCCAGCCCTTGAAATGTCTTCTTTTTGTGGGGAGGGTGTTTTCAGGACAGGGTTTCTTTATAACCTTGGCTGTCCTAGAATTTGCTCTGTAAACCAGGCTGGTGTCAAACTCAAAGAGACCCTCCTGCCTCTATCTCCTGAGTGCTAGGATTAAGGATATGTGCCACCATTGCCCAACTAGAAATTTCTTCTTGATTGAAAATTTTTTCTTTGTTCTTAAATTTTTTTAAAAGTCATTCTATGTTTATTTGCTGTCATGTGAGTTAGTCTTTTCTGAAATGATTAGGTTTTTTTCTCTCATTTTTAACCTTCTGCTAGTTGTATTTTTAATTTCTGACTTTTTTCTAATTCTATTTTGTTTTGTTTTGATATAGGAACTCTACCCAAGCTGGCCAGAATACTGGGATAATATAGGCATTAGCTGCTGTGACCAGTTTTATGTGGTGCTAGGAATTGAACCTTTATGCATGCTGTGCTACCAAATGAACTACATCCTTAGCCCATCTGATTCTCTTTTTTTATCTTAAATCACTTTTTTCCTCTCTTTCTTTCTTTCTTTCTTTCTTTCTTTCTTTCTTTTTTTTTTTTAAGAAAGAGTCTCACTATATGACCCTAGCTAATCTACAGCACATTATGCAGACCAGGCTGACCTCTGACTAGTTTACAGTGCATTGTTGTAGACCAGGCTGGCCTCTGGCTAGTCTACAATGCATTGTGTAGGCCAGGCTGGCCTCTAGCTAGTCTGCAGCGCATTGTGTAGACCAGGCTGGCCTCAGATTTACAGAGTTCCACCTGTCTCTGCTTCCTTAATGCTGGAATTAAAGGCATGTACCACCATACCTATAAAATGTCCATTACTTGAAATAATTTTTTTCATATTGTATAGAATTTTACTTTAGTCATTTTCTGTGGCTTATTTTACTAAAACTAGCCTTCTAAAACTTTTACAGAGGCTTGTTAAAGGTCATTTTTCCAATTTCAGTGTTCCCTAAAACTTCTTTTGTGTTAATGTTTCCTCTGCCCACTGTTCTCTCTCCAACATTGTGATTGACCCAGACGACGTGTCGGCTGTTTAGTGTAAAGTTGTGGGGTCCCAGATAGTTTACACTTTTAGCTATGGGTGATTCATCTTCACCTGACTATTTTGGGAATGGACAAGATACTTTTTTGTCCCCGTTTTTGTTGTGTTTATTATTCACAGAGTTTGCTAACCTGGATTCCTTTTCTGTTTGTTTTAAAGAGTTTATTTAGGGGAGATTCAGTATCTGTTTCCTCCATCTTAGAGGTACAAGAATCTTAATTCTTAACAAATAATACCCACAAAGTGAATATATTTTCTTGTAAAATGTTTTGGACATAGTTCAAATCTACAATATAACTAAATTGCCTGTCCCTTCTATTTTAAGAGATTTATTGAAATGTTGATCTTTGGCTTTCTTCATTTTAGTGACTCTATGGAAACAGAGGAGAAGCCAGGCAGTGCACTGGTAGGAAAGACACCGGATACGGTGAGTGGACTGCTCAAAGTATTCTTGAAGGGCCTTTTCTTCTTTTTTTGAGGGGGAGGAAGGGGGAGTGGGGTGACAGCAGAGGGGACTGTCATTGTGTCGCCCTGGCTGAAACTGACTGTAATAGATCAGACTAGAGGGCTGCCTGACAAGTGTTGAAGTTAATGGTGTTTGTTACCATGACCAGCATATTTTTTAAAATACATGATATATATTTGAGTTTTTGAAAGTTTGTGTTTTCTTTTTTTTTTTTTTTGGTTTTTCGAGACAGGGTTTCTCTGTGGTTTGGAGCCTGTCCTGGAACTACCTCTTGTAGACCAGGCTGGTCTTGAACTCACAGAGATCCACCTGCCTCTGCCTCCCAAGTGCCGGGATTAAAGGTGTGCGCCACCACCGCCCGGCATGAAAGTTTGTGTTTTCTATAATAAGTAGATTTAAAAATTCATCTAGAGGACCCAGGTTCAATTCCAATACCTACATTATGGTTTACAACTGGATGTAATTCTAGTTCTAGAGACCCTATGCCCGTTTCTGGTCTTCATAGGCAGTACCTGGCAAGCGAGTGATGCACAGCCAATCCATGAAGACAAATACCTATACACATAAAATAAAAATAAATGGGGCTGGGGGGATGGTTCAGCGGTTAAGAGCACTACTGGCTGCTGAGTGCAATTCCTAGCAACTACATGGTGGCTCACAACCATATGTATTAAGATTTGGTGCCCTCTTCTGGCCTGCAGGCAGAACATTGTATAGATAATAAATAAGTAAATCTTTAGAAAAAAAATAAAAGTAAGCAAGTCTTTAAAAATAAATATAAAAGTACGGGGCATTGGTGGTACACGCCTTTAATCCTAGCACTTGGGAGGTAGAGGCAGGCAGATCTCTGAGTTCAAGGCCAGCCTGGTCTACAGGTCCAGGACAGTTAGGGAGGGCTGCACAGAGAAACCCTATCTCAGAAATATGGATGGATGGATGGATGGATGGATGGATGGTAGATAGACAAACAGACAGAAGCTACCATAGGGGTCTGGCCTGGGAGATAGCCTAGCAGTTAGAAGTGCATGCTGCTCTTTCAGAGGACCTTAGTTGAGTTCCCAGCACCCATGTTGGGAGGCTCACAACTACCTGTAGCTCCCATCTCTGGCTATCTGATTCTTTCTTCTGACTTCTGAGGCTACCTATACACACATAGCATAATTCACACAGACATATACAAATAATTAAAAATTATAAATCCTGGTTTAAAAAACTACCTTGGGATAAATTGCATTCTTCTTTTGAATTTGTAGTCTATGTAAGTGGAATGTGATTAAAAAAGGAAATTGTGTTTCTTCCAAACATTGATAGTTGAATTTCCTAGATCTTATTAAAATATGAGGGAAGAAGGGTGTGGGAGGGTATGAGTTATATGAGTCCTGGTTTAAGGCTGATGAAATAAGCTTGGCTTAGTGAATTTTACTAATATTTGGATTTTCGTTCTTTTTTGTTTTTGTAGAGTCCAGAGCCCAAGGACCAGACACTGAAAATGATTAAAATTTTAAGTGGTGAAATGGCTATTGAATTACACCTGCAGTTTCTCATACGAAATAACAACACAGACCTCATGATCCTGAAAAACACAAAGGTAGACATTGTCCATAATGGAACATTCTTTAATACTTTTTGAAGCCTTTGTTTTATTTTCTATAATCAAGAAAATGTTAACTTTTTGTAAAAATAACAATGAATGTGGCTAAACTCAAAAAAAGCTACGGAACATGTTTGAATGTGTCCCTGGATTTGCCCCCCTCCCCCCCCCCCCCCCCCCCCCGCACCGAAAAAGATCAGTGAGTGGGGAAAGCACTCGCTTTCTGGAGGGAAGGGAATTAACAAAGATTGAGTTCCTGTTTTTGTGCTAGTCTCTTGTTGGGAAGTGTGGTGAGTTTTTTTGTTTCATTCTTAAAAACATTTTTATCTTTTTGTATTCACATAATAGTTGAATATGTTAGCATAATTAAGACTTTGCTGTTGCATTATTGAGACACTGATCCTAACAGATTTTAATTTTTGAATAGGTATGATTACTATTTCGTTCAGAAGTTTTCTAAAGGGCTTGAGTGATAAAGGGCTCAGTTGGTAAATGTTTAGTTGTTCAAAACATGACATGAGGTCAATCCCAGGAACCCACAAAAAAATGGCAGGTGTGATGGGGAGTCAGGTGAATTGGTTGAACTCCAGAGAAACCCTGACTCAAAAAGCAAGGTGGTTAGCTCCTGAGGAATGACACCTGAGATGACACATGTGCTCCCACATGAACACTCACATGGTGTTTTCAAGGCAAGTAGCTCATCTGTTATTGCTGTGCCCACTGCTCTCTTTACAGTGTACTAAATAAACTTTTCCTTCTTGGGAGTAAAAAGTTTTCATGTTAAAAGATAAATAGCATTAAAAAAAATCTTCTTTCTTACTTAGTATCCCTTCCCAGAGACATTTGTTCTTTTCTTACAGCCATGTACTGTTCAGTGGCTAAACAGTGTTTTATTTAATCATCTGTAAGGTGCCTTTTGAACCCTTAAGTTCATGTTTACAGATGACAAAAAGATACAGACTCGCATAATTTGTAAATAGGTTAGGGCTTAGGAGGTAGTTCAGGAGTAGTGTGATTGCCTGAAGTGTAAAAAGCCTTGGGTTCTATCCCCAGCACTATAACTACGTTTCTACATTGATGTATTTATAATTTGGTGACTGCCAGAGGTGTAGGCCAGAAGAGTTATAGCATTGCTACTTGAATTAGCCCAATACCTTGGACCCCTTAGGCAAGCTGCTAAAGAGAAACAGAAATTTGAGTAGTTAACTGAATAGTTAAGCTATTCAGGAGAAGAGTGGGAAATCTGTAATTCACACTTTAAATCTGTGATTAAAAAAATTTATGATTAAGCCAGGTGTTGTAATACAGGCCTAGAATCGATAGACTTAAGAGGAGAAAGTAGAAATCTCAGGAGTTCAAGCAAGTTCAGGCCTGCTTGGACTATTTAAAACCCTGTCCCATAAAACAAACAGAATATGATCATGACCTTAAGTTCATAATATACCACAAATAATACTATTTGGTTGTCTTGTTTTTCCAAGCTAGCTATGTAATCCTTATCTAAAGAAATGTCCCCAGATTAATTTTGTTTTTGTTTTTGTTTTTGTTTTATGAGACAGGGTTTCTCTGTAGCTTTGGAGCCTGTCCTGGAACTCGCTCTGTAGATCAGGCTGAGCTTGAACTCACAAGACATCTGCCTGTCTCCGCCTCCCGAGTGCTGGGATTAAAGGCATGTGCCACCACTGCCCAGCTCCCAGAATCATATTTTAAATCTCATTTCAATTGTTTTCCAATTACGCTGCGAAATATGGCTTCTGAATGTGTGTGAGCTTATGTATGTATAAATATTTTGCCAGTGATAAAGAAGTGTGTACTTGTTTTTGTAGGATGCAGTACGAAATTCTGTATGTCATACAGCAACTGTAATAGCAAACTCATTCATGCACTGTGGTACTACCAGTGACCAGTTTCTTAGGTAAATATGCCTGGAGAATTCCATTGTGGTGGATTTTTTTTTTAATAAGTTATCTATATTCCTGTGTCTGGGGGTAGAGTAGGTATGTACAGTTGTGTTTGGAAGCCAGAGGAGGGTGTCAAATCCCCTGGAGCTGAAGTTACAGGAGGTTGTGAGCCATTGACTTGGGTGCTGGGAACTGAACTTGGGATCTCTTGAAAGAATAGTACATGCTCTTAACCACTAAGCTGTCTCTCCAGCCCACCATTGGTTTGTAACTGAGATTACAATGATAGTACTTCTTACTATACTTTGAGTAGTCTTGAATTTTAAGTATGTTTGCTTGTTGCATATATTGTTTGTTTTACATTTACTCATTTAAAAATAAAATTAATTTTATTAGTTGCTATGGTAACTTTAAGGAAAAACTGATAAATTATATTTATAGATATATGATTTTCCTTTTCAAAGTAGAATTATATATCATCCATTTTAAGAATCTTCCGAGCTGGGCATTGATGGTGCATGCCTTTAGTCACAGCACTGGGGAGGTAGAGGCAGGGGAATCTCTGTGAGTTCCAGGACAACCAGGGCTATGCAGAGAAGCCTGTCTAAAAAACAAGCAAGCAAAAAACATCAGAATATTAACACATACGTGTAATAACAGCATTTGGGAGGCTGAGGCAGGAGGATCACTGGTTGAAGACCAGTCTGGGCTACAATGCTAGACTCCTTCTCAGAAAGGGAACAGCTTACGTAGGACAATAAGTATTAATAATGCTCGGCTTGCTTTGTTCCTTACAGAGATAACTTGGAATGGTTGGCCAGAGCCACTAACTGGGCCAAATTCACTGCAACTGCCAGCTTGGGTGTAATACATAAGGTAATATATTTTATTCATTGTGACTAACTATCAGAGAAGAAGCCAGTTTTCTGGGGCTAAGAAGCGTAAATTTATTGTAATTCATCAACATATGTTGTCAGCTTATCTCAGTCCTCAGACAGGGAAAAATAGAGTAAAGAAGGTACTAAAATAGATGTATTCCAACAGAAATCCTTTTCCTGTGATGACTAAGCCATTTTGCAACGGTTTGTCTTAGTTTAGCTTAGTTCTGTTGCTGAGATTCAATGGCCACTGCAATTGTTATAAAGAAAAACATTTAATGGGATGATTTATAGTTTAGTTCATTATGGGACATGGTGGCATGCGGGCAGACATGGTGCCTGAGAAGGAGCTGAAAGTCCTACATCTTGATCCATAGGCAACAGGCAGTGGACTGAACTATGCGTAGGAAACCTCAGAGCACACCTCCACAGTGACATACTTGCTCCAACAAGGCCACACCTCCTAATAGTGCCGCTCCCTATGAGTTAATGGGGGCCAATTACATTCAAACTACCACACAGTTCAATTGAAATGTTGGATAGTCTAAATTAATTTGAAGAAACATTGTAAAACAAAGTAAAAAGTAGATTTAGCCACCATGTTTTTTAATCAGGGTGTACCTAGTTCTCTTAAAGACTCATATTTGAATAATGGAGTTGTTTGGATGACTGCATATTCTGTTACCTGCATCAGCAAAGGGACATTCTGTGGAGATGATGGTGCATCTGTGTTCCTCTACCTTTTTCTTATCTCTTGTGACAGGGCCATGAGAAGGAAGCATTACAGTTAATGGCAACATACCTTCCCAAGGATACTTCTCCAGGATCAGCCTATCAGGAAGGTGGAGGTCTCTATGCATTGGGTCTCATTCATGCCAATCATGGTGGAGACATAATTGACTATCTCCTTAATCAGCTCAAGAATGCCAGCAATGATGTAAGTATTAGAATGAAAAGCCAAATTTCCATTATTTGAGAATCTAGGACAGTGGTTCTCAACCTGTGTATGTTGCAACCCCTTTGGGGGGAATCAAACCACCATTCACAGGGGTCACATATCAGATATTCTGTATACCAAATATTTACATTACAATTCATAATAGTAGCAAAA
Source organism: Chionomys nivalis (assembly GCF_950005125.1). NCBI lineage: Eukaryota > Metazoa > Chordata > Mammalia > Rodentia > Cricetidae > Chionomys > Chionomys nivalis. Next base: position 110,788,332 of record NC_080087.1, on the reverse strand, counting down.
TTGCAGTTATGAAGTAGCAATGAAATAATTTTGTGCTTAGGGGTCCTCACAACATGAGGAACTGTGTTAATGGGTCGCAGCATTAGGAAGGTTGAGAACCACTAATCAGATTATATATTTGCTTAATATTTCAGTGGATAGTGTAGTTGTTTTTTTTCTTTTCTTTTTTTACTCTTTGGGGGCCCACTGCCCAGCTCCCAAATAATCACATGGAGATTTATACATACTTATAAATGCCCAGCCTTGTCTTGACTTATTTCTAGCCAGGTTTTCTTAAATTTAGTTAATCCTGTTTACCTTTTGCCTCTGGGCTTTCACCCTTTTCTATTTTTATATACCTTTTCTTTCCTTTTTTGTGTAATATATTACTCTTTTGGCTCTTTGAGGGGGCCCACCACCCACCTCCCAAATAAATCACACACACACAGTAGCTTATTATTACTTAAGAATGCCCAGCTTTAGTTTGACTTGTTTCTAACCAGCTTTCCTTAACTTAAATTATCCTAACTACTTTTGCTCTGGGATTTTTCTCTTTCTTAGTTCTGTATATTTTTCTTTCATTCTTACTCCGCGGCTGGCTGGGTAGCTGGGTGGCTGGCCCCTGACATCCTCCTCTCCTTGTTCTCTCATTGCCTCTTCCTTAGCTCTCCTTCTGTTTATACTCTCTGCCTTCCAGTCCCACCTATTCTTTCTCCTGCCTTGCTATTATTCAGTCAACTCTTTATTAGGACCATCAGCCTATTTTAAACAGGCAAAGAATCACAACTTCACAGTTAATCAAATGCAGCATAAACTATTTCCTAGCCAAAAATAATAATAATAATATTTCCTAACATTCTTTCTTATTCTGTGCCTGACTAGGTGGCTGCCCCTCTCCTCCTTTTCTTGCCTCTCAGTCTTGTCTTCCTCATTTCTCCTCCTATTTATTCTCTTTGCCTGCCAGCCCCTCCTATCCTTTCTCTTGCCTAGCTATTTATCATCAGTTTGTGGTGTGGTTTTTTTTTTTTTTTTTTTTTTTTTTTTTTTTTTGAGACACAGTTTCTCTGTAGCTTTGGAGCCTGTCCTGGAACTAGCTCTTGTAGAACAGGCTGACCTTGAACTCACAGAGATCCACCTGCCTCTGCCTCCCGAGTGCTGGGATTAAAGGCGAGTGCCACCACCACCTGGCCCTTACCATTAGTTCTTTAGTAAACCAATCAGGTGTTTAGGCAGGCAAAGTTAACACAACTTCACAGAGTTAAACAAATGCAACATAAAAGAATGAAACACGGTGCTGGAGAGATGGCTCAGAGGTTAAGAACATTGCCTGTTCTTCCAAAGGTCCTGAGTTCAATTCCCAGCAACCACATGGTGGCTCACAACCATCTGTAATGGGGTCTGGTGCCCTCTTCTGGCCTGCAGGCATACACGCAGACAGAATATTGTATACATAATAAATAAATAAATATAAAAAAAAAAAGAATGAAACACATTTTAGCATCGTTAAACAAATATTAAACAGCATTAACAAAAACGAATGTAACACATCTTAAAATAATATTTCACAACAGGAAAGATTTCTTAGGATTTGGTAATACCAAAAACAGTACTTTCCGTAGTAATTTGGTGAGGGAGGGTTATGTTGATACTGCTTTTTTTGGAGGGGGGTTCAGTTTTCTTGTGATAGGGTCTTGCTGTTTAGCCCAGGTAGCCTTCCAACTCAGACATTCTCCTTCCTCAGCTTCCTGAATGCCAAAATTACAGAAATGAATCATCACAATTACTTTTTTTCCTTTCTTCTTTTTTTAATAGCTAAGTTTCTTTTCTTTTTCTGGAAGTTAAAATTGTGCTTTTATGTCCTTTAAGAACAGGTGACATAAGCAAGACATACATAGTTCTAAGTATCCCTAAAATACACCGTTGTCTCACTTATGGCTCTTGGAATGTTATTACTGTATTGATCCTGCTTCTCACCTGGTATAACCATGTCATTTTAAAGGAAATGCAGGGCTTCCAAAGTAGCATATACTCTGAGAAGTCAGAATTATTGCTTATTTTAATCATAAATAAGTTTTTCAATGTTATTTATTTTTGAGAAAAATTATTAATTAGTCCTGTTATTTTAAATGACTCTGAAATGACGTGTTAGACTTTAGTTTTCAGGTTCAAGTGAATTTTTAGAAAGTTATTAGGATAATGGTTAAATGAACCAGAACACCTTAGCCTCAAATGTCTGTGGGAAAAAAATGAACCAAGAAGATGGTGTGTCTTGATTAGCACTCCATGTATGTATGCACATCTTTACTTCACTTTCAGGTAGTTTATGGATAGACAGACAGACACACACACACACACAAAACAACAAAACACTAGTAATAGAGGCCTCTTCTGAATGAAGCAAGGAGTTCATAATCAGAAGTATCTTACATAATTAATGAGAATATTGATGAACCAGCTTTTTACTAAAAGCTGAGTAACTCTGAGTGATGCATTACATATAAATAGGAACTAATGGCGTTATGTCTTCAGGGACCTGTTGTCAGCATGAATAAACATGAAACATTTTTGTCCTTGAATTTCTCTAGTTGAAAACATTAAAATTCTAGAGGTGGAATGTCCTATTGCCCTGGCTTCAGCAGCACCCACGTTAGGACAGGGTGTGATTTACCAAGGTCAGCCAGTGGGGAAGGAGTGTTCCCAAAGAGTGCTGGAGTTCTGCCGCCAGTGAGCATAAACTGTATATTGGCAATGAACAACCTGCAAAGCCTTTTTCAGATGAAGATGAGCTTTGTGCTCTACCCTATCTCCCTGCTTGACAAATGTATTCAGTAGGTGCTTTCTCCTCAGTCCTTAGCATCTCCTGTACTGCCTCCTTCTCCAGAGGCCACAAACATCAGCATTTCACCTGCCTGCCTCCCGTTCTTTCACTGGTACTTGCTTCTAGTATTGTTCAGTCTCTCTCATGTAAATTTATGGAGGTACTCGTATTTCTTTCTCTCATGCACTTCTCCAGTCACTGTGTGCACCAGCAGACATCATAACTAAAATTGCTGACGTTGCCATGGAACTCCTGATTCTCTGATCTTTCTTACTGAGCCATCCTCTGTATGTTTCTCATCAAAATATTTTTTGACAATTGAGAAGTAGAAGGATCAAACAATTCAAGATCATCCTTAGCTCCACAGTGAGTTTGAAACTAGCCTAGGTTATCGCACGTGTGTACTTTAGAATTTTTTGGATTTTAAGTACTGTGTTCTAAATTATTGAAACCAATGCTTTTTGCCCTAGATTGTTAGACATGGAGGCAGCCTGGGCCTTGGTTTGGCTGCAATGGGAACTGCTCGTCAAGATGTGTATGATTTGCTGAAAACAAACCTTTATCAGGATGATGCTGTGACAGGTAAACATTTGTTACTGATACAACAATCTTCATGATTAATAGAATTGTGGGTTTGTTTTTTGTTTTTTGGGGTTATTTTTTGTCTTTTATAGTCTTCTTTTAAAAACTGAAGATGAAGAAATTCTAGGTTTTAGTTTTTTTTTTGTTTTTTGGGTTTTGTTGTTGTTGCTTTTTGTTTTGCAGTTGGCATTGCATTGGACAGGATGGAGAAGGCTAGTGTTGTCCTAAAAATTTAGTGGGTTTTTATTGCTGAGTGCAGATTTTGCTCCGTTAAGCAGGTTTATCTTAATACTTTTTTTTCTTACATAGACTTTCTAAAGAGGCGTATGCAGAGTGCTCTGACAGAAGTAACTTGTGCAAATAGAAAGTTTTTAAAGAGACCTGTTTGTGTCCTGAGAATATTCTATGGTGTTTGATGATAAGGGTTTTTTTTTTTTAGGGTTTTTTTTTTTTGGATATTTATTTTATTATGTATACAATATTCTGTCTGTGTGTATGCCTGCAGGCCAGAAGAGGGCACCAGACCTCATTACAGATGGTTGTGAGCCACCATGTGGTTGCTGGGAATTGAACTCAGGCCCTTTGGAAGAGCAAGCAATGCTCTTAACCTCTGAGCCATCTCTCCAGCCCCTGGTGATAATGTTTTAAAGCAAACAAACAAAAAAAAGTTGCCATAATATCTCTTGACTTTTATTACAAGATTTGATGCTGCATTTAAAAGGAAAAATAGCTATAAAAGATGGCTCCCTTTTTTAAAAATTGCTGATGGAGAAAGATGACTCAGCAGTTAAGAGCTCATTTTGATCTTACAGAGGTCCAGAGTTCAGCACCTACATCAGACAGCTCACAACTGCCTGTAATACCAGCTTTGGGGGATACAACCCTCTGACTTTCTCAGACATGTGCATATATGTACAAACACATGTACATACAAATAAATAGATAATAATAAAAAGTTGATTTTTTTTTTTTTAAGGTGGCAAGGGCTGGGGACATAACTCAGTAGTTAAAAGCACTTGTCACTCTTTTTTTTTTTTTTTTTTTTTGGGTTTTTTTTTTTTTTTTTTTTTGGGTTTTTTTTCGAGACAGGGTTTCTCTGTGGTTTTGGAGCCTGTCCTGGAACTAGCTCTGTAGACCAGGCTGGTCTCGAACTCACAGAGATCCGCCTGCCTCTGCCTCCCGAGTGCTGGGATTAAAGGCGTGCGCCACCACCGCCCGGCCCAGCACTTGTCACTCTTACAGAAGGCCTAGGTTTGGTTCTCAGTACCCACATGGTGTCTTAGAACTGCTCATAACTCCAGTTCTAGGAATTTTAATATCATCTTTTGACCTCTGCAGGCACCAGGCAGTATGTGGTTGTACATACATACATCCAGGTAGAACATGCATAAATTAAACCTCAAGTTATTTTTAGTTCCTTTCAGGAGGTTAGGCTAATGGTTGTTTTGATAATTGGTGCAAATAGGTGCTACTTTCAATTGGATATATATGTTTTTTGGGGGCTCTATAAACATTACTGTTGCTTGTTATTTTACTTCTCACTCCAGGGGAGGCAGCTGGCCTGGCCTTAGGTTTGGTTATGTTAGGTTCTAAAAATGCCCAGGCTATTGAGGATATGGTTGGCTATGCACAAGAAACTCAGCATGAGAAGATTCTTCGTGGTCTAGCAGTTGGCATTGCATTAGTGATGTATGGAAGGATGGAAGAGGCTGATGCTCTCATTGAATCTCTCTGTCGTGATAAGGTGAGATCCTATTTGTTTTCTCCCCTACGTTCTCATTCTATAACCTCTTTGTATGCTTTAATAGTCCTCCCCACATCCCAAGACAGGTTTTTTGTTTTGTTTTTTGAGAGAGGTTTTCTCTGTGTAACAGACATGGCTGGCCTGGAACTCACTTTGTAGACCATGCTGGCCTTGAACTCACAGGGACCCACCTGTCTCTGTTTCCCTGTTGCTAGGATTAAAGGCATGCACTGGTACCAGACAGGGTTTCTTTGTATAGCCCTGGCTGTCTTGAAACTAGCTCTATAGACTCACAAAGATCCACCTGTCTGTTTCCTGTGTACTGGGATTAAAGACATGCACTTCCACTGCCTGACTTAATAGTCCTTTAATAAGCTATAATGTTTATTATCTTTTCATCAGAAAACTGGCATTCTCTATACTTACTTGAGTAAAGATTTTCTGATATCTTATTTATATGATGGTATTATGTGCAGAGGTAGTAAGAGTTACACTCTTCTCTGTAATGCAATCAATACATTATTGTTTATTGGCTGGTTTACTAATTAATTTGTTAATCTATTGGATTCCATATTTCTTCCATGCAGTACTCCATGCTCAAGAATAAGGAAAAAGCAAATTAGAATATGGTGATGGTACATGCCTTTAATTCTAACACTAGGGAGGCAAAGGTAGGAGGATCTCTGTGAGTTCAAGGCCAATTTGGTCTGCAGACTAAGATACAGGACAACCAGAGCTATACAGAGACACCCTGTCTTGAAGAAAAAAAAAATACACCAATTCTTCTTTTATTGAGGGTTTATTTTCCCCATTCACTTTGCAAACTACCAATCACAAATGAATAGTTTTAAGGTTCATGGTTCGCACATTAAACAAGTCTGCCTGGAGTCTGTGCTACTAAATCTGAGGTGTTTTCTTTCAGAAGGGAATTCACTTCATTGCCCAGGTTGTCCTGCAACAGCTGGACACAAACCTACCATCTAAGCCTCCCAGATAGTTGTTGGAACTGCAGGCTTGCTTCACAGTGCCCACCAATAGCCACTCTTGGAAGTAAGTTGAAGATTAATTGGAATTACTCTTTTTCAGGACCCAATTCTTCGAAGGTCTGGGATGTATACTGTAGCCATGGCTTATTGTGGCTCTGGTAACAACAAAGCTATTCGACGCTTGCTACATGTTGCTGTAAGTACGCTGATATTTTTTAGGGGTAACATGGAAGGGCAAGTTTGCAGGTGGACAGTAGAGGTGTAGGCTATCTATACCATATAATCATGTAAATGATCATCAGTGGTCTTAAGCTTAGATTCTCATTTATTGAACACAGTAATCTATAATTCAGTAGATTTTCAGAAATAAAATAGAATAATACTATGTCAGCATGAATCGTCCTCAAAAACAAATATATTTTCTGAAACTCTACCCCAAGGAGCATTCTCATTTGTAAGAGACAAAATCATAAAAATGTGTAGTCATCCTAAAATAGGCTGATTTAAAGACTGTCAAGAAACCATTTTTTCTAGCCAGTGCAATTAGCTTTAGGTACCACTAACTGGGAACATGCTCTGTTTCAAGAGATCTCCTGCACAGTACATCTGATGCCTATGCTTGCCAACAGCCTTTTCCACAGTCTTCTCAATCTAGACTATAGTTCATTAAGAATAATGTTGCCAGCTCAAATAGTTTTCATTCCACATTTAACTTCATGGATTTCTACCAACTTGACAATGGGAAAAGGGAAAACAGCATTACTTCCAATACAGAGAGGATATTTATCTCTACTAAAGATATACTCTTGTCCTACTTTATTAGCATCTGTGCTTGATCATTATCTTTTTGTGTGGTGGTGGTGGTGGTTGTTGTTGTTGCTATTGTTGTTTGAGACAGGGTTTCATTGTGTAGCCCTGGCTGGCCTGGAACTCACTCTATAAACCAGGCTGGCCTCAAATTCAGAGATCCACCTGTGTCTGCCTCCTGAGTGCTGGGATTTAGACATATGCCGCCACCATTTGGCAAATCCTTATCCTAGTTAAGGTTCTATTGCTGTGAAGAGACACCGTGACCACAGCGACTCGAAAACATTTAGGGCTTGTTTAGAGTCCCATTGTCATCATGGTGGCACATAAACAGACATAACGTTAGAGAAGTAGTTGAGAGACCTGTTCTGTGGGCAGAAAGAAAAGAGTGTGACACTGGTCCTGACTTGGGCTTCTGAAACCCCAAAGCCCACCTCCAGTTACATACTTCCTCCAACAAGACCATACTTCCCAATAGTGCCACTCCCTATGAGCCCTATGGGGGCCATTTTCATTCAGACCACCATAGTCAGCATAGTGTGCATTATATCGTAAACATTTCTATTTTGCTGGATCTTTGTTGTAAGAAGGACTGCTTATTTGTTTCCCGGCCACCCAGACTCCTGTAATAATCACATAGAAACTGTATTATTTAAATCACTGCTTGGCCCATTAGCTCTTGCTTCTTATTGGCTAACTCTTACATCTTAATTTAACCCATTTCTAGTAATCTGTGTATCGCCATGTGGCAGTAGCTTACCAGGTAAAGTTCTGTCTGGCTCTGGTGGGACTGCATATCTCACTCTTACTCCGCTTCCTTTCTCCCAGCATTCAGTTTAGTTCCCCCCCACCTACCTAAGTTCTGCCCTATCATGGACTCAACACAGTTTCTTTATTAACCAATGATATTCACAGCATACAGAGGGGAATCCCACATCAGGTCTTGAGGCATATCATTTGGAAACATCAAAGGAATGTTTGAGTGTTCTTATGCCCACAAAAGCTACAATGTAGCTGAATTAGTCTTAAGTGGTTCTGAACCATAACCTCACCAGGCCACAAAGGCATCTAACTAAGAAGCTTCAACGTGGAATTCTTTGATTTAATTTTTCAAATTAAGAAAAGAGGGTTTTTTATTTTATTTTATTTTTTGAGAGATACTAGTTAGCCTTGAACATCATATGAAGATAATTTTGATCTCAAACTCACAGAGATATACCTTTCTCTGCTTTCCTCATGCTGGGATTAAAGGTGAACTAGGAAAGACTTTTTAAAACTACATGAGCTAGTTCCAGGACAGGCTCTAAAACTACAGCGAAACCCTGTCTCAAAAAAACGGGGAAAAAAAACTACATGTGTTATTATTTTTTAAATTTATTTACTGTATATATTTGAGGTATACTGTATATATTTGTTTTTATATACTTAGTAAAGAAAAAACTTATCAAATATTAAGGCCTAATTTACATTTGAGTGATGATGTTTATCTCAGTGTATTAATGGAGTGTGTATTATAATGTGTGTTACAATCATCTTAAATTTCCCCCCTAGGTAAGTGATGTTAATGATGATGTCAGGAGAGCAGCAGTAGAATCACTTGGCTTCATTTTATTCAGGTAATAATTTTTAGCTTCAGATTCTGTTTGCATTCAATTTTTTACGTAAAAGTTTAAATACCTAAATATATTGAAGTTCAGAGGAATGCCCGTGAGGTTGCTTCTGTGTGTCTGAAAAAAAAAATTGTGAATTTGAGAATTAAAATGCCATTTTTCTGTTCAGTTTTCTGTAGTATCTGCTTTTTAAATTTGTCTCTTACTATGGCTCATACATGTGCTAAATCCCAGTTTCAGCAGCAGGTGTCGCCTCTGAGCCATCTTTTTTGTTTGTAAACTCCTTTTACACCATGATAGTCAGGTGGCACTAGTGAGTCAAATGATGTATGTGCATGTTCTGTGTTACCCAGGCTGGTCCTGAACTTGGGCTCAAGAGGTTTTCCTGCCTCCGCTTCCTAAGTAGCAGAGGTTACAGGTGTATACCCTGTGTGTGGCTTAAAGGACCTTGATGAGTTGTCTTCCAGAATACCTTGAAGAGGTAGGGGCTAGGAAGTGTTGAGTATCTTGCTTAAAACATTTTTATAGATGAAGAAAATTGAATGTGGTCAATTAGTTTAAGGAACAGGAGTTTAAAAGTAAGTTCTTTAAATTTTACTTCAATGCATTGTTCCAAATATGAAATTGTAAAGGTGAAAAGAACTTAGAAATCAGTAAGTACTCTTTTTAAATGTTGTATTACTTTTACTTACTTGTATATGTATGTCTGTGGGCATGTGTGTACCACGATGCACTTGTGAAAGTGAAAGCAAAAATCTGAGAGTCAATTCTCTTGTACCACGTGGGTCCCAGAGATCAAACTAAAGTCATCAGGCTTGGCAGCAAAGTGCCTTTCCCTACTAAGCCATCTTGTTGGCCTATATTAAATACATATTTTTTTACACTGAGACTATTAAATTTCACACAGTTTGCATTGTGGAGCTAAATGATGAGCCTTAGATTCCAAATAGTCTCATGATAAATCTAGCTTTCTCTCTCCCTTTGCTTTTGTCAGAGCTCTGTCTTCCTTGAAGAGGCGCTAATAGAATATTGTTCTCAGTTTCCTGGTTGCATTTAATATTTGAGAAGTGTCTGTCTTGTCTAAAATTCTTATGTTTCCTCATGTGACATCATTTACTTTCAAGTATTGTGCTCTAGTTTTTTGGTTTTTTGTTCTTTTTTTAACTATGTGTTAAACTGTGTGTTAAAAACTATGTCAGCCTTCCTGCATGTATGTATGTGCATCACATGTGTGCAGAAACCACAGAGGTCAGTACCAGGTATCAGATCTACTTAGAGTTGTGATCCTAAGTCCTTCTTCTGCAGAAGCAACACATGTTCTTAACTACTGAGCCATCTCTCCAGAGCTCACTGTTTTGTCTTTCCCTTTCCTCTGATAGTCAGGGTTTGGTTTTTGAGCCAGGTTCTTGTTCCAGGCTGGCTTCCTACTCACTATGATTGTAGCCCAGGCTGGCTTCATAATCATCCTGCCTCAGCCTTCCAAGTGCTAGGATTACAGGTGTGTACCATCATCTCTGATCTCTTAAAATAACCTTTCAGTCGTTTAGCTTATACCACGTCTAAAGGATTTATTTCGTCTTGATTTATAAAAACAAAAACAAACTCTTTAGATATGCTAATTGGACATAAATATCAAAAGCATTTATTCTTTCTCAGTTGAAATGGAATTATCTTTGTGTATAATTCTCATCTGTATTATTCCCTTTCTTCACAAGATAGACCGTGCAGTTATACTATTTTCAGTCTTCAGACTTGGAAACTGTTATTCGCTTATAATGATTATGATGATCAGTGGCAAAGTAGGACTGGGGGTTGATCTCAGTGGTAGGGCAATATTCTGTCATCTGCAAGACTGTGAGTTTGATCCCTAGTGCCGCATCAAAAGACAAAATCCAAAACCAAAGAAGCAAAATAGAGGTTTTAAAAAGTTGATAGACATCATGGTTGTATATGCCTTTAATCCCACCTTCAGGAAGATCATAAGTGTAAGACTAACCTTAGCTACATATGCTGAGACCTGCCTTTTTTTAAAAAATAGTCATAAAATATAAATTTCAATTAAATAACAATAAAATTTTGAAACTGTGTTGTTCCTTTTCACAAATAGTTAATAATAATGTTATATGTTAATCAATAGACTATCTGGAAATACTAGAATCATCTCACTAGCTATAGATAAACTCAAAGATACTTTAAGTAATAGCCGAAGCTACTTTATAGATTCTGTTATTGTTTTTGTAGGTGTACAGTAATGGAAACCTGCAAACAGTACAGAGCATGTTGGGCAGTGCTTTGGTAGTATTACCAGTAACTACCAGTAACTGTGTTTATAGAGTTTCTGAAACACCTGTATGTGCTTCTGGGTATATAAAATGTGCAGCTTAGAGTATTATCAGTGTGATGCCTGACAGTAGCCACCTTAGGTTAGGGGGGTGGCTTTGCAATAAGACACTTGTCTTGGCTTTCATGAGGCCCTGGCTTTAATCTATAGCATCAGGAAGGGGAAGAAAATAATCTCTTTACTATGACAAGAATATAAATTGTAACATATGACAGACTCATCAGATTATAACCTCAAACCAAAACAGAATGATTTTTTTTTTCTCTGTGTCTGGCTTTTTTTTTTTTTTAATCTATTTTGTGGGTAGGGAAGTATAAATTATTTTGATATTTGTTGTTATTTGTTTGTTTTTTTAACTGAACTATTACATCTGTATCCTGTTTTTAAAAAGTATTAAGACCACTAGGGGAAAGTGCATAGTGCTTTCATGATAAATTAATTAAAATTTGCCTGGCAGATGATTCAGAGCCCATACATATATGTACATATTGGGGTCTGTACATCCATGTTCTGGAAAAGATTCTTCCTCTAGAGGAGTATATGTCTGATTTACTTACACTGAGATTATCCATCCCGCACATTTTATAAGGTAATTATCCTAAACTCAGTTGCCTAGGAAAGCTCAGTGATAGAGCAGGAGGTCAAAGTGTAAGTACAGCTCAGCTTTAAATGGCAAAGCCAAGACATGGGCTCATCTTCATGGCCACCTCCTCCTCTTCATGGCCACCCCCTCCAGCCTAGATTTGTTTGCTTTGAGTGAATGAATGCCCCAGCAGTCAGCAGAACTGACACTGTTTGCTGATCCCTGCTAAGGATGGCACAAAATGTAGATTCAAAACCTGAGGTACAGCTAAACTAAAGATCATTTCTACGTTCGGTCAGCTATCCAGTACAGATTGGACTCATTTCCAACTCTTAACAGTGCAAGGTGAAACAACAAACAGTAAATGAAAAATTTTGTACTAGAAGTTCAACCACATCATTGGATAGATATACAAGCAGGGGTGACCTCTGTATGAGACCGCTCACTTACTACTTAGGTCTCTGCATTGGGGTTCCATAGCTCCGGTTTTAGCATGTTGTTTTCACACCTTTAAGGAGCATGGTGCGGATCAAGTACCCAAGGGTGATTTCATTTGCTTTCTCCTCCTCCTCTTCCAATGGACCTGCTTCCGCTGACAAAATGCCTGTTAGCAGTTCCACTGCGAAGGCCTGTTACATTGCCTGACATCTAACTACTGCCCTCCTGATGAGGAAAGATGACTGCATTTAGCTATCTTACCTTAAAGCCACTCTCATTTACCTCTAAATATGATTTTTTTAAAGTTTTTTGTTGTTTGTTTTGGTTTTAGGGTTTTATATGTATATTTTGGGGGGAAAAAATCCAGTTTGTATCATTTTCGTGGGATTGAGGGAGGTCTCACTGAATGTGGAATTCATTGGTCCAGCAAGAGTTGCTGGCTAGTGAAGTTAGGGATCCTCCTGTCCTCGCTAGCAATAGGATTGCAGACAGGCATTTCTATACCCACTTTCCATGTGGGTGCAAAGGACCCAGACTCAGGCTCTCATTCTTTCATAGTGAGCTCTGAACCATCATCTCCCTATTCTATAATCACTGTTTCAGTCATTTTTGTCTTTTGGTCATGTCACTATTGTTTATGCCTTATGCTTTTAAAATTTTAGAGAGTTGAACTGCAGAGATGGCTCAGCAGTTAAGAGTACTGGCTGCTCTTCCAGAAGACATGAGTTCAATTCCCAGCAACCACATGGTGGCTCACAACCATCTATAATGAGATCTGGTGCCCTTTTCTGGCTTGCAGACAGAACACTGCATACATAATCAATCTATCTATCTATTTAAAAAAAAAAAAAAAACTAGTCAGGCCTTGGATGCACTTTAATCCCAGCACTCGGGTGGCAGAGGCAGACAGATCTCTGAGTTCAAGGCCAACCTGGTCTATGAAGCAAGTTCCAGGACAGCCAGAACTGTTACACAGAGAAACCTTCCCTTAAACAAAACAAAACAAACAAAAAACCAACTTAGAGAGTTAACATTTTATTTCATTCTTAGCCCAATTTTACTTACAATTAGGAACTTAATTTATGACATTGATTTTTTTTTAAAGACTAAAATTTGTTGATTTATATAATTTTATTTCATTTGAAAACCAGAGTAGGAATTGCTTTTGTTTGTAGCCATACAAAGCTACTTTATCCATGTTTTGACTTCGTTTAGATAAGGAAATTGGACAACCTGAATATTAACTCTTGCTTTCAGGAGATGATGTTTTATTCTGTACATTTGTCTTGGTGCACTAGCATCGTGCTCATCCCCTTACTTGAGCTAGATGAGGACTGCCTGTTCTGCTACACATAGCTGACTTGCTCTTCAGTTTTGTCCCCATCATTTTCAGTGAGGAGAAGTGTATCCAGGAGAATGATTGATGAAGACTGAATGGTTGAACTTCGGAGCCTCATTGGGCTCTGGTACTTGGCAGGATTGATCCCATTTCGAATTCCATGTTTCCTGAAAAATCTAGAGTTTTCTACCATTGAATTCCCAAAGTAGATTGTACTGGAACATTTTCTAAGGACTTTTACTGACTTTGTGGCCCGGTAATTGCAGGTGATGTATCTGCAGAATGCTTCCCGAAAGGTTTTATTGAAGAGGGTGTAGATCAAAGGGTTCACCCCTGAGGAAATGTAACCTATCCACACAAATATCTCCAGAAGCGTTTTGAGAGTAGCCTGGTTGCAGGAATCACACAAAGCTAAAGTTATATTTGTAATAAAAAAGGGACACCACATAAGTAGAAAGAGGAAAAATACAATTCCAAGGACCTTTGAGGCTCTCTGTTCGTTAGAAATGGTCTGTGCTGATTTTTTTCCAACTGAGGACATTCTTCGTATAAGAGTTTCATCACTTGAGTTAGGTAGAGTTTTATCCTTGTGAGAACCATCCAGCATTGCAACCTTTTCGGGTGAGGAAAAGGATGACTCTTCTCTTTGGAAAATAGTGGACACAGTCCACCAAGTTAGGCGCTGAGATGGCTTGTTTTTGACCAAGTAAGCTTTCTTTCGTAAGGCATGAATAGTAAGAAAGTAGGTGACTATCATGATCGCAAGAGGTGCAAAGAACGCAGCCAGTGAACCAAAGAGCATGAAGTTGCCAAAGCGTTCTTTCTTCAGCGCGCAGGTGATGTTGTCTGGGTTAATCACATCATTCTCTATCCCTTTAATAGGGACTGGGATGGCGATGCCTAAGGAAGACGAAGCAAGATAAATGGAGTCATTTTCATGACCTCTTGTTCCTAGATTAGTTGTTTTGAGAGTTAATTTTAGAAATTCCATGCTGATGAATGCATTATAATTCCTGAGACCTTCAGCTTCAAATCTGTCAGGCGTTACCAGCAGATCCTTTACAAATGGAATCTAAACAAAGAACTCTAAATGAGCAAATCTGCTTTTTCCAGGTTGGAAAGGAACTCAGAAGATAAGGCTAATATCCAGAGTAGTTAATTTGGAGAGAATTTAGAGATTCAATGTCTTCATTTTCGAATGGTATCTATTTATCTATTATCTTTGAGGTTATACATCTTCACTTAAGAATTTTGGTATTTGTGAATGTATTTTAATCCTTTATAGAGAAAAAAATGGACTTTCTTTAAAAATTGCTGCTTAAGAAACAAGACTGTACAAGTTATAAAACTTGTTTTCAAGGTTGAAAGTTCCTCTAATGATAATATGTATACCTTTTTTTTTTTTTTTTTGGTTTTTCGAGACAGGGTTTCTCTGTGGCTTTGGAGCCTGTCCTGGAACTAGCTCTGTAAACCAGGCTGGTCTCGAACTCACAGAGATCCGCCTGCCTCTGCCTCCCGAGTGCTGGGATTAAAGGCGTGCGCCACCACCGCCCGGCTCAATATGTATACCTTTTGCTATTTCTTTAATACTTTAAGTACTATAAAGTATTTAAATGTAATGTTGATCAGTGAAGTAGTTATTAGAAAAGGGAATAACACAAGAGTCACACCTTCAAAACAGCAGATATTGTTTAAGTATGTGAGCTAATTAATCTTTTTTTAAAAATTTATGTTATGTGTGTTGGTGTTTTGCCTGCAGGTAAGTCTGTATGAGAGTGTCAGATCTTGAAATTACAGACAGTTGTAAGCTGCCATATGGTGCTGGGATTTGAACCTGGGTCCTTTGGGAAAGCAGTCAGTACCCTTAATTGCTGAGCCATCTCTCCAGACCCAAGCTGATTAATCTTTTATCTTATATTGTTTAATAAGTCCAAAAGCACTCTGTCTTCTTCACAACGTATTTCTAATACCCCACAGTTTTTAACAAGGCAATTTTCTCAAACCTTTTATAGTAGCAGCCTCTACCCTTGCCATCTGTTACATATTTACCACTGGAAAGAAGAGTTTGTGTGCTCTGCTCCAGGGCATCAGTGTCTATAGCTAGAGGAACACTGGCATTCTGTTTCTGTAAGTTTTGTTAGAACAGCCATCCTCATTAGTACTGTATTAACTGTAGCTTCTTTTACCCAGAACAACTTGATAGCCAGAGAGGCAAAAGTGAATGAGGGAGGGAGGGAGGGAGGGAGGGAGGGAGGGAGGGAGGGAGGGAGGGAGGGAGGGAGGGAGGGAGGGAGGGAGAGAGAGAGAGAGAGAGAGAGAGAGAGAGAGAACACACTTTTATTCTTCTACAGAACAGTTAAGTCCATGGAGCCTGCAACCTAAAATATTTACTTACCGCATATAACTGCTGAGAACTTTTTCTTTTTTGTTCATGTATTCTTACAAGCTTGAAATTTACTTTTAGTAAAAATTTGATGTTGATAAAGTCATATTACCCAGCCTTAATTTAGATACCCTCTAACCAACAAACTGTCACCACATTCCTGCCCATTATAAAAGTCTGCTGACCCTGACCTATCTTTTTATTTGTGCTCTTCTTTCCCTTACCAGACACTTCACTTTCTTGTTCTGGTCATTACTATTTGATATTTAAAAAAAAAAAAAAAAACTCTCTATTCTGAAGACATTTCTTTAACTCTCCTTCCTTTCTTGCCAGACTAGTAGTTTGCCTTGACGTTTACTCCCAGGCATTTCCAAGAGAAGCCATTATTTCAGGAAAGTGAAGATAATCTTGGTGTCTTTCTTGCTTTATTGAGCACATTTTTACATTGGTTAGAGAGAAGTAAGCAATAGTTTTTGTTTGTTTGTTTTTACTCCCCTTCTAATACTTCAGGATTCA
Organism: Chionomys nivalis; assembly: GCF_950005125.1. Classification (NCBI taxonomy): domain Eukaryota; kingdom Metazoa; phylum Chordata; class Mammalia; order Rodentia; family Cricetidae; genus Chionomys; species Chionomys nivalis. Next base: position 110,772,206 of record NC_080087.1, on the reverse strand, counting down.
TAATTATTTTCTTCAAAAATTTTTTCTTTCTACTGCAAAGCAGTGAATGTGTTGATCAGATCATTTGTTACAAATCTGCAAGTTTGTTTTTCTGCACTATCTTAAGAGAGCTTTGAATGGACGGTGCACTTCATTCAAGGCACTCTGATAGCAGCTAGCCTTGAGCCTTCAAGATGACAGCTCACAACCAGCTGAAATTCCACTTCCAAGAGGCCTCGCGTAGCCCCCTCAGGCTCTAGGCACACACAAGATACACATATATACATGTGGGCGAAGCACTCATACATAAAATAAAAATAAATAAATCTTTAAAAATATCAAAAAGATTAGTGCAGAATCATAGAACAGTTTAAAGAAAATTGATTTCTTTCTATAAACCATTTCTAAACATTAGCTTAACATCTATCTTAGATTTTTTTGACAGTTAAGACACTAAAGTGGATATTTAACTGCTTTCAGTCTGTACACATTGGAACATAACTTCCTGGGTGAATTTATGGTCTTTAGTGCCTGCTTACAAAGTTTGGCTTGGTCGTCTTTTTCTCCTCTCTTGTTTATGCTGTTAAATGTGATTTAAGATGCATTTCACTTTTTGCTGTTTTACTTTGGTGGTTAGATTCCTTATGCTAGTTAGAACTTAATAATTTATTGGCAAATATAACACAGTTTGCGGCTTAAATTTCCTGAATATCAAAATTGAAGTATGATGGGAACTCAGAAAATACTGACTGGTTCCGAAGGCATAGACTTACTGCTAATGGAGGATTTACTGATAATGGCTTAAAAGCTGCACAGTGAATGTGGTGTGCAAGTTCTTGGATATCAATGGATTTCCTTGGCCTCTGAGTTTTTCTAGGTACCAGACCTGACATTCTGGCCATATGGAAATAAAGACTGGACACTCCACTGAGACCTTTGGCATTCCCCACATACCTATTGAAATTAACCATACCACTGTAATCTTGACGAATGTAGTAGCCCGGGAGTTGCACTGATTGGCCTGTATTGGCTTTTTGATGGCTATGTAGCGATCCACCGAAATAGCACAGAGATGCATGATGGAGGCAGTTGAAAAGAGAACATCAAGGAATAACCAGGCGGGACACAGGACCAATGGGAGGGGCCATATAGCCTCTGAAAGAAAAAGAATTTTTTGTTTATGGAATAGCAGTCTTGAGATTAATCTTTTTTCTTACTCCAGTACATATTTTTTAGCCTCTTAAAATGACCATGGAGATGTCCTTGATGTTTCAGATGAGTCAATTCAGATGTAAGTAAGTCTTTGAATATGAGTTTATGGAGGGAAGAGCATTTATCAAAATTGAAATATTAGTTGAAAACATCCTTTAGAACATTGTGTACCCTGATTACAAATAGTGAATAGAGATGAATGTCACCTGGGTCATTGTTTGGGAAAGTAGGCTCTTAGGTTCCATCTGATACATACAGGCATTGTATGAGAATGCAGTAAACCAATCCCCACATGTTCTGTATGGAAATGAAAGCTTAAACATCTATTCTGTGGGAAGACTGTAGGAAAGGCTATTTTAGTCTTAAAACATATGTCTGGGTGTACTTGTGTGAAATAGACACTCAGAATGTCTCCTAGAAAGGAACATTTAGTAGCTAAAGTGCTTCCAATCAAGCATGAGAACTGAGGTCAGATCCTCGAAACCCTTATAAAAGCCACGTGTGACAGTCCGCACTTACAATCTCGTACTGGAGTAATCCCCAGTGCTAGGGAGACAGAGAAGGGTCTCTGGGACCTGCTGGCCAGCCAGGCTAGTCAAATCAGTGAGCTCTGGGTTCAGTTGAGAGAGTCTGTCTCAAAAGATACGATGGAAACTGATGGAAGAAAACTCCTGACATACACACCACATACACACATGAAATCTCATGGGAGCCTCTTAGAACAAAGACCTGTGATAGAACCTAAGCAGTTGAATTTTCTTAACTGTAGTGTTCCAGTTTTCTGTCGTCAGTGGAAAATAGCAGTGCATTCTTTACCCGACATTAAAGGCAAACAGTGTAAGAAGGGAAAGAGTCAGTGATTAAGAGAGTTTCACAGTGGACACTCATGGGAAGCAATACCCTAGATTCTGGGCTAGGAGTAGGGAAATAGAAAAATTAGGATTGTGTAGTCCCCATAGTTCCAGGTACTGTGGAAGCAGACATGGAAGGGTCACTTGATTCCAGGCCTTAATCCAGCCTGCAACATAGCAAGATCCTCATCAAAAATAAAAATACTTTAAGAGAAAGTATGTTGCTAGAGATTGAAGCCAGGACCTGAATTATGCAAAGCAGCCTTTATACCACTGAAATTACTGCTATTCTGTTGCTTGCCTTGGTTTTGTTTTTTGGTTTAGGAATTTTGTTTTGTTTTGTTTGAGATAGCACCATGTGACTCAAGCTGACCTAAAATATGCAACCCTTCTGCCACACCTGGCTATGTTTTATCCTCACGTGCATACAGTCTCTGTAGAACTTTTAAAATAAAATACTTTGCTACTAATTTAAACTTTCCTACTTAGCTACTCTTAATTATGTATTCTACATTTGAAAATTAAGGTCTGGAAAATTCTAGTCATAAATCTTGTAGCCATGAGCAGGAAGCCACAGGGAACACATAAAAACTACATGCCTTTGGAATTTGACTCTTTGACCTATGGTATTTCTCCTTATAGGCTAAAAGGGCAAGCCTTCCAGTGCTGACTTCATTAGGCCTAGGAAGCCTGTTAGCCTTATTTTCCAACAGAGCTAATGTATTTATGAATACCAATTTTGGAAAAGTGAGAATTAAAATTAGTTCAGATCACTAGAACATTCTTATTTTAATCAGAACTATCTGGCAGTGGTATAGATTTGAAGAAAGAGCAGGATTTTATAAGATTGAGAGAGATACACCTTTAAGATCCCACCTTTCATGAAATACTAATGGATAGACTTATGAAAGCAATATAATGGCACTGAATTAATAGAAACCTTTTATTAAAAGCAAGAAAGTGGTTCAGAGTCTGGCTGCTCTTCTAGAGGATCTGTGTTTAATTCCTAGCACCATATGACAGCTCAACCATCTACAGCTGTGGTTCCAGAGGACCTGACATCCTTTTCTGTCCTTCGCCAGCATCGGGCACACCCACGGTGCACAGGTGTACATGCAAGCTAAGTAACACATAAAGTAAGATTAAAATAAAATAAAATCTAAATGGGGTGTGGAGAAGACAAGAATGTAATTATGGGCATGGTAGCACTTGCTTGTGATCACTTGGAGGCTGAAGCAGGAAAATGAAAACTTTCAGGCTAGCCTGGGCTTCATAGTCAGATGAAAGCCAGCCTTGACAACATAACAAGAACCTATCTCCAAAACAAAAATTCAACAGTGTAGAAAAGCATAAAAGGAGCTAGGAATGTAATCTGATAGTGGGGCACCCATGTAGCATATAGGAAGCATCGGGTTTGATTTATAATTATATTTGTTTTTTGTAATGCCTTATGTTCCACCTATTTGCAGCAAGACTTGGATTGTGTATTAATTAAATTTTTAATAATCAAGTGAAACAGGAAAGATTTAAGTTTAAAAGAAGTTTAAAAATAGTATCTATGAGAAGTTAATCTGGCACATAGATTAGTAACTGCTTTTCTTGGACTCTCACATAAAATTTTTCTGAAAAACAAATTCTACCCAGCCTATCCTCTTTTCTTTAAACCTTATCACCACCACCACCATCCCTGAAGTGAACCAGAGCCTCGAGACTAAGCAAGCACTGTCCCATTAAGCTGTGCTCCAATCCAACTGTCTTCCTTTATTGCCTTTGAACTAAAACTAAAAAAAGGAATATTTGAATAATGGCATTTCTCTGGGTACCCAAAGTAATTGTAGGCTAAATGTCATAGAGTAATATTTGAGGAGCAAAATGTGTCTTTGGTTTATAGATCTTTTACTCGGCTGTTAGTTAAGACAGTGCTTTTGTTCATTGTCTTTGTTCATTGCTGTAGAGACCGTATCTGGGAGGGTAGTCACTCGCGTGCTGCCTAAGTTCCTGTTTGCCTCCCAGCAAGGTTTGGCAACTTCATAGGCATTGACTGTTTCTAGTACCTTCCTCAGAAAATAGGTTAGTTGGTCATCTCAAGGATTTGTACAACTACTAGGTGAGGCCTAAGTATTCTGTCACATACTGAAAGATACAGGGTTCTGTCTCACCATTCCCAAAATTCTATAGGCTTTCTTGTTAGTCCCATATGCTGAACATAATACTTTGGGTTGGTAGAATCAGCATTTGTCTTTGAGAAGGCAGAGTAGAGCAATAAGGACTGAGCATAGGAATTTTCCAGAATCAGTCCTGGATCCACATATTGCTGCCACTTATTTTATCATCTCAGAAAATTTAGTTAACTGTTGTAGATCTTGTCTACGGTGGTGCCATTACCTGTTTTACAAGCTTGCTACATTATTGTATTTAAAGCTTTGAAATACAATAAAATAATATTGCAAAGTATTTGAAACAGTGTGTATTCAGAGAGGGCACTCAGAATAACAGTTGTTACTGTTCTGGACAGTGACTATAGTCAAGCAAATAGCAGTGACGGCACACATATTCAGAAACAAACCAGATCACCCAACCCATGTAAAGCCAGTGTCTATATCTGTGCAAGTAGAGCAAGAGTGCAGTGCATCTGCTTGAATGTGAGCCTGTACTGGGGAGGCAGAGAACACAGTGGGAACGTACCTAACTGCAGTGCTGAAATTTACAGGAAAGTGTCTTAGTAAAATTGAATGTTACTGCACTGGAACACCACTAGCCTGTGCATATTGTACCTGGGCTGTGTCCATGCTTCTGCGTGGAGGAGGATATGTTGTTACTTATTACTGCTGTGTACCCTAGGGCTCGCTTCCAGTTTGCAGTCTTCCTGCCTCAGACTTCCCTGCCCAAGTATTTCTAATGTAGGTATTTTTAGGGTTTGTGTTAAAAGCTATTGTTTTATGATCATGGGTTTTAAGAATAAGAGATAAAACATTAAAATTAATAAGTAAATAAACCTGTAAATGTTGCATCCAGTGTTCCCAAAGAAGATTTGGCAGAGAAGTTAAAAGTGTCATGTCAAGAGTGTCATAGTCTTGGTAAAACAGAAATTCAGACAATACAGAGTTAAATATTACAAATAAATGTTTGAATAAAATATCCCTCAGTTAAGAACACCAGGGCCACTTTGTTATTTCTAGCTCATTCTTTTTAAAGTTTGACTTTATTAGAATGCTTAACGGCTGTAAAGGTTTTTAGTGGCTTCTTGTAATAGCTTAAATTGTTCATAATGGTAATTAATCCTTTATGATTATATAACCAAGAACACTTTGGTTTGTAGGTTTCAGAAGTTCTGAAGATTTCCCATATAATTAGAGAAAATTATACATCGTTTACTGCTACTTCTAAAAATTATCAAAAATTCTTGCAAATGTGTTAGTTTAGAAAGTCTTAGTATTTATCTAGCTGGAAAAGGATATATAAAGATCTTACTATTTGAAGTCAGGTCCCCACCCATTCACTTCAGATAGTTACTAGACATTCATTTGGTGCTTTTCAAGGGTAGCATCTGTCCATATGCCCTGTGATCATAGATTTTGTCTTAAATAGTGAATTCATACTGTGACATTTTAAACGGTGATTACATTCCCAGGTTAGTTAGGGTTGCTTCCCCATCCCCCAATCTAATAACTCCTTTGTACAGCATAATTACTGGTAGTAACGTGGTTGAGACTATGAGACATTGTATGTTAATTGTTTTATAAGTATTTGAAGAATGAAATGCTGTTAAGATGGGTTATAATTTAAGGCATAAGTATGTAGGTGTTCTATATATTTTATGTTAAAATGTTTAGTTTTCTGCTGTGTTTTATAGCCAGGTGATGGTGGTACATGCCTTTAATCCCAGCACTCGGGAGGCAGAGACAGGCGGATCTCTTTGAGTTCAAGGCTAGCCTGGTCTACAGAATAAGTTCCAGTACAGGCTCCAAAGCTAGACAGAGAAACCTTGTCTGGGGATTGAGGTAGAATATCTTAAGCAATAATTTTCTGTATAAGCAGTTTCTTTATCTCATGGGGTGCCTGCTATTTGATAATTCCTTGTGGAGTGTTTATCAGCTAACTTGTACACTATAGACTTTTCTGTGTTAAGATTCCTTATCCTAATGCAATGAGTACCTAGCTCAGAATTTTGCATATAGTAGATATTTGGTAGTTACAGACTAAGCTTTCAAATTAAAATTTACATCTGTAAAATTCCTTCAGTTCTTTATCTGATATTTTCAATTTTATGTTAGTAAAACAAAGATAATGCACTTTTTATTGATTTAAAGATAATGCATTTTGATATTTTTCTGTATGCCTAGCAAAGCATCAAAGAGTACAGTTTTATTCTGCAAGCTGTTGTTAGGGAGTTGAGAATTGGAATCTTAATCCTGTGAGGTCCTTCCACATACATCCCTGCATCATCTTTCCTAAATTCTTTGAGCTCCGGGTTGTTACTAGAGTGTCGTTTCTTATGTGATTAACGCATACCATTGGGATATTCAAGAGATTACAGAATCACCAAAGGAAAGGGAAAAGAGAGCGAAACAATACTACTGATTAGAGAATCTAATAGGGCAGTAGAAGTTTGTTTATCGGTTAAAGCTGGGGGAGTGTTGCTTTGCAGTAGGAAGTTTTAACTTCTGACCATCTTACTACATGTAAAGACACAGCTTCTTCATTTTGTATGTCTCCCTGTTGTTTCCTATAAGAAATAATTGCAATAGTAATTTTTCTTTTTAATTTAATAAATGAGTGTGCTCTGGGTTAATAAATTTTACTTCTATAACTTGTGTGTTTATTCTCCACATATAAGCACAATTCTTGGAAGCCTGAGCATCTATAATTTTCTTAAGTGGTTTATTAGTGGAATATCAGTTTATCCCAAACATTGACTAATTAAATATTCTTTTAGTGCTGACTTTGAAACTAGGAGCCCTCATAATTCCTCAATAAAATCATTTGTGTTTGCTAACATAGTTTGGGATAATGTACACACAGAAGAAACTCCTTATGCCTACTTTGATATATTATCTCTTTTTTATTATAACAAAGATCTGAAAGTCAAACTATATTTTTATTATCATGGTAACTCAGGATCTGTTCCACTTATTTTATTGACTTACAGGTTTATTGGGAACACAGATGGTCAGATATCATAGAAAAGTTAAACAGATGGGTCTTCTCTTGAGGTACTCTGAGCCAGACAATTTCCTTTTGTAACTAAACATCTTTTCTTAAAGGTTCAAGGCAAGAACTGTAATAGGAATGGGACTCGATGATTCAGTGATTCTGTTATTAAAGTCCCAGAATTTTGCAAGGTATTGATTACTTTGTTAAAGGAAAAGTGAATAGTTTTTTTGACAAGTGTAGGTTTTTTACTTATTATAATTTTTAGGTAATGCATGCAGAAACTGTGAATATTGCCAAATTAATGATTTTATAAGGTGGCTGAGGAGGGGGTAAAATTGTTCCTAAGAAATTACTTTTGTGTCCTTTTACATTTATTACAAATCGTAGAAAACAATAAGGGAATGTTCCCTTCTATGTCTTTAATCCAGGTCCATCTTTTATTTCAAAGAAAATAAAGATCAAATGAATGTCAGGTTCTTTAGTGGATGGGGTTCAATGGCAGGAACAAAGGGAAATACTTACCAAACATGATTGTCAAGAGGGCAATCGGCATCACAAACAATCCAACCAGCAAATCAGCCACCGCCAAGGACATTAGAAAGTAGTTGGTAGCATACTGCAGCCTTTTCTCCAGCGACACAGCCAGAATAACAAGGATGTTCCCCCCAATGGTGGGTATTATCACCATGAGTATCAGCAGAGCTGCCCAGTGCACTTTAGTCCCCTGTTCCTCAGCAACCAGCTTCATCTCCTTTGCTGTTGATTCTGTCTTTAATCCAGAATGGTTAGACAAGATCAAATGATCATATATATTCTGTAGAATGTGTTCAGGATTTGTGCTTTGTTCCGACATTCTATAAGAGCAAACTGTTCGCTGTTCTGTGATTCAGTCCAGTACCAGACAGTGGTCAGCATGGTCAGTAGCTAAACTTGTCATCTGCTTTTTCAAGGCGTTGTACCCATGCCAAACATTCAAAGACAAGGTTGACTTATATTCCTTTTTAAAGATTCAGGTTCTGCAAGGTGGGAATGTGTACGCATCTGTCCATGTTTGCTGGTAAGACATCCAGATTTTTAGTCTTTTTCTAGAGGCTTAGATTTCAGAAGATTCAATGAAAAATATCAATAGAGGTAGAAGAAAAAAATATTAGTTTCTCATCCTTTTTAATGTAATTTTAAGAGAAGAATTTAAACTTAAATATCAGAGAGTTTCCCTTAGACACAGAGAGGTTGTGTTATTTCCAGAAATCAGTAAAGCAAAAAAACAAAACAAAACACAAGAGCTAACTAAGTACACCCTCCTATTTTGATAGGTTAGTATGCATTTGTGATAGTTCAGTCAGTACCCACAAAAATACTGTATTTCTGATTTGCCATAGAGGCAGTGCTAGAAGCACACTACATGCTCTCTGACCCTTGGATACTTTCTCCTTAACTGTAGAAAACACACAGAGCAGTGGTCAGAGCTCTAAAGAGTTACAAGTGAGGGATTCGGTAAGTACTGCCACCCACCCAGTCAGACTCAAGCCCACCTAAGGGCTGAGTCAGGATTTACCCGCTGAGAATCTGAGTGCTGTGATCATTTTTCTGATGGGTGCTGATTTAAATGCTTTTTTATGATTCATTTTATAATTCCTTTAGTTGGAGAGAAAGTAGTCCAAAGTATTACTAGCCAAGTACTTGATTTTAGTAATAACTGCGTCTTTCTACAAGGTTTTAAATGTGATCACGTAAGTCTGCCAAATTTGAACCGTTCTTTTTTAAGTACTTCTTTTCTCTTCCCAATTCCCTTGAGAAGCACTCTAAGAGAAAGATGAAGTTATTTGTTCATTATACTCACAATTCCCATATTAATTTAGCCCTTCGTATTTATAAACTTTAATCCACTGAATAGATAGAAAAGACTGTGGAAACAAAGCTCCTGAAGATTAAGATGGAAACAGCAAAAACCTAAGTTATATTCCATACGTATTTGTTAGCTACTTACCTCTTATCTGCTTGTGAGTTTCCTAAGCATGCCGTCCTTGTGTCTGTTCAGTTGGGCTCCTTCTGACATCCTCCTCCCATTGATTTACTCTGAGCTTCCAGCACTGGCACTTGTAAGCAGCTGTACGCCTGCCAGAGAGGTTATTTCCTCTTTGATACTGTCATTATTAGAGCATAGCTGCATTCGTTGTAATTCATAAAACCACTCTCTAATTGTGGCCAACCAGTTCATGACCCTTATTCAAGTTACATTCTTATCTTTGATATTTGGGGGAAATGTAGTAAACTATTACTTTAGCATAAGATGATTTTATTTTATTTGGAATTAAGCCTTCACTGTTTTTCCCTTCTGAGGAAAAAAGAGATATAATCTAGAGGTTTTGGAACTTGTAATTTCTAGCAGTGAAACAAGATTCTTATCCAGCTTTGTGCCTTTGCTGTGGAGCACAATTAATTTGCTCATGTCACTGCCTTATATAGAAGAGCACACAGAAAGGTCTGCATGCTACTTGTATACATAGGTTTTGGCAGAAACTTTGTCACTGCTCATTTCTAAACAGCCTCTGAATTTGGGAGCTGTTTCATTGCCAGCTTCTTTTCCCACAGATTTTTAATTGGGAAGAGTGTATAATGTATAGAAAAAAATGCATTTCTGCCCATTTTTAAAAAGCAATGTATAAGTCTTTACAATTATGCTCTTGAAATTTAAACTATAAAACTTGCTTAGTGTTAAAACTTTAGAATTCTCAGGGTTTTCTCTTGAAATGGTCTTCATAGGTCCTTTGGAATTTATTTACTTATTTACATCTAGATTATTGATGGAATTTGTGAGTTTTGGTTGGTTGGTTGGTTGGTTGGTTGGTTGGTTGGTTGGTTGGTTGGTTTTTTCAAGACAGGGTTTTTCTGTAACAGCCCTGACTGTCCTGGAACTCATATGGAGACCAAGCTGGCCTTGAACTCACAGTGATCCGCCTGCCTCTACCTCCCAAGTGCTGGGATTAAAGGTGTGCACCACCACTACCTGGCAGGATTTGTGTATATTTTATAATAATATTTTTAAAGTATTTCCATCATATTTTCCCTTTCTTCCTCCCACTCCCGTCCATTGCTTTCCTCTTCCCAGCTATCCTGCCTCTACATTCATTAGTGTCTGTCTCCCAGCAAGTTGTTTCATTAGGTCATTTACAGAGCATGGGCATCTTACCAATGGCTGTAACACTGAAGAAAGTGGTTTCCCCTTCCCCATCCAACATTAGCTGCAGACAGTCCTCTAGATCTATTTCTTTTTTTTCTTCCTTTTCTCATTTTTGCTTCTTTTGGGTCATTATTCTTGTTTGGTTCCTCATAATACTTTTTGTTGATTGCATATAATTTAATGTATTGTTTTGTTTTCTGTACTTCGTAAAATTCTTCTTAAAGTTTTGTTAACAATTTTATTTAGTGTGCGTGTGTGTGCGTGCGTGCGTGTATGGTATGGGAAGGAAATGCATGCCACAGCACATATATCAGAGGACAGCTACATTTGTCTCCTTCAGTCATGTGGATCCCAAGGGCCAAACTCAGGTGGTCAGGCTTGACTGCAGGTGCCCTACCTGCCAAGCCATCTCACTGGCCCCTATTTTATATACCCTGATTATTGGTTTTTGGAAGCTTGATAACATTCAGATTCTGTTTCTCTCTCCCTATTTATTTGTTCATTTCCTAATTAAGAGCTAAGAATGATGATTTACATAAGGTCTAATTGTTTTCATAATATATTAGTACTCATTGATAACCATGTTGGGATCCCTTGTTTCTTTATAAATGCAAAGTGATTATACAGTTGTATCATGACTTCTTTTACTGCTACTTTAAGTCACTATATACATATGATGTGCAAAGATTACTATGCAGGTTTTTGTTTCTGGTATGTTTTTGCATTGCAGTCACTGTTTAGAAACTCCTTTGTCCATTAGAGCTGTCTGTCGAGACACTGACAAGCCTGTGAAGAGCTTATGGCTTTATTGTGCTCTTCAAAAGAGATTAAATGCCTAAGCTAGTTTATTAAAGGCTGTCTTTCCTTGTCTAAACACTTAGGTTTTCTAAAGAATGTGTCAGAGCTGGAATGTTATCAGACTAAAACTGACAGGTTTTTTGTTTTTTATAAAAAGGCTTTGAGTTTCCAGCCCTTACTGCTAGTTTCATTCTTAGTTGCAGCCAGCGAGCTAGTTAAGCCCTGTAACAACTCCGAGGATTTGTGTTCTCTAGCGGTGGAGGAGGGTGAGGAAGGTCAGAGCACACTGTACACGTGCATGAGAATAGGACGGGACCGGAATCCTGTGCAGTGGATAGGAAGGGAGGAGAACTAAGGGTGGATGTGAGGCATTGACTAAAGAATGGTGTTGGGAGATCTTATTTATTCCTACTACTTTCAAGTGAAGACTATAAAATAGTGAAGTTTTAAGATAGGTTCTTAGGTAAACTCTTTTCTATGCATCAGTTTTCCCTGGAATATCCCACCCTTACTGCAGCCAAATGACAAACTGTAAAATTCTGTGGGCCACTGGTGCCTAAAAGTTGCTGAGGAGGGGCTCTGAGGTTAAGAGCACTGACTGCTCTTCCAAATAGGACCTGGGTTCAATTCCCAGCACCCACAGCGCTCACAACTGTCTATAACTCCAGTTCCAGGGAACCCAACACCCTCACACAAACATACATGCAGGCGAAAGTCTATGTGCAGAAAATAAAAAATTTAAATAAATTTAAAAAAAGTTGCTGAGGAAATCTGAAAGTGAAAAGCTTAAGTATAACAAGCTACCTAGCAAATCTAGCTTGTTTAATTCTTTTTTGAAAGAACCTTTGACTTTGGGTTACACTGTCTTTAAAGAGATCCAACCACAGCTATTAGCACACAGGTGCCAATTTCTGATCCAAAGCCAAATTCTGGTTTTGCATTAAGATTTCAGTGGTGACAGCATAGAGACATGTCAGCTCTCGTAGCATGCACAAAAAGGAACAGATAGATAATTGTGAGTGAAACAATTAAGTCTCAGTAAGATTCAGAGCTTGTCTCCCTGATAGTAAATAATCACCCTAGGATTAGAACCCAGATCTCTCTGTTTCCTCTATCTCAATGAATTAAACACAAATAAGTTAATAGTAAAAGCAGATAATAAAAGCAGAAATCAGAGTTAAGAGTTTTGCTTGATTTACTGGCAGATCGGTTGAGGAATCAGAGAATGAATAGAAGAGAATTGCATAGATGAATGGTCATGATGAGAGAAGTGGTTTAAGGGAGGGGGAATGTTCTTTAGTCCTCTTTCTGTATGTTGACAGAGGTGTCAATGATGTCCTTGGTTAGAGACATCCAGCTGGCCCTTAGATTCTATTTAGGGTGATTTTTGGATCTTAGGGAGGGCAAGAACCTCACAGGAGCTAATATATCTTAATTCCTTTTCATTGTGCTAAGTCTCTGATGTCATAGCACTTACCTAGTGATAATCATAAACTTGTAACTACCAGAGAAATATCATGAAATTTTATGCCTTCAAAACTTACTTTGTGATGACCCTGCCAAGAACAGTGTTTCTGCCTGTATAAATATATTACTAGTTTTCTCTCTATTAGTAGAGAGAGCTAGAGAGTGGATGGGAAAGACTCCATATTCTTAAAGCACTTGATTTATTAATATGATGTAATGTGGTAGTTGTAGAAAATACTCAGTAAAGAAATAGTAGTTAGAAGTCAGAATGTTGAAACAAAGAAATTCATATGTGCAATTTATGATGAGATGATGTTAGTGATTTGTGTGCATTCCCTTCTTCATTGAGTTCTTGCTCTTGGAAGGTTTATACAAATAGTAACACTGGTAAGATGACTGTTAGGTGTAAGCAAAGAACTTTTTATTAAAATAAAATATCTGAATTTTGTTACTTATTTCACTGTGGCATACCCACCCCCACTCACTCACTATGTAGCTCTGGCTAGCCTGGAACTCGCAATGTAGACCAGGATAGCCTCAAAGTCACAGGTATTCTCTGCCTCCAGAGTGCTGGGATTGGAGTGTTTATACTTTGTGTGCTACTCTGGAAACATCTAAAAGACTCTGTAAATGCCTTTTCTAATGTAACAAAATGCATAGTGCCCAGAAAGTAGGGAAGGGGGCACAGAGGAATGTGCTACATGTGCCTGACTGTCCACTTTGAAAGGTGCTAGGAAATAGCCAGCATGCAGAGAGCTTGCTTAAGGAATCCCTGATATAGGCCTCTTTCTCTGAGTGTTTTCTGAATGTAGAAAATATATTTCTACTCTCATTCCATGGAAGTTTTTTTCCCCATAATTTTTAATAGTCTTACCACTTTGTGTTCCTTGATAGCTTTGAATTGCCTATGTAGTACAGGCTCTGCTCAAGTGATGATCTCCTCACTAGTGCTGGGATTGTAGGTCTGTGCCAACACATCCTGTTCTGTGGAAGATTTGTAATTCTACAACTTATTTGTTAAATATTACGTCGTTTCCTGTATCTTAGAAAAGACAGTAAAAGCTGTTTAAAAGCTGCTCCGTTTGGGTTTATAACATATCGCCTGTAATACTGTCTTCTTTTTTGTTTCCTATCAGGACGCCGGAACAGTGTCCAAGTGTTGTCTCTTTATTATCGGAGAGCTACAACCCTCATGTGCGCTACGGAGCTGCGATGGCCCTGGGGATCTGCTGTGCGGGCACAGGAAACAAGGTAAGGCCTCAAACCGATGAGGTCAGCTCTTTCCTGGCACCAGGCTTTTCTGCTGCAGAAAAGTGTGAAAATGCAGGTGCAGTGTGATCTCTGAGACTGAGCTTGGCACACAGCTTCACAGTGCTCCCCACTCTTACGTGTTACAGTGCCTGAGGCTTCCTAGAACAAACAACAGTGCTCGTGGACAGCTATTGAGAATTGCTCTGTCATGTTACATGCTTATTCTCTGTTTAATTGGTATTGTGGAAATTAAGATTGCTGTTTAAAGCCACCCAAAATTAACTCATTTTTTTTTTTGTTATTTTTAATTATATGCATGTGTGTGGGTATGTGTACATGAGTGAAGATGCTGTGGAGACCAGAGGCATGAGATTCCCCAGATGGCCGTAACATACAGTCTTGATTCACAGCATTGATGTAGTCACCATACTTTACCTCGAATAGCATACATGTATGTAGGACCCTTGGGTGGCCCTTTTTTTAAACTCAGGTTTTTTTATTTTTTTTTTTTAATTTGTTTTTAAATACATATCACCTACACCATAGTGCTTGTGGAGGCCAGAAGAGGGCACTAGGTCCCTTGGAGCTGGAGTTACAGATCAGTTGTGAACTGTGAGCTATGAGCTGTGGCTGGATGCTGGAATTGAACCCAGGTCCTCTGGAAGAGCAGCCAGTGCTCTTAACCACTGAGCCATCTCTCAGGCCCAACTTTCTTGACTTTTTCCTCTAATAAAGAGTGTTCATATTAGATACACCCCTGTCCCCCAACACACATCATTAATACTCACTGTGTACACACAAACACATCATTTCATGCAATAAAGGTTCTGAATTTCCTTTGGGCTGGCAAGGTAGCTCAACAGGTAAAGGTGTTTGCCACCAAACCTGGCAGCCTGAGTTCAGCCTCTAGGACCTGTATGGTGGAAAGAGACGACCAGTGCCACAGGCTGTGCTCCATGTGCACACTATGGCATTTATGCCCATACGAGCTCAGACACACACATACACATATACCACACACCAATAAATTAATTTTTTAAAATAATTTTTAGATCTGGGACTGGAGAGATGGCTCAATTCCCAGCACCCACAAAGCAGCTCACAACTGTCTATAACTCCTGTTCAAGGGGATCTGACACCATCACAGAGACATGCATGCAGGCAGAACACCAATGTGCATAAAAAGAAAATAAATATTTTTAAAAAGGATTTTTACAGCTGTTTCATTCTCTCCTGGTGTTTTATAGGCATTTATTGCCACCTTGCATACTGTTACAACTATTTAGCTTAATATCTATGTCCCCTCTACTGAAACATAAGATTCCCGTGAGCAAAATGTTCACTGCTAGGACAGCAATCGTCTTGGCACTTGATTTATTAGGGAGGGAATTTCTTAGGGAATCTGTGAAGACAGGCATATATTTCCAGTCCTAGCATTTGTGAAGCAGAGGCAGGTAGATCTTTGTGAATTCAAGGCCAAGTACCAGGCCAGCTAGGGCTAAAAAAAGCATATATCAAAGGCTGGAAAGATGACTCCATGTTTAAGAGTACAGACTGCTCTTGCAGCAGATCATTATTTGGTTCCCAGCACCCACATCAAGTAGCTCACAACTGTCTTTTAACTCTAGTTCTGGGAAATGCCACACCTTCCTCTGGCCTTGAAAGGTACCTGAATTCCTGCCCCCACCTCTACACACACATACTCATAATTAAAATATTTTTTTAAATGTGTATCTTCACCCAGTTTTGATGGTGCACACCTTTAATCCCAGCTCTCAGAATTCAGAGACAGGTGGATTTCTTGAGTTTGAGGCCAGCCTTATAGAGTGAGTTCTAGGACAGCCAGAGCTGTTACACAGAAAAATCCTGTCTTGAAAAAGAAAGAAAAAAATTATGTATCTCCATTTTTATTAGAACGATCATTAAGTGTATATAAGAATTTTGTCTTATAGGTGGGAGGGAATACACACATGCCACCGCACATATGTCCAGGTCAGAGGTAGCTTGCAGGAGTCAGTTCTCTCTTTCTGTGTGTGGGTCCTGAGAATCAAACTCAGGTTTTCAGACTTAACAGCAGGCTGCTTACCTGTTGAGCTGTCTCACTAGCTGCCTCTTTTTCTTGTATACATCTGTTCTGTAAACACAGGAAGGATGCAGTTGGACATTTTGCTAAGTATTTTTCCTCTTAGGCTTTTAATTTACATTTATGTCAGCTCTCATAAGTTAAATACAAATTGGATTTTTTTTTCTTTCCATATTATTCTAAACTTAATGTGATATCTAGGAGCAAATGTTCTTTGAAACATGGCATCTGACAAGTTAATACAATGAAAAATTTTTATTGCTCATACTAAACAAGTCTGCTTTATTTCTAGATAATTTGTGTGACCTAGGTATCTGTACATAGCTGAAAGAGATTTGGCATTTGATTACTTTTATTTAAGAAACTTAGCCAGGCAGTGGTGGCACACACCTTTAATCCCAGCACTCAGGAATCAGAGGCATGTGGATCTCTATGAGTTCGAGGTCAGCCTGGTCTACAGAGCAAGTTCCAGGACAGCCAGGGCATAGAGAAACCCTGTCTCAAAACAAAACAAAAAATCTTAAACATTACCCTAATGTAAAATATACCTTTGAAAGCGATTGATTTGCAAATGCAGCCATCCCAACTTCACTTAAAGTTTTGTTTGTGTTTTTGTTTGTAATGATTTCAGGAAGCAATTAATTTACTAGAACCAATGACGAATGATCCTGTGAACTACGTGAGGCAAGGGGCTCTGATAGCGTCAGCTCTCATCATGATCCAGCAGACCGAAATCACTTGTCCAAAGGTGAGCAAAGAAGCCCTAGAAGGGAGGTAGTCTGGGCTTTGCTTTAGTAATTTATCTTAGTCACTGAAAGTGAGAAAAAACACATTTAGGGGACAACAGACTAGAGTGTTGTAATTATGTAATTTTACTTGGTGTGTGTTTTATAAACTTAGGTGACTTTGTTAAGTATATAACATGCTTAAGAAATGATAAAGTGTGCTTTTTATTTGTTTTGGTATTTTGTTTTTGCCTCTTTGTTTTTAAATAGATACAACAGGACTAACTCAGTACCGTGTTAGAGAGTGCAAATTTAAACTTTTCTGCTCCAGCCTTCTGAGACAGTGAAAAATCCCACTTCACGTTATGTGTATAGCCAACGTCGGTCTTAAAAGAATGCAACTACATTCTTACCCTCCTAGGCAATCCTGGGAAGGGTGTCAGTGGCTCGGGAAGTTTTTAAAGTAGTTCTTGGTGATGGTGTCTCAGCTAATGACCAATACCTGTCACTTTTAGATGTCAGATTCAATGCATAGTGACTTCCGATCATGAGTCCTCCAAGTGTTCCCTCTGAATCCTCTTTCTCTGGATCTGTGCTGAGAGAAAAAGACAGCCCAACTTTCCTCAAGGAGGTGGTCCTCATAGGCTGCACCTCCTCTGGATTAACCATAACAGATTTTAAGGCATTTATTTAAAACTTCCCTCATGACAGTCTCTTATACCTCATATTAGTCTTTACTGTACAGTGCTTCTGAACACAGCCAAAACATCTCATTCGCTTGAGAACAGAAAGTGTATATGCATTATTTGTATATTCTCAAATTATCTTGCTTGATGTATTCAGTAGAAATGTAAGCCACTGATAGTGTACAAGTGATACCTACCTGTAATCATAGCTTCTCAGGAGGGCCTCAAGTATCAGCACTGCCTTGGCTACAGGGGATTTCAAGACCAGCGTAGACAATTTAGTAAAACACTAACCCAGTATTAAAACAGATGAGGCAGGGACAGGTGGGGCTCAGTGGTAAAGTTGTATGTGTTGGCTTAATCTCCAGTACTAAGAAAGAGAGGGAAGGAGGGAGGGAGGGAAGGAGGGAGGGAGGGAACGAAGGAACGAACTTAGCCCGTGCCCATAATAATCATATTTAGAGCATTTAGCAGCTTTAAAATGTTATGTATATCTGAGATACAGTTAAAAACAAAACATTACTAGCAGAAAAAAAAAATGTTGATGCCAAGTGTGGTAGCAACTGCAGACAGTTGCAGCACCTAAGAGACTAAGGCAGGGGTATCACAAATTTAATCCTGACCTGGACAACGTAGTAAATCAGTGTCCTTAAAAAAGAAAATAGAAGAGAAAGGGGAAGAAGGAGAGGAAAGGGGTGAAGCCATTGGCTTCTCTTCAGCCTTAGCAGTAGGCATGGGACATCGTTATTTTAAGCAAAGGAGAGTCAGGAAAGAGGGGTGCACTTACTAGACTCTGCAGTGTCCTGCCTCTTCAGAGCTTGGTCTGACAAACCTTTAGTTTCTAAGCAGTCACTGTCATTTTGTCTCACTACCCAGTGCTTCTTTAAAAATCATTTTTAGCATTTCTGAAAACTGTATTATTGCACGTAGACTCTGGCTTCTCATCTTGTTTTTCCAAGAATTGCTTAATATGCTGTGTCTTTTAGAACATAAACATCTTTGCAAACACAGACTACATTTCTTCATGCTTTAAATATAGCAGCTATCATATGAGTAGCTTTTATTTCTGCTGTTGATGCTGCACTGAGCCTTGAGGTTTTCCAACTGAGCAATGTCATTAAAGAATGTACCTCCTCAAATAGTCATATATAAATATTTATCCACTCAGACCTCACATATTGCTTTCACACTGCTTCTATTGTCAGCTAGACAAAAGTTTAGCCATCTTCATATCCTGGCTATAGAATTTCAGTGGGGAGATGGCAAATGAGGTAAGAATGTTTGCTACATAATAATGAAGACCTGAGATTGTACCCCAGCACCATGTAAATGTCACACATGGACACAAATGCACCTGTAACTCCAGCACTGTGAGAACAGAAACAAGAGGGTCTCTGGGAATTACAGCTGCCAGCCTAGCTCCAGGTTCGGTGAGAGTCCTGTTTGAAAGGAACAAGGCAGGGAGTGAGTGAGTGGCCCTCTTCTCTGGCCTCCATGCATATGCTGTACACACACAATAAAGAAGTTACGTAGTTCAAACAAAACTGGAGCTCAGGGCCAGCCTACATCAGTAAGTCTGAGGCTGTCCTAGGCTACATGAGATCCTATCTCCAAAAAAAAAAAGGAAGGAAAAAAGAATGAATGAACTTCAGAATTTCAGAGCCAGGCAAGGTGGCACATACCTTTGATCATTTGGATCAAAGCGTTTGGGAGGCAGAGGTAGGCAGATCTCTGGGTTCAAGATCAGCCTAGTCTACAGAGCAAGTTCCAGTAGAGCCGGGGTTACACAGAGAAACCTGTCTCAGAAAACAAGTTTAAAAAAAGGAAAAAAGAAGAAAAGAAAAATAATTCCAGCACTTTTTAGAGGCCACAACCTCGAACTGTGGCAGAATCCTTTTGAAGTAGAATAGGGTAATCTAGTTTTTCATTTTTAAATTGACTCTTAAGAAATGTCACATTTAGAAAAACAGGCAGGGTAGAGCAGTTTAAGTAATTGATTTTCTTTTTTAAAAAATTGTAAGTTAGGAA
Organism: Chionomys nivalis; assembly: GCF_950005125.1. Taxonomy (NCBI): domain Eukaryota; kingdom Metazoa; phylum Chordata; class Mammalia; order Rodentia; family Cricetidae; genus Chionomys; species Chionomys nivalis. Next base: position 110,752,791 of record NC_080087.1, on the reverse strand, counting down.
CTTGAATGGAGTCTTAACTGGTATGAACAAATAAAGTACTCTGCTATCTTGAGGCTGTATCAGAATAATGAATACTAATTAAGAATGTTTAAGTAGTACTGGCAAGATGGCTCAGTGGATAAAAGCAGCTGCTGGCAAGCCTGAATTCTGTCCCTGGATCCTACATAATAGAGGGGAAAGCTAATTCCTACGGGTTGTCCTGTGATTTCCACATGTGCATTGTGACACTCATGTACCCAGACACATAAGCAAATGCTATTTAATAAAAGTAAAAATTTAAATGTACTTATAGCTGCTAGTTCTGCAATTAATACAAATCGAGAATCAAATGTAAATGTTTGCATACTGACTACAAAAGCAAAACTATGTCTGATAATGTCTATGTTTTTAAAGAAAACAAAATTCTCAAATCCCCATAATTCTACGTTTTCAAATCAGTACATGAAATTATGAAAACATCTCAAACGCAAACATCAGGGAATTTAGAATTATATCCTGGGGCTGGAGAAATGGCTCTGCAGTTAAGAGCACTGGTTGCTCTTCCAATGGGCCCAGGTTCAATTCCCAGCACCCACACACTCAACCATTCCAGTCCCAGCAGGTCTAATACTCTCATCGGGCTTCCTTGGGCACCAATCACACACATTGTGCAGAGATCTATATGCATACAAAACATCCATATACATAAAAATGATTGAAAAGAGAATAATTGCACTCCTTCCTCAAAGAAATGCAAAATAAAATGATCTTGGATATTTTGTAAGATTCATAATGGAAATCTGCAGTGTTTGTGTAATATTCTGTCATGGTTCTAACCCTTAACCTGCACATTGTGCTCTTGGTTTAAGTAATTCCAGTATGTCTTTGCCTTGTTTATATCAGTTTCTCTCTTGTTTACACCCACAAACATAAACCCAGGATCATAGGCACACTTCTGTATTATTACAGACAGAAAATTTTAAGTGTACACTTAACCTTTTAATGGGTTCTTGAGTTATTTTCTCTCTAAAACCTAACTCCTTTCTTCATGAATCATCTATTGTTTGTCTTGTTAAATGGAATCCACCATTAGCAGTTTATTTGAACATTTATATAGTAATATGGTATATAAAAAGGTGAAAAATCACAATATAAAAATAAACTCTTAGGGTTGGGGAGGTGATGGCTCATTCATTAAAATTAGTCCTTGCTGTTCTAGTAGAGAATCCAAGTTCAATTCCCAGCATCCACATCAGGCAACTTACTAGCTGCCGTGACCCAGCTCCAGCGTATCCAGTGCTCTGTTCTGGCCTCTGAGGATATACACAGACACATAAATAAATAAATAATAAAGCAAATTTAGAACTAATAATAATGAAATCTAGTGCTCTTCTTTGCCTCATATCATTTGGCCTATGTCTGGCACAAAGAATCTTCTCCAACCACTGACCAGTACATGTTGTCCGCCCCATTGGCAACTACCTGTTTTAGAAGTAGGCTCGAGTTGAGCCAGACTTGTTAAACTCCTTACTTCTAAAATGAAATTACAAGTTTTGTTAGATAATTAGGTTTTTGTTGGCTATCATGATTCATCAGAAATGAGTCCAAACAATTTTAATCCTTTTCCCTTGATTAAAAAATGGCATTTCCCCTTCCAGAATCGAACCCAGGTCCTCTGAAAGAGCAGCTACTCCTCTTCACTGCTGAGCCATCTCTCTAGCTCTCATGTTAGTTTTTTAAGCTTAAATTCCACATATATCTGGCCTCGAGGATCTCATGGAAGGAATTGCAGTTGTGTAGTTGAAGTTCTAAATACAGATGTCAAAAATATTATTAAAACTTCCAAACAGGTTCCTGATATGCGGAGATAATTTCTTTTTCTTTTCTTTTTTTTTTTTTCCGAGACAGGGTTTCTCTGTATCTATCAAACCTGTCCTGGAACTAGCTCTTGTAGATCAGGCTGGCCTCGAACTCATAGGGATCCTCCTGCCTCTGCTTCCCGAGTGCTGGGATTAAAGGCGTGCACCACCACCACCCCGCACGGAGATAATTTCTGTAGCCAGAATGAAGAAGGGAAGGGAGTATGCTCTACAGAAGAAATAGCTCTAGAGAATTTTGTTCCTTTCTGATTTTTCTAATAGTATAAGGTATAAAGTACAGTGCAAAACATGATGGATTTTTTAAAATGCATGACTTTAGAAATTTGTACATAGTAGAACATGTGGATCACAGAATAACCTAAATGTTAAGTTAATATTTTCCACAAGTTCTACTTGAGTGGGGAAGTGGTGTTACCATTCTGTTTTACTGTTTTTTGAGACAGATGGCTCCTTGTATAGTTTAGGCTGGCTTCCGCTCTCAGGTTACAGGGTTATAAGTTTGTGACTCTTTTTCCTGGCCATGGCGCCAACATATTCTGAACAGTGAAGTTAAATTAGAAAACCATGATATGGTAAGATTGTATTAAATTCTTCTTTGTAATGTACATACAACGCTTTGTCTCATATTTATTTTTACAAGTTCATAAAATATTTTTTAACCTTTATCACATAAAATTTCCATTCTATATAAGGTAATGTAAGTATTCATCTAAAATAAGTTCAGAATCAAAGGAATTTGACCTGTTGAGCCAGAGTAAAAACATCAAACTGGCTGTGAGTTCAGTGATGATTTAATCACGCTGGATTTTGTAGTTTTTAAAAAAGTAAGGCTGGAAGTGCATGACTTAGTAGTGATCGTGTGCGTTTTGTTCCCGCAATACAGTTTATTGCTGCTTGTGAATAAAACCGAAAGCCATCTTTAAGGGGTGTTATTTTGTTAGCAGTGTTTAGATGGCAGAGCTGATGGTAGTCCAGAGGGTCATAAGATTCTGCCTCCATAAGACATTTATACTGAAGTGTGAAATGCCTCATATTTACGTGACCACATGTTACTTCCAGTAGTCTTTAGAACATGGATGAGGTAGATACTATAATCCTCAGAGGGGAACACTAAGGCACAGAAAAGCTGGTGAGAGGTCAGATATAGTGATGCTTACCTGTGGTCCCAGCCACTAGAGAGACTTCAGCAAAAGGATCATTTGCACTCAGGAGTTCAAGACCTGAGCCACCTTACAAGAAGACCCATTTGAAAAGAAAATGGACACAGAACAGACAGACAGACTAGTAATTTACCCAAATGGCTTCTAAGAGCAGAGAGAATCATATGCCAGGGCTACCTGATTCTGTTACTCAGCCATAGTGTCACACTGTAACCTTCAGAAAAATACAGAGAAGAAATTCTGAAAGAATATGTGCAAAGCTCATTATATTAGGAAACTCAAATCTGGTGTTTTCTGCTTTTGGCAGATTTGGGGAGCTCCATGATCATGTGCTTCTTGAACAAGCAGACTTCTTCCTGAGTGCCTACCATTTGAAAGCACTGTCGGGAAAACAAGGAAGTGTAAGACATGGAAGAAGCATTAGATAGTGCCCTCTCTCTACCCAGACAGTTTAAAAAGATCAGTGTATTAAGAATATTTTATAAGCATTTTTATGTGGAAGTACTATATAGTAATTTCAGGAAAACACTGAAGCATACAGAATTACTGGGGATCTCATCCTGAGTTGGATCATAAGAGTACTGATTCTTGGGCTGGAGAGGTGGCTCAGAGGTTAAGAGCACCAGCTGCTCTTCCAGAGGTTCTGAGTTCAATTCCCAGTACCCACATGGTGGCTCACAACCATCTGTAGTGAGATCTGATGCCCTCTTCTGGCCTGCAGACGTACATGCAGGCAGAACATTGTATATGTAATAAAAGTACCCACATGGTGGCTCACAACCATCTGTAGTGAGATCTGATGCCCTCTTCTGGCCTGCAGACGTACATGCAGGCAGAACATTGTATATGTAATAAAAGTACCCACATGGTGGCTCACAACCATCTGTAGTGAGATCTGATGCCCTCTTCTGGCCTGCAGACGTACATGCAGGCAGAACATTGCATATGTAATAAATAAATAAATCTTTTAAAAAAAAAGAGTACTGATTCTGACAAGTCTTCGGAAACGGGTGTGTATTCAGAATGCACATCTCTAATGTTTGTATATACTCACACTCTGAGTGAAAGGTCATTTGCTTAAGGTAAAACTGAAGGGCCATGCCTGTTAGGAGATCTGCTCAGTTGACAGTAAGCAGCATAGTGTTTGTGAGGACTGTGGGCCTGCTGACTGGTGCAGAGTGAAGTCTTAGTCAGCACTCCCTTGAGTCTGAATTGCCCTCTGTGGAATGAGGACCGAGAGTAGCCAGTGCTCCCACGCTAGGAAGTCAGAACACTGATCTCAATGTTCAGCCTTCACATCTGGTCCATCACCCTCTTCTAAATGTCTTGAAATGAGAACTGAGTCTCAGTATCATTAGCTCAGTTTACTGGGTGCTTTTTAATAGCGCAACAAATGAACAGACCATAATTTCTTTTCTTGTTTCTTCAGGTTAATCAGTTCAGGCAGCTGTATTCCAAAGTCATCAATGACAAGCATGATGATGTCATGGCCAAATTTGGCGCTATTCTGGCCCAAGGCATACTGGATGCAGGTAAATGTTCTTAGGTCTTCCAGATGTATTATATAAATCTAATGAAAGAGTTAATCTAATGTTCTGCATGACATCATGGAAATTGAGTCTGAAGCAAATAATTCCTGGGTAGAATTTGAGGAGTATATAATTTCCAGAGATAATTTTAATTTATTCAAGCACAAACATAATATTTGAATAGTAATCATTCCACTGCACTCACATGCACAGTGTTCCCTCTTGCCTCCCTACTAAAGACTGAACCTAGAGCATCACACATGGAATGTAATTATACTACTGCGTAACTACATATCACCCTTTTTATGTTTTATTTTGAGGCAGAGTCTATAAGTTGCCCTGGTTGGCCTTGAACTTGCTGTCCTCTTTTGTCCGCCTCTTACAAGTAGCTGACACAAATGCTCAGCAAGTCCTAATCCTTTTATATAACAACTGTATACGCTCAAGTTATTTTCTCTCTTTGTTCCTCTTTCTTGTTTTGTAAGGCCTCCCTTGTAGTGTTGGTAGCACTAGAAATACTGGAGAGAAGTTAGAACAGTTCTATTCACTTGGTAAAGTGTTCAGTGACTTTCAGCTGGGGCTTTTGTGGGAGGAGTAGGGAGAGTTCACTGTGTAATCCAGGCTACCCTCAAATTCAAACCAAACTTCCTATCTCAGCCTCCCGAGCACTGGAATCATGATAGTCATGTGCCATTACATCCTGCAAAAATCCAGTTCTTTACCTGATGAATTGACTCGTCACTCTAATTCACTGGCTTTCAAGCTGTACTTCTCTATACTCCCTAAAGGGGTAGTCTAGAGGTGTAGCAAGAGACATAACGGATTGGAGTTCAGTCCATTCACTCTCTCACAGTACAAACTCATGATCAGAATCAGCTTATTTCATTCTTTATCATACTCTTCCTCAGAAAATGTGTTAAATCAAGAATTAAATGTTATAATTTTCCTTTTGTGGAGCTGGAGAGATGGCTCAGTGGTTAAGAGCACTTTCTGCTCTAGCAGAAGACCCAAGTTCAGTTAGTTCCCAGCACCACATCAGGTGGGTCACAACCACCTATAGCTTGAGTTTCAAGGATTCAACACCCTCTTCTCCCTCTGTGTGGGCATCAGATACCCACATAGTACATATACAACATACATGTAAACAAAACACTCATGCACATAAAATAAACCATTAAGTGCTTTGGTAAACACCTTTAATCCCAGCACTCAGGTTGCAGAGGCAGCTGGATTTCTGTGAATTCAAGGTTTGCCTGGTTCCAGGACATGATGAGTTCCAGGACAGCCAGGGCTAAATATTGAGACCCTGTCTCAAAGAAAAACAAAAACCAGCTAATTCACTAATACAGTACCTAAAAGTGCTTATTTTCATCTCAATGGGTTGCTTTGCTAATAGTTTTTCTCTTTTTCTGCAGGTGGTCATAATGTCACAATCTCCTTACAGTCCCGGACTGGGCACACTCATATGCCTTCTGTGGTTGGCGTCCTTGTCTTCACCCAGTTCTGGTTCTGGTTTCCTCTTTCACACTTCTTGTCATTGGCTTATACCCCTACCTGTGTCATTGGCCTTAACAAGGACTTAAAGGTATGTCTGTGAGTTCTGAGCTTTGTGGGATATCCTTGTCATAACAGCCTGTGTTCATAGAGTCCGGTGACTTGAAAGATGACCATTGCGGGTAGCATATTTTCATTCAGTCAGACTGAACTCAAGTTAGTCCTTAGCCCTTACAGAGTAAAGTGTGTCTGTAGAAGTTTTGAAAGGAAACGTTTACTGGCTGGACACATTTTTTTTTTTTTAAGATTTATTTATTCTTATGTACATGAATGCTCTATTTGCATGTACACTTTTATGCCAGAAGAGGGCATCAGACCCCACTATAGATAGTTGTGAGCCACCAATTGGTTGCTGGGAATTGAACTCAGGATCTCTGGAAAAACAGCCAGTGTTCTTAACCTGAGCCACCTCTCCATGGACACATCTTTTGACAGGAAATGATGTGGTGGGGTACTTAGTACAAAAATACAAAGAGATTTTATATAAGCCATTCTGTGTATTTTGGGTGTTTTGGTTTGGTTTTTGTTTTGCAACAGGGTCTTACTTTGTAGCCCTGACTGGCCTGGAATTCATTATGCAAACCAAGCTGGGCTTCAACTCACAGAGAACTGCCTGCCTTTTTCTCTAGAATACCTGAATTAAAGGCATATGCATAGAGTCATTCTGAGTAGCTCGGTGATCTTTCAACTCAGGATCCCTCTGCCTTAACCTTCAGAGCACTGGGATTCCAGGCCTATGCCACCATGCTTGGCCACTTTAATCCAAAGGCAACAAGAGGTTCAGCACAATTCAGTAGCCAGTGTCGGTTCAAACTTTGAGAGTCTAACCCTGAGTCGTTTATTTTAGGCATATTTAAGCTTAGCAACAGTTTGATGAAAAATTTCCTGGCAATAATTAACTCGGTCTCATGTGTACAACAAAGCTATGACTACATCATAACTCTTAGTGAAGTATGTATCTTTGATAAAGACGCAGTCTATAGATTGAAAAGAAGAAATAACATCATGATAAGGGTCTGGGGGAGGATCGTGTGTATCTCTAGCCACACAGGTAGCGCAGAGGTCGCCAGGCTATTAACCACATCCGTTCCCAGACTTCTGGATAGAAAACAGATGAGATGCATGTTTAGCATGACTGGTCCCCCAGTGCTTACTGTGAGCCTGGCCTGCTTCTGTCCCTTCAGTGGTGGCAGAAAAGAAGATCGACAGTGAGGAGTCAGGGAGTCTGGCAAACAGAACTGATCACAAAGGTTAAAAGCTTTAAGGACTACATGCCCTGTTATCACAAGTTTTAATCACATTTTTAATGAGGTTTGTGATTGTGTGTTTCTCAGTCTTGAGACCTGGTGATTCATCTTGTTCTTTAAAGGTCAAAGGCTTCTGGACCTTTAAATACCTCTTACATTTTTGTCATTACTGTTGTTAAGATGTTTTGTTTAATTTTCAGAATGGAAAAATTTGTAAACTCAAATTTTTAATTAAAAATTCCTTATATTAATATTTCATTATAGCTGTACAACTAGTTATTCTTTATTAAGTATTTCAATATTAAAACTGCTCACAGTTGCAAATATTCAGCATCTTTATCTTTCAAAGCAACAGTATTTTGTTTTCCTAATCCCTAATATTTGACATTGTCTTTAAACCTCCTCTGTAATCTTTGGAGACTTGCAATCTGCCAAACAATTTTATACTGTTTTCATTCTTCACAATAAAAGTGAGGTAAACAAGATAAGTTTCTGTCTCAGCAAATGTGCTGCTTATTACCATTTTTTCATGAATGCAAATTAGGTAAGTAAAGAAAGCTGTAGCTAGAGAGCAGGTTTGTTCCATAAGTAATATGAAGCTAGTTTTCCATTAGGCCCGTGTTATATGGAAACTAATACAGACTAATAATGGCATAACTGTGTGGACAGACTAGTAAGTCTGTTAGTATGGTAAGAGGAGTCGTCATGGGGTTCACTAAGTAGGTAACGGTTGTCCCATGCTCACAGTGTGAGTAGGGCTTAGCCCACTAACACTGGGTGGTTTGTGAGAAAACAGAAGAGAAAATGATGCTTGGTCAGTGGCAAGCTTTAAGATCTGTAGGGAACTGAGTACCAAAATTAATTCACAGCGCTTTTCATAGAGTGCTGACATGAAACCAGCACTGTTGCTGAACATTTAACCTACATGGAAACTTTCCATCTCCCTTTATGCTTGTAAAAACAGTGCATAAGTCTTGATATTATTTCCATGGAGAGAACAAAAGAGTATTTTATTTCTTCAGATGCCGAAAGTTCAATATAAATCAAATTGTAAACCATCCACATTTGCATATCCTGCCCCTCTGGAAGTACCAAAAGAAAAAGAAAAGGAAAAGGTAAGTTATTTGATTCATTAAGTAACATGTGTTCTTATTAGAGAAGCTACTGGCTGTTTAAGTGATACAGTTGCTTTTTGTTTGTTTTTGTTTGATTTTGTTTGAGTTTTTTTGTTTTTTAAACAATCTTATTTTACATACCAATCCCAGTTCCCTCTCCCTCCCCTCAAGTGATAGAGTTTTTAAGTCTGATTGGTTGGTTGGTTGGTTGGTTGGTTGGTTGGTTGGTTGGTTGGTTGATTGGTTGGGGTTGGTTTGAGTAGGGTCTCACTATGGGGTCCTGGCTAACCTGGAACTTGGTAGTATATCATACTGACCTCAGACTCACAGAGTCCACCTGACTCTGCCTCCAGGTACAAAGATTAAGGCCTTGTACCATCATGCTGCACAACTTTAATTATGTGTGGGGAGGATATTCGCCCGTGGAGCTAGAGACATGAGATCAGCTGCCTTACAGCGCTTTTGGGAACCATACTCAGGCTCTTAGAAGAGCAGTATGTGTTCTTAGCTGCTGAGCCATCTCTCAGCCCCAACCTTGTTTGTTTTTAAAAGCAAACTTGTAGTGATAGCTAACATTAGACTTACATGTAAAGTAAAGGGCCTTATTTCTTTTGGTATCCCATCCCCATGATGCAAGAGTTTGCTCTGTTCTGTCAGTACCTAATATCTATATCTATCTATCTATCTATCTATCTATCTATCTATCTATATATATATATATATATATATATATAGAGAGAGAGAGAGAGAGAGAGAGCGCACTATATTATTTCTTTTATCTATGCACCTGTATATCTTTATATTCTTTCTTTTATCTGATGTACACTTTTATTTGATACACTACAAATGAGACTACAATAAAAGTGTTTGTGTATATATTTGTGTTCTTGTTCAAGTGTGTCTGTCACTTAGAATAGCAGGTAGGAATTGTGTGGTCAAAAGTAACTCATGTTGCTGGGTGGTAGTGGCACACACATTTAATCTCAACGCTCAGGAGGCAGAGACAGACAGATCTCTGAGTTGTGAGTTCAAGGCCAGCCTGGTCTACAAATTGAGTTCCAGGATAGTCAGGGCTGTTATACAGATAAACCTGGCGGAGGTTGGGGGGGATAGTAACTCAAGTTGGTTTTTTTTCTTTTTTTTTTTATATGCCTTGTTTTGCCATGGGTGCCAGGTCCCCATGAACTGGGGTTGTAGACAGTTGTGAGCTGCCTTGTGGGTGGTGGGAATTGAACCAATGTCCTCTGGAAGAGCAGTCAGTGCTCTTAACCGCTGATCCATCTCTCCAGCCCTGATATTTATTTTCATGCGTATTACCTAATTTGCCTTTTGAAAATGAATAAAACTAACTTCACCAATGGTTTTGAGCACATTCATTGATATATAAGGAATAATGGATTTACAGAGCTGCACTGGTTATGGTGTTATACTCAATAAAACAAGCAGCCTTTTCGTGATTCTTATGTGGAGAAAATTGTTCTTTATTTTAAGATAATGTTTCACATTAACTATCTGTTGATTTTGCTTTAAGTTTTGTGTATAAGTAGAGTTAATTTTACAACTGACCAAATTCAAGGTAGCAGCTGATGAATAGCCTTTCACAGCACCTTTATTACTCCATTTTCAAAGTCTTGTTTCCCCTTTGATTTCAAGTGAGATTCATCAAGAAAGGCCTCTTCTAGCTAACTATTGTGTATTACCATTTCAGGGTATCTAGTTACGAGAATATCTCTATGGCCAAGAATTTCTCAGTGCTTTCCCCATAAAGCCAATAAGAACATAGCACTTAAGTGTGTGTCTCAGAAGTAGATGATAGCAGATTCACACCCAAGGAGGATCAGAAAGGGGGAGTGGATTTTGGACTCGGCCCCAGCAGCTAAAGATGATAGTGGCAGCAACGATGTGCCTTACTGCCCTGCCTGCTGTCCATTTACTCTCCTGTGGTTTTGTTGTTTATGGTTACTGACAGGAAACAGACACTCTAGGACTGTTTTCTTTGGGCTGTTTCTTAAGATGTAGGTGAGAGATTATAACCGTTACCATTTTGACTGTTTCTAGGTTTCCACTGCTGTGTTATCTATTACTGCCAAAGCTAAAAAAAAAGAAAAAGAAAAAGAAAAAAAAGAGGAGGAGAAGATGGAAGTGGTAAGTGTAACTCAGTGGTCATATGTGTTAATCCTGTTGTGGCCAGATTCCGTAAACACCGTTGTACTTTGTGCTTAGCTTTTCCAATTATTTGTCCTGCTTTCAGCATACAGAATTACATCGTTATATTTAAAAGAAACCCTAGAAAACCATGTCTGTGTTAGCTTGCTTTTCTTGTTGCTGTGACAGTAGCTGACTGAAAGTGACTTTAGAGGGGAAAGAGTTTGGGCTCATGGTTTTGAGGGCTACGGTCTGTTGGGGCAGGAAGCATGGTGGCTGGGGCTTCATCTTTGACCGTGTTAGTGTGCAGCATGGCTTACTTATATCTTAATCAGGAAGCAGAGAGTTAAGGCTGGCAGCACAGCCACTCTGTGTCCCTTAGGCCCATCCCTTAAACCAGTAAGAGCCTGTGTCCAGAAAGTTCCCAAGTATTCACAGCCATGAGCTTATAGAGGGCATTTCACAGTCCAGCCATAACAGTGTCCATTTGTGGGGATGACAGATGAGTATAAAACAGGAGTGAGTTCAGAGAGAAAGTCACAGCTAAAGGTCGGCTTTGAAGAACAAAGTTTTAAGTAGACAGTGACTCAATGAAAAAGAAAGACTTTGGAAAAGACAGTAAATGACTCTCTTCTGGTCTCTGCTGGTAAACAAGCTACACCATCCCCACCGCTAAGTGGAGTCTGCTGTCATTTTAGTTGTGCTGTGTGTCTGTCACTGCCTTGTGGCTGACAGTGCTCTACAGACTTAGCTGACAGACTCAAGTGATATGGGCCAAAGTGGTCCTTTGTTGATTGCCTTTCTCCCATCCTAGGATGAAGCAGAAAAGAAGGAAGAGAAAGAAAAGAAAAAAGAACCTGAACCAAACTTTCAGCTGTTGGATAATCCAGCACGAGTTATGCCTGCCCAGCTAAAGGTGTTAACAATGACAGAGACCTGCAGATACCAGCCTTTCAAACCAGTAAGTTACCAATGGCTCTCAGCTGTATTTGCCGGGGCGGTGTTAATCTGTAGGACTAGGTAAGACTGACAGAAGAGGGTAGATCCCCAAAGTGTTTTAGAGCAAGGCCACTGGTGTCATTAAAACAAAGAATGTGCCTGACAAAAACAAGAACATACCCCTCAGCTCAGCTTCGTATAGATTTTTGAAGAACTTTTCTCTAGTAATTTATTTTATTTTTGAGGAGGAGGAGGGGATTCAAAACAGTTTCTCTGTGTAACAGCCCTGGCTGTCCTGGAACTCACTTTATAGATCAGCCTTGCTTTGAACACACAGAGATCCCTCTGCTTCTGCCTCCCTAGTGCTGGGATGTGCACTCTAGTAATTTTTTTAAAAAAATATTTATTTATTATGTATACAATATTCTGTCTGTGTGTATGCCTGCAGGCCAGAAGAGGGCACCAGACCCCTCACAGATGGTTGTGAGCCACCATGTGGTTGCTGGGAATTGAACTCAGGACCTTTGGAAGAGCAGGCAATGTTCTTAACCTCTGAGTCATCTCTCCAGCCTCCCACTCTAGTAATTCTTAAGAACTGTTTTTTCTCTTGTGTCACAGATTTAGGCACATAACTACAGAGCCAGACACACTGGGCTGAATTTTAATATTCCAATCATAGGCTTTGTAAGTCCTAAATGTTTCTGTTCCCTCCATTTGCAAAATAGGAATTATCTTCTTAACTGATAGTCATATATCAAAAGCTTTAATATGCAGCCCCATGTGGTGACACAAACGCCTTTAATCCCAGCACTTAGGAGACAGAGGCCAGCCTGGTCTACAAAGCAAGTTCTAGGACAGCCAAGACTGTTACACAGAGAAACCCTGTCTCAAGAAACCAGAAAGGAAAAAAAATTTATTTGCAGGCACTGGGAAACTAGGAACAAGACCTGGCCCTGCCAAATAAGAGATCACCATCATAATCACACTGTTGTCATAAACACACTGAATTTTAGAATTTCAAAAGAGCATCTTTGTGATAGTCAATTCATCAAGTCAAGCCAGAATGTTTCTTATTAGGAACAAGTGTATATTGGTTACCTTCTCGTTATTGTGACAGACTCACTTGCAGAACTTAAGGGAGGCTTTATTTTGACTTAGGATTTGAGAGGGTATAGTCCATTATGGAGTTTGTTGCAACAGGAGTGAGTGGCCAGGGCTCCTCACATCTCAGAAGACTAGGAAGTGGAGTCACGAAGCAGGCCCAGGATATGACTCCCAAGGCTTGACCTTATGTCTGTCGGTTGCGCCCTACATTCCAAAGGATCATAAGCTCCCAAAACAATACCAACATCTGGGCACCAAGTGTTTAAACACATAAGTCTGTAGGGGACATTACACATTCAAACCATGATAAAATGCTTATCAGAAATTTTATTTTTGAAACAAAGTCTTACTGTATAGTCTCTCTGGCCTAGAACTTAACTTTGCAGCCTACACTGGCCTTGAACCAATGGGCAGTCCTTCTGGCTAGGGCTCCTCAGTGCTAAGATAAAGACATGAACCAATAATGCTACCCCTGACCTAGATTTCTTAAATCTAGAAAGACTTACAGTAGACCAACCCATACAAGATATCCAGATAGTGAGTCTGTGGTTTGAAATATTACAGATGAGATTTCTGTACATTTATTTTTAATCAATCCAATGATAAATTAAAAACAACTCTTGTTTCGGGTATGAGCCAAGGTGTTCCTGACTAGATTTTCAGCTTACAGAGACAAAGACAAAAAATGGACATTGTTGTGTGGTTGTTTCAAGCTGAAGGTGAACATGGCCGGGTTTGTATCCTGGCCCTTTTATTCAGTGGTGTGACTTAGTAATCCCTTTGTATTTCATTTTCTTCACCTGTAAAATTAGTATAGTAATTGCCTCTACTCTAGTGATAGAGTGAGGGAGGGCATTTCCAGGTCAGTCCCAGGTGGACTTCTTCAGGTTGATACAGGTGCTCTCAAGTTTATTAGAGGTGACTACACACATTTGTGAATGTATTAAGTTTTATACATTAAAGGAATGTTTACATTCCTTTATATTGTGTGAATTATTTCTCATCTTAATAAAGATCACTTCTTCATATGTACTTTAAAGAAAGAAATTGCCCTTTAACCCACTCCATACTCTCAATGACAAGGTCATCAACATGTTTCTCAGATGGTGCATTGGAAAGATACTCTGAAGATTGGTGTTTCATTCCTCTAATCCCAGCACTTGGAATACTGAGGCAGGTGGATTCTGTGAGTTGGAGTCTGAGCTCCAAGCCAACCTCGACTATATACTGAGACTCTGTCTCAATTCCCACCTCAAAAAAAAGTAGTATTATGATAACATCCCTACTCTGCTTCATCAAGAATTCGCCATCTTAGGTGCTTAATAGCGTTTTAGTCAGCAGAATAGTGAAGGAATTTTTTCTCCAGCTCGAGAAGCATTAATCAGTCTGAAATGCAGCATAAATAACTCTTTAGATATGTGGATTGTGTTGCAGAATGTGAGTGAGATCATTTAGTTCTGATGAGCGTACTGATGAGAAGTTAGAACCCATAGCTAGAGGTTTCTAGAATCTTGGAAGTTCTCTTCTAAATGGGTATTTTATTCTGCTTGGAGGTTCATCTCCATTTGCTCAACTAGGAATTTACATAAACATTTAGGCTATGGAAGATGAGGACAGTGATCATATTCTCTGTTGTTCTTAGGCTGTTGCTAATCTAGGCAGATAGTCCATTCATAGAATGGCATCTTTACAAGAAAAGCAAACTTCTTAAGAGAGAGAGCTATAGATTCTTTGGTGTGAGTACATGTGTTAATAGGGGGAAAATGGTCTAGAAATTCTTGGACCCACACCAGTTTTATAGCACAGCAAGGCAGAGTCTTGATGAGCAAAATCAGATTAGTTTCAACTGCAGAGATACTCACCCATGTGAGTCCTTTGACTGATGGTCTTGTGCTGCTTTCCTTCCCAGTAATGTGCTTTGTAGAAGTATGCTTTTTCCAGATGTGCCTTGCCACTGTTGACTGATTTGATTACAGAGAGCAACTTTCCATTTCCTTTGACACAGGCAAGCAAATAGAATAAGATTAGCATGCCAGGGATGGTTGACTAGTTTGGTGTTTGAATTTACCATCAGCTAATAGGCTGAGAGAGGGCTTAATAGGATTGCTACTACAGTCTACTTTCCTTGTCTTTCCATCTGGTTTTTCATTACTTACATCACAGTAGTTTCCAAATTACAGTGAAAACTCAGATATCTGTTATATTTATTATTTTCTCTGACATTCTGGAATTGCTGGAGGAAAAAACAACCTATTTGCAGATTTTCTTGAAGCACACAAATAAGAGTGCTTCAAAAACTGTAATTCAGGGCTGGGGAGATGACTCAGCAATTAAAGCCTCAACATATGTTGTGCTGTGTGTGTAGGAGCACAACAAAAAAACTATAATATACATTCATATAAAAGGTCTAAGGGTGCTTGTTACTCTTCCAGAGAACGCGGGGTCTGTTCTCCAAACTTACATAGTAGCTCACTGCTGTCTGTCACCCCAGTTCCAGAGGATGCAGTGCCCTCTTCTAGCCTCCTCAGCTATAATACATATGAGGCACAGACATTGATACAGACAAAACACCTACCCACATAAAATAAAAACAAATTAGAAATCTTTTAAAAGGTTGTGGGAAGAGGCAGGCGGATCAAAAGGTACAGAGAAACTCTGTCTCGAAAATCAAAAAAAAAAAAGGTTGTGGGGTTATGGGGTTAGTCTCCAGGCTGGGGCTAGCTTTTCCATGTTTGAAACAAACTCTGGAGTGGTAAAGTTGCTGATCAAAACTACTGTCTTGAGTGGGGTAGGAAGGAAGTAGAATGCGATGTTGGGGCAGTAAACATTTTACCAACAGTCAGACGGAGGTTAGTAAGCATTTCTTTGGGTGGGAAGCACTTCTGTTGGAATGCAGCATCCACATAGAACAGTGTCCTGTGGCCCACGGTGCGCTGGGTTAAACTGACGGTCTTCAGTGGAGTTGTTTCATGCTAGTGTGATTCTCCCTCAGTCTTTTCCTTACACAGCACCCACTCTGGACGGCAGAACATTGTGAAATGTGAGTGGAGCTTACTGTATTTTCCTCTGTGTGTGCAGCTCTCCATTGGAGGCATCATAATTCTGAAAGACACCAGTGAAGACATTGAAGAACTTGTGGAACCTGTGGCAGCACATGGCCCAAAAATTGAAGAGGAGGAACAAGAACCAGAGCCCCCAGAACCATTCGAATATATTGACGATTAAGGATCGGGGTAAGTGTAAACAGAGAATGGACTTTAGTTTCCTGGCCACCCTAACCCAAATAATCACACAGAAACTATATTAATTCCAACACTGTTTGACCAATGGTTCATGCATATTTCTAGCTAGCTCTTACTTCTTAAATTAACCATTTCTTTTTTTTTTTTTTTTTTTTTTTTTTTTTGATTTTCGAGACAGGGTTTCTCTGTGGTTTTGGTTCCTGTCCTGGAACTAGCTCTTGTAGACCAGGCTGGTCTCGAACTCACAGAGATCCGCCTGCCTCTGCCTCCCGAGTGCTGGGATTACAGGCGTGCGCCACCACCGCCCGGCTTGAATTAACCATTTCTATTAATCTGTGATCACTACGAGGCTGTGGCTTACCAGTAAGGCACCAGCCTCTCTTTTGGCAGCTACATGGCGTCTCCTTGACTCTGCCTACTTTCTCTCTGTATCTCTGTTCGGGTTTCCCATCTGGCTTTACTCTGCTAAACCATTGGCTGAAACAGCTTTATTTATCAACCAATAAAATCAACACATACAGAAAGACATCCCATATCAGGTAAGTATTCATCAGTCACTTCTGAAGGGAAGCAAGAATAATGCTGTTTCACTTCTCCTCCTTGTATTCGCTCCTTATTTATCCAGATAGCATTAAAATTTCCCCTTTCTCGGGCTGGAGAGATGGCTCAGAGGTTAAGAGCACTGGCTGCTCTTCCAGAGGTCCTGAGTTTAATTCCCAGCGACCACATGGTGACTCACAGCCATCTATAGTGAGATCAGGTGCCCTCTTCTGGTGTGCAGGCATACACGGAGGCATAATGTTGTATTTATAATAAATCTTTTTTTAAAAAAATTCCCCTTTCTCAACCCATCTTCACATGTGCACTTTTTCTTTCTTCTTTGACTTTGTGCTGTCGTGCTCTGCTGACTCCTCAGAGCCACTAGTCTGTAGACTCTTCTTAAGGAACCAGCGGTAGTGGCGCACACCTTTAATCCCAGCACTCAAGAGGCAGAGGCAAGAGGATCTCTGTGAGTTCAAGGCCAGCCTGGTTTACAGAGTGAGTTCCAGGAGGCTCACAGAGATCCTACTGTCTATGCCTCCTGAATGCTGAAATTAAAGGCGTGTGTGCACATACTCCTATGGATTTCCTCTGTCCTTGTCCTCTTGGCAGTGATTCTGGTACTGGAGCTTCAACGTTCACATGTTCTGTAGAGCTATAAAGACCCTGGGGTCAAACTATACCACAAACACCTCTGACTGATCAAAGATGATTGCACCAGCTGTTTCAAACGGAGGTGGTGGGGTTGCTGGAGAGATGGCTCAGCAGTTAAGAGCACCGCCTGCATTATATGAAACTGTCACTCATTTAATCTCTCATTTTCTTTTATAATCACATATTTGAAAACACATACAAAAGATACGTAATTATTTTTTTAGTTTCACTAACCTAACAGACATTTTCAGAAAAATGGAAATTACTTTTACTCTTTAAAGAAAGTAGGCAGCCAGGGAGATGGTCATGGGTAAAGGCTCTTGCCAATATCCCTGACAGCCTGAATTCAATCCCTCTAAGACCCCCTAAGGTGGGAGGCAAGCACAGACTTCTGCATATAATCCTCTGACTACCACAGGCATGTTGTACACACAGGTACCACGTAATACAAAATAAATAACATTTGTTTTAAAAAAATGGGGAGAAAATAGGAGCTCTATCATTTGCTACAGTAGTATAAAAAATATATTTAGGCCGGGTGGTGGTGGCGCACGCCTTTAATCACAGCACTCGGGAGGCAGAGGCAGGCAGATCTCTGGGAGTTCGAGGCCAGCCTGGTCTAAAAGAGCTAGTTCCGGGACAGGCACCAAAGCTACAGAGAAACCCTGTCTCGAAAAACCAAATATATATATATGTATATGTATATGTATATGTATATGTTTGGGGCTGCGATTGTAGCTCAGTGATGGAGTATTTATTGACCCTATACAGGGTCCTGAGTTCAACAGCACACACAAAATGTACAAGTTGCTAATCTAGCGTAGTGTATGCATTAATTAGCAATTAATGACGGGACCCGCCCTGCCATTATTTAGAAAGTAAAATCCTATCTCAGAGAGGGAAGATATGTAGAAGTGCTCTGCTCTTCACTGCCCGGCATGCTTGTCCTGTGGTCTCTCAGGACTGACTCGCGGTGGCCATTTCAGCCTTTCCTACTGCCTCCCTGAGACCAACCTGTTGTATGGTTCAAGACAGTGGCTTACAAGTACAGCTAGAAATTGAGCTTTTGGGTGTGTTTTAAAGGGTGAAATACTTATGTGTTATGAATTTGGAGAGCAGAGCAGCATCACAAGCTGGTGTAACAGGGCTGTAGGTGCTGAGTGAATCTGGGTTTAGATTTCAAATAGTAATTTTAAAAAAAAAAGACAAACTTCGGGAATAATGAACAATGTCAGCTTCTGCCACTTTCTTTTTCCCAGGATTTCACCTGCTCAGTGAAGATGTCTGTCCTGGCGCATACTGAAATGTCTGTGAGGGAACCCACACTAGACCTACTCGATGCACGCATCATTGCCTACGCTGACCTAAAGAACCTGTGTCCCGAGCCTTTGGTTGAGAAGAAGATACACAGCTGTTAGTGTGCTCTTTCACAGAATTTGGTTTTCAAATAAATATATTAAAATCTCCAGATCAATAAGACTTTAGTTGGTTGGTTTTTTTCTTCTTTTCTCTCTTTTTGTTGTTGTTTTTTGTTGCTTTGTATTTTTGAGATAGGGTCTCTCTGTGTGTAGCCCTGGCTGTCCTAGAACTCAGTAGGCCAGGCTGGCCTTGAACTCATAGAGATCTACCCACCTCTACCTCCTGAGTGCAGTTGATTTGTTTTTAAACCTATTGTTTTGTTTTGTTTTGTTTTGTTTTGTTTTGTTTTGTTTTTTATGGATCTGATGCCACCACCATAAGCTAATAAACTTGCTAGCATCTGGCCATAACTCCAGCATTTAGGGAGCTGAAGCAGGAGAGCTTTTGGTTCTTAGACTTAAGCTTAGGAGACTGGATTTGAAGAACTCTTTGTTGCAGTGCTGGAGATTGAACCCAGGGTTTTCTGCAGCTAGACAAGTGCTCTATCACTGAGTTATGAACTATATCTCCAGCCCAAATGTGGAGGAAAATGAATAAATAAACCTCTAGAGAGGTCAGCCCTAATGCACTCATCTATCCAGTCTTGTTAGGTCTGGGTCTAAAGGTTACTGATTTCCAAGGACGGTTCCACATAGTTAATTTCATTGTATCCCCTTCTTTGTAAATTCCCTGTTTCCTCAATATCAGATGATTCTATAAAAGAAATTATCTAATTTCCTAGCCTCTCATTAGCTATGCCCTTCCTGTTCAAGCTCTTAATGTTGCTTGCATTTCAGACAGTTATCTCTTACATTTCCCTTAATCTATGAAATGATCGAAAAACAGAAGTGTCTTGAGTACACCATCATCCAGAAGTAAGCAGTCTGGGAAGAGGTAGTATATTCACCACGCTGCTTAAGGAAAGAGCACAATTCTCGTTAGGCAGGGCACTTGGATCTGAGTATCATGAGACTTTCCTGGTGGATTTTGTTTTTCCCTAGATTTCCTGGGAAATGCTGAAAGCTGACAGCAGAATAAAGTCACATGAAAAGGATAGGAGTGAGAAGTCTGTAGCAGGAATCGGAGGGTGGAAGGTAGAAATCCCCAGCCAGATGTCACTGGGTCTCACCTTTCTAGGGTGAAAGGCTAGTTAGGCTAACAACAAAAAGGTGGAAGTAGATGATTTGGGTTCAGAAACTGGGTCTGATCTAACATCCAGTCCCTCTTCAAGTCTGTAGATAAAGGATTCCTGCCTTTTACAACTCCTCTTTGTGAGCCAGGCCCTTTCTTTCATCCCAGTAGGAGGCTGAGGCTGGGCATTGGAAATTTCAAGCCTAGCTTTGGTTATATGACAAGAGCCAGTCTGGAAAGCAGCCGGAAATCTTCATCACCCTGTGGCATGCTCCACTATTCCTCCAATGACTTGAACCTCTCTTCATTTCCAAGGTCAGACAAGTGTTGGTCTTAATTTGGACAATTTGTGCAGGGATGTGTTGGCACTTGCGCAGGTCCTACTTGGTCTGACAGCTCTAACTCCTAGCTAGCCCTCAAAGTTATTCTTTGGTCCTCTTCTTAATCTGCTTTGTCTAAGCAACACTTCTATCCCATACCGTCATTGTGCCCATGATGGGTACCCTACCCCATTCATTCTCCTGGCATGCACCTCCAGCTGCTGGGGCTTCCTCATCTGGGCTGCCTGAATGAGCACAGCTTATCCAAGCACAGTTAGTATTCAGCCTTCTCCACTGCTTTGGGTTTATTCCTCCGCCTCGCTGCCCACACCCAGGGCCCGGCTTTCTGCCATGGTTCAGCTCTGGGCCTCTGCAGTGACTACAATTCCACTCTTCTTCCCCAGTGCTCACTGCCCCAGGAATCTACCTCCAGACTCAGCCCACTCTCATCCTTTCCCCAAAGCCATCATTGTAAATCATTTGGTCTCCTGCTTAAAAACTTGCTGGATAAGCTCCAAATCCCCTAATATATGTGCATCTATGAAAGACCCGAGCTGCTGCTCATCTCTGCAGTCTCACTGTCCTCCCACTTCTCTATAGCCTGCCCTTTGCATATATGATCGCTTCTACCTTAAGTGCACAACTCTTTGGGCACTGCGATTTTGAAAGATGTGTGTTTATGTGGTGTGTGTGTGTTGCCCATGGAGGTCAGAGGCATCCGATCCCCCAGGAGCTGCCTTAGTGGTGCTGGGAAATGACCTCGTGTCCTCTGTAAGAACTGCTGAACCATCCCTCCAACCCAGCTCTACACCATTTTACCTCTAGATCTGGTATATATGCAGATGAGCCTTGACTCACATCTGATCAATGTAAATTGAAAATATGTTTTCTACATCTACAGTAATTGTAGCTTAGCAACACAATACCACCGAGGAGTACCAGTTGTCTCCCTCTGTGACTGCATGGCTGACTGGCAGCTGTGGCTCACTGCTACTACCCAGAACTCTCAGAGGGCTGGACTTCACTAGCTCAGGAAAAGACTCACAGTCAAAATTGAAAGTACAGTTTCATTGGCTATATATTCACTTTCACGTCATAAAACTGAGGTGTGATAAACCAAATTGTAAGCCAGGGGCTGTCTTTAGTGGATTAGGTGACTGTTTCTGGAAACTTGAAGTAAGCCATCCCTGATTTCTGCCACCTAGGTGAGACCATGTAAGGCCTCTTATCCTCACAATGTGTCATCATTCATTGCCTCATTTCTGGCCTAACTTCTCCCATTTTTGTCTTCTGTTGTCTATCCATAGTTGTCTTACTACTGTTCATTTATATAGTCTCACTATGAACTCACAATCCACCTGCCTCCGGTTCTCAAGTGTTATACTAGAATTTCAAGCATATGCTATCATATTCAAGAATCCCAGCACTAACTATGTTTTTAAGAATGCCTTGTGGCCCTGGCTACCTTGCCTTCATGGTACACCCAACCACCTCGCTTATTGTTTACTCCTCTTCCCCTGGTGGGTATATGAACTTAATGAGGACAAAGCCTGTCTTTAAAGATTGCTCTGTTACCGGGTAGTTCTTGTTTTCTCAAAGGAAGGAGTTTAGTCATAGATGGTTTCAGCAGAAGTTTTCACCAAACAAAATATGAAGTATACCCTCTGGAGAGACTAGTGTGGGCAGATCCAAAGGAGAGGAACAGCAGAAGCTTTCGTGAACGCTAATAAGGTGGGTGGCATTTTCTGTAGGATAGTGTCCCTTTTCCCCTTCCTTTTCCCAATCATGGTGGCATATCTCCCTTTTGGATATTTTTTCTCATGTTCTCGGGATCCATAGTGTGAGTGAGATTTCCATGAAGCCTTTGGGGCTTGCGCATCCTTAGTGCCGTGTAGCAATCGGAAACTTTTATTTCTCATACAGCAGGAAGAGCCTAACTGAGTTGTTTTGTTGTTATTTGGTTTTTTGAGACAGGGTTTTCTGTGTGACCCTGGCTGTCCTGGAACTTGCTCTGTAGACCAGACTGGCCTCAAACTCAGGGATCCACCTGCCTCTGTCTCCTGAGTGCTGGGATTAAAAGAGTGCTCCACCACCACCTGCTGAGCCTAACTAATTTAATTGCAGTGGCATTGTGGCGTCATACCTAGCTACTGAGATAATGCCGTTTTCCTTGGTTACCTCCTATCTGCCTACCAGGTCTCAGTCCCACTCCTAAAGTCCAGAGCAGTTTCTAACTTTCTGTAGGCACCCAGTAAATATTTGCTGGATGGGCAGATAGCAAAGTGGGTTTTAGTTCCCAGGTACCAGGCCCTACTTCAGCACCCTTCACATGGTCCTTCTGAATCCTTACCGTTCCACTGTGAGATGAATATTATCTCCCACTTAGAGTGAGACTGGAGAGTGGGAAGGGTGGAGAGATGACCGGTGAGTTAGGAGCACTTACTGCTCTTTCAGATGACCTGAGCTCAGTTCTCAACACCTATGTGAGGCAGCTGACCGCCACCCGTAATTCAGCTCCCAGAGGATCTAGGGCTTCCTTCTGGCCTCTCAGGGCATCTACACACACATAGCAGAAATCACACTCACACACACACATACACACACACTAAATAAAAGTAAATATTTAAAAGAAAGAGACTTTAGGACTAGAATTAGAGTCAAAGTCTCTTTAAGCACAAGCTCGTCTGTCTTCTCCTTGACAGTCTTATGTTTGTTTTCTTTTCTTGTTTGGTTGCTTGCTTGCTTTATTTTCTGAGACAGGGTTTCTCTGTGTGGCCCTGCTGTCCTGGAACTTGCTTTGTAGACCAGGCTGGCCTCAGACTCACAGAGATTGACCTACCTCTGCCTCCAGCATGCTGGGATTAAAGGCATGTGCCACTTCTGCCCAGCTGAATCTGTATTTTCAGTCCTCTTACCTCAGCTTCCTAAGTAGTTGGGATTGCAAGTGTACCCTGTCAAACCCTGAGAAACTCAAGAGATTTTGTTTCCAAGATTCACAGAGTCATGTGCAATCCTCTAGATCAACTGTTGGGAGGCAACTATCCCAGAGAACACAGAAAACAGGGAGCTTGCCAAATAGTGTAGCCATGAGCCTGATCTTGGCTTTTTATACACAAAAAACATATGCTGGTTGACTCACTTCAGAATAGTAAACAATAAGCAGAGCTACAGAAGCCAAAAAGCAAGGTGTGCTAGTCACAGTTTTCCAGAGGACCAGAGCTGACAGAATGAATATATATTAAAGGGACTTATCACAGCTTACTGGCTGTGATACAGTTGTCCAACAATGGCTGTCTACCAATGGAAGATCCAAGCATCCATAATTGTTCAGTCCAAGAGGCTGGACATCTCAGCTGGACTCCAGTATACATCTGAATCCTCAAGACGAAGGTGCTAATGCAGTGGTTCTCAATCTGTGGGCCTCAGACTCCACAGGGGTTGCATATCAGATATTTATATAATGATTCATAACGATTGCAAAGTTATGGCTGTGAAGCAGCAACGAAATAATTTTACAGTTGGGGGTCACCACAACATGAGGAACTGTATTAAAGGGTTGCAGCGTTAGGAAGGCTGAGAACCACTGGTCTAATGTCAGTGAAGGAAAAGCAAGAGCAAGCAGTTACAGAGCAAAAGATTCCTTCTTCCATGTCCTTTATATAGATAGACCTCCTGCGAAGGTGTGGTCAAGACTAAAGGTAAATCTTCTCACCTCAAAAGATGTGGATCAAAAATGGGTCTTCCCACATCAAATGATTTAATTAAGAAAAAATCCCAGCTGGGCAGTGGCGGAGCATGTCTTTAATCCCAGCACTTAGGAGGCAGAGGCAGGCAGATCTCTGAGTTCGAGGCCAGTCAGGTCTAAAGAGCAAGTTCCAGGACAGCCAGAGGTAAAGAGAAACCTTGTCTCAAAGAAAGAATGAAAGAAAGAAAGGAAGGAAGGAAAGAAGGAAGGAAGGAAGGAAGGAAGGAAGGAAGGAAGGAAGGAAGGAAGGAAGGAAGGAAGAAAAATTTTCTCACAAATGTTATCCACCCACTCAGGTTCTAGTTAATTCAGATGCAGTCAAGTTGACTTTCAAGAATAGCCATTAAAGGTTAGTACATGTAGGGATTTCCCAGAACTATGAACTATGACAGATTAGGTTTTTGTTCTTGTTTTGCAGGTGTTGGAATCTACTGTTAGGTCAAAATGGTGTCCTGATGTCTCTAACATGGCGTCAGTTGCACTAAGATCTGGGGACCTGTTATACAATATTCTCATGCCTCAGGCTCAAAGCAAAGCCATGCTTTATCACTGAACCTGAAACTAAGACCACAGGGCTGTGGTACAGGAGGAGTAGCTGCTCAGAAGACAAAACCAGCCAAACAATTGACCAGAAGAAACTGGGGCAGTCAGTCCACACATGACGGAGCTTAGCTCATGTTGCTGTACCGGATGAGAGAAGATCCAAGAATCCTGTTTAGTCATTCTCCAGTAAGTGAGTGAGTGTGTGTGTGTGTGTGTGTGTGTGTGTGTGTGTGGATGTGTGTGAGTGTGTGAGTGTGTGGGTGTATGAGTGTGTGTGTGAGTGTGTGTGAGAGTGTGTGGGTGTGTGAGTGTAAGTGTGTGGGTGACTGTGAGTGTGTGAGTGTGTGGTTGTGAGTGTGGGTGTGTGTGAGCATCCATGTGCGTGCCACAGGGTCTTTCCTTCACCCCGTGGGTCATGCAGATTACACCCAGCTCTTCAGGCTTGGCATCTAGTACCTTCACAAGCTGAGCCATCCCACCAGCTCTCTCTAAGTGAACAGTTATGTTCTTACCAGCCCAACAGGTGACCCCTTCTTAAGGGGAGGATGAGAGCTGGAGAGACAGCTCAATAGTTAAGAGCACTGACTGCTTTTTTTCCAGAGGACCTGAGTTCAATTCCCAGCACTCCCATGGCAGCTCACAACCCTCTGTAACTCTAGTTGTAGGGGACCTCACAGCCTCTTCTGGCCTCTGTAGGCGCCAGGCACACAAGTGGTGCACAGACAGACATGTGGGCACACATAAAATAAACTAAAATAAAATAACACCCACACATAAAATAAAAAAAAATAAAGGGTGGGCAAACAGAGTATATTGTCTACGAACATTATTTTAAGACAAGAAAGAGAATAGTACAAATCATGTTGTTTGTTTGTTTGTTTTTTTGAGACAGGGTTTTTCTGTGTAGTCCTGGCTATCCTGAAACTCACTCTGTAGAACAGGCTGGCCTCAAACTCAGAGACCCACCCTCCTCTGCCTCCTAGATAAATACTGGGATTAAAGCATGTGCTACCACTACCACCTGGTTACAAAGCATGTTATTAAATCTGGGCACTGAAAAAGTGGAGACTCATGGCCCATGTCTGCATACTCGGTGGGGTGCCCAGGTACCTCTCTAGCATGTTCCTTTGGCAGGCCTGGCCTCTGGCAAAGTTCTCAGTCTCTCCCTATAAGGTCATGTAAGGACTGAGCAGGCAGAGAAAATGAATGGGTTCCCCTAGCTGGCAGGGCTCAGAGCTTCCTGAAGCAGAGAGGGTGGGTGGAGGGCTGGGACCAAGAGACCCCCCTTCCAGAGATTAGCCTCCTCTGCACCCCATTTTGAGAAACTACCAGCTGGAGGCAGACTCTCGGTTTGATGCTGGACAAGGCAGACTTTCAAAATAAGTAAGGAAAATTGTCCACAATGATTCTATTACTTGCCTCCAGATAGATAGTTCTAGAAAAATGTGTCAGGATATCAGAGCACTGGGGGCTCTTAGGACCAGAATGAGGGTTAGAGAGGGTCTTTTTCTCGGTTTTTTCCTCAGATCCGGCTTTGGCAAGGATCCTGTCAGTGGTGAAAGGCCTGGACCAGAGACACAACTGTTCAAAGGTCTCGACAGCTTAAAAAGGCTTTATGACCCAGACCAAGACTGTGATGCTGCAGAGGCCAGGCTGCCCTGTTCTCACTTGGCTGCCATCGTGTACCGCCCTTCTCGGGGCCCTTGGATGAAGCAGGGGGGTTGTCAGTGCCCTGGTCTCCCAAGAAGGTGCGTGCTACTTCCTTACCCTAACTAAGCTTTAGCCTTCCAGGTTCTCCGGAGAGAAGGCTGGGAAGACACTGGCCTCTCTCCGCTTCCACGGTTGTTCTTGGAGCTCGAAATGTTTATTTCCTAACCTTCACTCAGGAAGGGACCATCGTGACCAGGCAGAAGGGAAATGGCGGCACGGGACGGGGCAGTGACTCAGCCGGGTCATCCTGGGTCACACACACTGCCCTGCACAGAAACCTGGATCCAAACTGTCTCAAAACAGAAGAGGGTCCCAGCAATCAACTGAGCTACTTTCTTTGTTCCCTAGTGCCGCCCCCACCACACCAGGAGAATGCTGCCCTGAGCCAGGCCCTGTGGCTACCAGAAAAAAAACAGGATCTGGGGGTCTCTACTGAACTGCCTCAGGACCATTTGCCTTGATCTAGGGTCTGAGAAGCAACGAGTGAGGGCACCTCAATAGAAACAGGGTCCTAAATCACCCAGAGCGTGGGGATTTTAGGAAGTCAAGGGCAGGTGCAGTTATCCTCAGGATCCCCAGTCACTATAGAGGCCTTGGGAGGTCCTGGGGGATCTTTTGGTTGTCCTGCACTCTTGAGTTACACAAAGAAGACTGTTCCTCAGTCTCAATCCATGGAGAAAAGCAGCCGAGAGGACAGAAGGCCCGGTCTCGCTCTGCCTGAATGAATTCAGACCCTTGCAGCTTAAGTTTGTCTGAAATGTCCTGTGCCTACCCGAAGACACCTGGATCTCGCAACCAATCTTTCTCTGAGCTGAGACTGGGAAGAGGGCCTGTCAAAGGGTTGGAGGATGGGATTGGCTGCAGGGTGGAGGCGCCCGAGGTCGTCGGAGCTGGCGGAGGTAGGAAATGGAGGAAAACACAGCCCGGGCGGCCAGCGTGGTTTTCTGGGAACGCCTCCGCCTCCAGACCGCCAGGCTAGCGAGTCCGAGCCCGGGGTTCCTGGAAACGCGCACCGGAGGAAGGTGGGGTGGAATGACTGCTTCCCAAGACTCTGCCAAGACCTCCAGCTGACTCCGTCCTTCCCAGGCTCGAGGTCACGGCAGCAACACCCCAAATGTCAGGCCGTAGGGCAAATCTCTCCCCTAGCTGGGTGCGATCTGGGTGGGTAGCGGCGGCGCCCCGTTGGGAGAGTCTTATCCCGGCGGGCAACGTATGCTCAACAGCACCACCTGCCGGTTGGTCTGCAACCCTGCCAGGCATCTCCGCGTCAAGGCCGCGGTCCCAGCCTATGGGTCGTCCTCACTCCAGCGACAGAGGGTTTGCAGGGCCAGCCAGCAAGTTCTAAGTTCTCTCCAGGGTTTGCTGTGCATGGAATGCCAACCCAGGGTCAGTTTTTAAAATTTTTTTCCTCACCAGGCCCATAGTTCGTCCTCTGGTGTCCAGGAGAGGTTTATATTTTACCTGTGATCACAGGTTCAGGGTGGTTCCTGAGACAGTACCTCTATTATCCTGTTTATTGTTAGACTAATGAGCCATGTTCTCTTTAGGTCAGTTGTCACAACTCACACTTCAGCTCACCCGTGAGTCTCATTCTAGAAGCAACCATCATAATGTAAGTAGGTGTAGGGCAAGGAAGACTACAAGAACACGCTCCTGAAATGTGGCACATTTACACAATGGAGTACTACACAGCAGAACAAAATAACGACATCTTGATTTTGCAGGAAAATGGATGGAACTAGAAAACATCATTTTGAGTGAGTTAACCTAGATCCAGAAAGACAGTTACCAAATGTACTCACTCATAAGTGGTTTTTATTTTTATTTTTATTTTTTATTTTATTTATTTATTTATTTATTTATTTATTTATTTATTTATTTATTTTGGTTTTTCGAGACAGAGTTCTCTGTGGTTTTGGAGCCTGTCCTGGAACTAGCTCTGTAGACCAGGCTGGTCTCGAACTCACAGAGATCCACCTGCCTCTGCCTCCCGAGTGCTGGGATTAAAGGTGTGCGCCACCACCGCCCGGCTCATAAGTGGTTTTTAAACATAAAGCAAAGAAAACCAGCCTACAAATCACAATCCCAGAGAACCTAGACAACAATGAGGACTCTAAGAGAGACATACATGGATCTAATCTACATGGGAAGTAGAAAAAGACAAGATGTCCTGAGTAAATTGGGAGCATGGGGACCTTGGGAGAAGGTTGAAGGGGAGGGGAGAGGGAAAGGCAGGGAGGGGAGCAGAGAAAAGTGTATAGCTCAATAAAAATCAATTAAAAAAAAAACATGCTCCTGGCTTGCAGGAGCTCCTCCGGAGCATCCCTTCCAAGAGAGAGAAGAGCAGAGGAACTGAATGTGGTTTCCAGGTTCCCACGAAACACAACTTACTGGGAGTTTTGTTGTTTGTTTGTTTTTGTTCCTTATGTTCCTTCTGTTGGTTTTTTTTGTTCCTCTGTGTAGCCCTGGCTGTCCTGGACTCGATCTATAGACCAGGCTGGCCTCAGACTCAGAGATCTGCCTGCCTCCGCCTTCTGAATACTGGGAAAGACATGAGCCACTGTGACCCCAAACTTGCTGGGTTTCAACATGTGCTGAGTGCAGGAAATCACCCTAAAGTGAACCCTTTAGCATAGCATCCTCTCGCCTACTCAGTGTGACTCCTTCTGGGCTCAAAACACACACCTTGCGATGCTCACTTCCCCGCCCCCTTCACTTTCTTCCATTCTCTTCCTTCCTTCTCTCTTTATCTTTTTTCTCTTATTCTTTAAAAAAATAGTTTAAAGGCAGGTGGTGGTGGTGCACACCTTTAATTCCAGCACTTGGGAAGCAAAGGCAGGCGGATCTCTGTGAGTCTGAAGCCAGCCTGGTGAGTTCCAGGGCATCTAGGACTGTCACACAGAGAAACCCTGTCTTGAAAAACCAAAAAAAAAGTTCAAAACTTGCTTAGTGGCCATTGTGTCTGTGACTAAAACCACCACCGAAGAGTGGAGTATGGTTACTTTGAAGGCATCTTGGAAGCCATGTTTACCTGTCCACAGTCCCTCTCACGGCCTGAGTCTTTGTGTTGACCTCATCCAAGTCACTGTAGTATTAGTGTTGTAATGATCTAACCCCAGAGACACAGCAAAGACACTACTCCACAGCCCCGCTGGCTCCCCCATCATCCCCGTGTTCAGACACGCTGTCCCAGGTGCTTCCAAGACAACTGTCCTAGGGTAGCTGGAGCTTCCCTTCATCTTCATCTCTGTAATCCAAGCAGTTCTGGGAAACCGCGAAGGAGAGCGGAGGTTCTCAGCTTTTCCACTGCCGCAGACCTTTTAATCCAGTCCCTCATGTTGTGGTGACCCCCAACCATAAAATTATTTCTGTTGCTATTTTGTAACTGCAATTTTGCTAGTGCTATGAACTGTAATGTCTGATGGTCTTAGATGACCCCTTGTGAAAGGGTCATTCGACCCCAAAGGGGTTGCAATCCATAGGTTACGAACTTTTGCCTTGGAAGCTGGCAAGATCCCAGTTCTTTCAGAGATCCACCTGTCTCTGCCTCCCGAGTACTGGGATTAAAGGCATGTGCAACCACTTTCCGACAAGGTGTTTTTGAAAAAAACTGAGTTCTGGGGCTGGAGAGATAGTTCAGAGGGTAAGATTACTATCTGCTATTCCAAAGAACCTGGGTTGATTCCAGCACCCACATGGCCATTTATAACCATCCATAACTCCAGTCCCAGGAGATCCTTGTGGCCCTCTTCTGACCTTCAAGGGCACCAGGCACGCATATAGTACATGAACAAACATAACACTCATACACATAAAATAATAAATACATGAATCTTTAAAAGTAACAAAAAACAGAAAAAAATATCAGTTTTAAAAGAGAGAGAGAGCTCAAGAGAGCTCTGTGATCTTCCCAAAGCTCAGGGTTCAGTCCTCAGCATCTATATTGGTGGTTCCCAAAACTCAGAGTTCAGTCCTCAGCATCCACATTGGTGATTCACAGCTGCTCATAGCTCCCGCTGCAGGGGACCTGGTGCCCTTTTACTGGCCTCCACAGACACCACACATACATGGCATACACTCACACAAACACATAAATACATCTGTCTAAAAGGGAATGAAGCTATTCTTGAATTCTGTGACACACCACAGAGACCATTCCCCCACTCCCACCCCATGCACCCCTCTAGAGTACTCAAGGTTGGGGTCACAGAGGGCTGAAGACTGATGTTTCCCCACCCCTGAACGCAGGGCTTGGCCCGTGCCTTTGATGTCTAGCGTGCAGCTGAAGATGATGGCTGACAGGCTCTGCAAACCCAAGGGTTTACTTCAAGGGCAAATTTTTCCCAGCAGCCATGTCTCGATAATCCTTGAATCTGAGTGATGGGTTTATGGGGATTTGTTAAAGTGGTCATTACTTTTCCATTTATTTGAAGTTTTCATAATTAATATTTTGATTTTTTTCTTGGACCCACTGGTGAAATTTGTCCTGCTTTGAGGAAGCTAAAGAGTAAATGAGAGCCTTGGCAAGTTCTCAGAGCCTGGGAGTTGAACCATTCGGCTCAGTAGATTGCTTTGAACCCATGGGGCAGCAAGGACAGAGGCACTTTGGTACTGAGCAGAAGAAGCTGCAAAGCTAAGTGGGTAGGGGGCTAGAAACGTGGCTCAAAGGTTATGAGCACTTACTGTTCTTGCAGAAGACCTAGGTTCAGTTCTTAGCACCCACATCTGGAGACTCAGAATCACTAGCTTATCTCTCATTCTGGGGACCCAGCTCCCTCTTCTGACCCCTTCTGGCTCCTGTTTATACAGGGTGTGCATAAATTCGCTCAGGCCCACACACATGTGTATAAAGTAATAAACAGGAGCAGCAAGATGGCTCTGTGGATGAAGATGCTTGCTACCAAGTCTTCTTAGCCTGACAACCTAAGTTTGATCACTGGAGTTTTTGATCCCTGGAGTTTACACGAGGAAGGAAAGCTGCAAGCTGCCCTCTCCCTCTCCCTCTCCCTCTCCCTCCCTCCCTCCCTCCCTCCCTCCCTCCCTCCCTCCCTCCCTCCCTCCCTCCCTCTCTCTTTCTCTCTCTCTGTGTGTGCGCGTGTCACACACACAACTAAATGTAATACATTTCAAAAAATAATTGGTAAATAATCTTTAAATCTTATATTAAGCATCATTTGGTTGTCCTAAAATTCAAA
Source organism: Chionomys nivalis (assembly GCF_950005125.1). Taxonomy (NCBI): domain Eukaryota; kingdom Metazoa; phylum Chordata; class Mammalia; order Rodentia; family Cricetidae; genus Chionomys; species Chionomys nivalis. The sequence goes on along the minus strand of NC_080087.1, from coordinate 110,721,661 downwards.
AGAAGTTTGAAGAGGAGACATAACTGAGAGAGTAGGGTGGTTTAAATGTCTGTTAATTGCATCAGGTGGTAGGAACTTGTTCCAGGACTGATCACTTTTGGGTCACTGTGACCAAACCACTTTAGGGAGCAGAGCTCGGTTTTGTCTTATTGTTTCAGAGGGCTTCAGTCCATGGCAGGGAAGCCATGGAGGCATCTACAGAAACGGGAAGCACCAGACTGGAAACAGGAGATGGTGAGACCTTCTGACCTACCTCCTAACACTTTTAAAGTTCATCCAAAATTGTGCCACCAGCGAGGGAATGCGCATTCAAAGAGGAGTCTGTTGCCGGGGTGTGTCTCAATTTCAAACCATCATCTCCATTCACAAAGATTGTATGGGTGGGCCGGGCAGTGGTGGCACACACCTTTAATCCCAGCATTCAGGAGGCAGAGACAGGCAGATCTCTATGAGTTCGAAGCCAGCCTGGTCTACAAGAGCTAGTTCCAGGACAATCTCCAAAGCTAAAGAGAAACCCTGTCTCGAAAAACAAGCAAACAAACAAGAAAACAAATATTGTATGGATCACAAGCCGACCCAGATCCCTGAGAAGGAAGCTGCTGCCAAGAAATCACCTCCAGACAGCCTATAAAGAAACAGGGACTGGGTACATGACCCAGGGCTTTACAGTGCTTGCCGCTGTTCCAGACTCTGTTCCCAGCATCCTGGCCAGGTGTCTTTTCCTTACCGCCTGTAATTCCAGATTAGGGAATCAACCACCCTCTTTTGGCCTCCATGGACTCCTAAACACAGGTGACATATATTCACATAGACATACAAATAAATAGGAATCAAAATAAATCTTAAAAATAAAAAATGAGAGTGGCTGAGAAATGGCTCAGAGGTTAAGAGAACTGGCTGCTCTTTTAGAGGTCCTGAACTCAATTCCCAGCAACCATCTATAATGAGATCTGGTGCCCTCTTCTGGTGTGCAGGCATACATGCAGGCAGAACACTATACACAATAAATAAAAAATAATAATCTAAAAATAAATTAAAAATGAACCCTCCATTACAGAAGTCCCTTTGAGCTTAGATGACATTGTAACTAATAAAGTAGATTTGGTCTCGGACATACACCCTCCCCTCCTTCCTGACACAGATCTAATCCCTCGGACTTTCCTGGGTGATAGGAGATGTCTGTGGTCCAGTAAAGTAACTCTAGCTCCTGGATAGAGACTGGTCACCAGAAAGAGAAAGCCATGGTTAGAGACTGAAGATTTCCACTGTCAATCAGAAGGCAGCCACTATAAAAATCCCTGAATGCCTACTTCTGCCTGCCAAACCATGTAGGGCATTAGTGGGGTCTCAAGGCACCCTGATCTTTACCTTACCCTGTGTTCCACTTTGTAATCTATCTGTTCATCTGTATCCTTCACAGAATTCTTTCTAATGAACCAGTAGACGTGTTTCCCTGAATTTAATACGCCATCCAGGCAGATGCATAAGACCGAGGGGAGGGAGTTGTTCAGAGAACCTTGATTTCAGAGTCATATAGAGTGCATTGGGTTAGAATAGGATAGCCGTGTGATTGGCATGTGAACTCTGGAGGCACTCCTGTAGACTGAGCCCTTACCCTATGGGACCTGACTGCGGTTGCAGGTTGCTACTATCAGAGCTGAATTAGTGCACACCCAAGTTAGTGTCTGCAGGAGATTACTCAACGTATAGTGGAAAGCCTCCACAGATCTAGTGTCAGAAGTGAAGTCATGGGTTTCATGTACACATAGCAAAGCTAGTCTCTTTTCCCATTTGAAAGACGTATGTAGAAATCATGCCTCTACTAGCTAAGCCTCTTTGTTCGCGATAGATCCCATTTAAGGAGAAAACACAGTGGATTAGAGGATGCTGGAGAATGAGTGTGACTCACAGGTTGGCTGGAAGAGCTGCTCAGGGGTGAGGGATTTCCAAATGGGGGATTTATCAGGCAAAATCAGTGGGGTTCCATGAGCAGAACACAAGCACAACAAGTTAGTCCCTCCTGAAACAAAGACATGATTGCAAGGTGGGCATAACAAGGTAGTCATGACAAGGTAAGTCATAAGTGGTCACATAATCTTTTGAAACAAAGGTAGGGTTGGTTATAAATAACTTTTTGAAACAAAGTCACAATTGTCATTCCTAGAACAGGCAATACAGAACCATTTGTAATTAAGGTTACAGGTAGGGCGTACCCCAATCCTTGAGAAACAGAGATTTAATCATAAACAGGAATGAACCTAGTATGGCTTTACTATAAGAGGTCTTTTAAGTCTAAGATGGAGGCAGGCTGGTTCTTCAGGCCCCAGCACTTCTCTGCAGCATTCTGGGTAACGGTGATGATTTAATTTTCTCAGGCTTTTCCACACAGTGAAGAACATAACTGTAGGCTTCCCTGGGTGCCATTTTACAGTGGTGTGTCATACTCCAGAGAAAAATCCCTGGAAAGGACGGTTCCTGGCTCTGTTCAGACTTGCTCAGACAGGTCACATGATACTCTGAACCAATCTGTGGCCAGAGAGATGGAGTAAATTTAGACGTCTGGACCATCTGATTATCTCTGTGGTCAGGGAGGGGATGAGTTGTGTGTGTTATTGTTCTGAAACAACTCAGTCCCAGAGTTTCAGAGCTGGCCCACGGTGCCCTGTGACAGGAGTACGCAGCAGACTGAGCCAAGGTTGTACAGAGTTCAACTTACTGGAGATTTACCAACAGAAGCATGACTTGCGGGTAGATCTCTACAATTTGGGTCAGACGACCTTTACAACTTGGGGCTTTCTACAGCAGTGAGGGCAAAAGTGACTTCATTCAAGTTGGAATGTTCCTGGTTTATCTCAGACTAATATCAAAGAGTCAGGCATATTCCTGGCACCAGGGTCCAGTTCTTCATACCGCTCTCATAGATTTGGCTATTTATGGTATGCTGAGAAACTATTTGTGGGAAAACAACCAGGATTACCCAAGGGTGACGCTGACAGCTATAACTCAACATGGTTGTTGTCAGATTACACTGAATTCATAGTTACCAAGCGGGAGAGGCATTCTCGATACAATGAGTATAATCCCAGGAGTCAGACAAATGCATCTAGAAGTGAAAAAACTATTTCCGTGATCCATGTATTTGTTTCTGCTTGTGTATGTGTGTGATCTATGTACATGCGTGTGCAGGTCTGTGCATGTGCTTTCAAGTGACTGTGGAGGCCAAAGGTGAACATAAAAAGACCTTCTTTGAGCAAGCTAGACAGATGGCTCAGAGGTTAAGAGCACTGGCTGCTCTTCCAGAAGTCCTGAGTTCAATTCCCAGCAACCACATGGTAGTTCACAACCAAGATCTGGTGCCCTCTTCAGGTGTGCATGCATACATGCAGGCCCAATACTATATATATAGATTAAATAGAATCTTAAAAAATACCTTCTTTGATCATTCTTCATTTTATTATTATTTTTTTTTTTGAGGCAGGGTCTCTCACTGAACCTGGAACTCATCAATTTGGGGAGGTTGGCTGGCCAATTAACTCCAGGGATCCACTTGTCTCTGCCTCCAAATGACTGGGGTTACAGACAGCAGACCTAGCTCTTCAGTGGGCTCTGGGACTCAAACCTTCATGCTTCTACAGCAGGTAGTTTACCGACTGAGCCATCTTTCTACTCCCTGGAGATGTTTTTTTTTATATATATATTTATTTATTATGTATACAATATTCTGTCTGTGTGTATGCCTGCAGGCCAGAAGAAGGCACCAGACCCCATTACAGATGGTTGTGAGCCACCATGTGGTTGCTGGGAATTGAACTCAGAACCTTTGGAAGAGCAGGCAATGCTCTTAACCTCTGAGCCATCTCTCCAGCCCCCCTGGAGGTGTTTTTATTGTTGGTCAGAGCTTAGAGGCATAAACACCTGTGTCAGGTTTGTTCTTCCCCAGTTCTGTGAGCTCTGAGGAATCCTCTCCCATATACCTTTTTAAATATATCTTTTTAATTTAAAATGTATTCATTTATATTTTTATTCATTTTTATTGATGTGTCTTCTTGTTTGTGCGCCCCCTACGTGCAGTGCCTGGGGAGTGTAGAAAAAAAATCATCCAGTAACTGGAATTGCAGATGGTTGTGAGCCTCCAAGTGGGTATGAGGAACAAACTTGGGTTTTCCAGAAGCTTTTAATGGCTGAGCCATCTCTCTAGCCCTAAGTTTTATTTTTTACATGTATATTTATTTGACTTACATGTATGTTGATGTACCATGTACATGCATTGCCCTTGGAAGCCAGAAGAGAGTATTAGAGACCCTGGAACTGGAGTTACGGATGGTTGTAAACTGCCATGTAGGTGCTGGGAATCAAACTGGTCCTCTAGACGAGTAGCCAGTGCTCTTAACTGTCAAGTCCCCGGGGGCTCTATCTCATGTAACTCATTTTATCAAAAGCAAAACTAGACAGTTAAGAAGATGGATTTTATTCAAGTAATTGCAATAGGGAGAGTAAGGTCTCCACCTAACTCTTGCTTGGGGAGATGAGATGGTTTACGGTTAGGATGTTTTATGGTTAGATTTATGGATGATTCTCGGTTAGATTTACCGTTAGCCCTCAGCAGAAGACCCAGAGATGTTTATTTCTGACTGGCTTCAGGGAGCGGTTAGTTTCCACCTTCAGATAATCAGCTAGGAGATAAAGGGAACCTGAAAGGTCAGCGATGACCGTGTCATGGGTGGACAGGGACTCAGTCAACTGCAAGTTTGGGATTTGAGTTGCATGGGATTCATGAGGAAGAGGGGACAGTTTTATCCGAGTCTTCCCCGAACACAAGAAGGGGGATTTTGGAAATCAAGAAGGTGGGGAATGTGCTAACTGTGGCTGTTTTGCAGATGCAACGAATTTAATAAAGCACAACAGTGTGCGCCTATAACACGCTGAGCCCATTATCCATCCCATAGATGTCATCCCATCAAAGAACCTATATGACTTGCTTATATGATGCTGGGCACAAATACAGTTACATATTTAACAAATAAAAATACAAAATATAGCTATATATGTACAATACAATATAGCAGTATTCCGGATACATTCCTGCTAAAGTTATCTGAAATTTAGAGATAATTGGCTATCCTAATATTTTGCTTGGTATCCCCTGGTACATAGATACACTGACAATAAACGTTAACTGAGAATACACCAAGGGAAAGTTATTTTCAAGTCACATAACCTGGACAGGACATAGTACTCTCTTCCTGCTAAATCTAGCCTTGCTTGAAAGACATTCTAACTTATAAAAGTATCGACAGGGCAGAGAGCTCAGGAGATCGGGGCCTCAGACCACCCTAGGACTTACGTCTCCTGGACAGTCCATAAATAGCCTTTGGGAGTCTCCCACTTTTTTGAGGGTCTGGGAAGTGGAAATATAGACTTCCATACAGAGACTCAGCACTCCTAGAGAAGGGAAAGTTGGTTTTTTTTCTTGCCTTCAGCACTGAGTTTGGACCAGAGTAAGAAGAGTAGACCTGAATACACTAATGAGGGTGGACTGGGCAGAGCCTTGAGTACTGTTTAATGCGCGCGCAGGCTCCCCAGAGTTCCTGGGGGGGTCGAGCTTCTGTCGTCGGGCTAGGAGGAAAGCGCCTTTAGCATCTAAACCATCTCGCCAGTCTCTGTCTTTTGCTTGTTTGTTTACAAACTTAAATTCACACAAAAAGACAAAAGTGACACTAATAGCCTCTGGGAGATTTTGTCGTAGGTGGAAGTGTAATGCTTCGACCTTAATGAAACATCCAGAATCAGCTAAAGAACCCCGAACGCCACGCAACTAAAAGCTCTCTCACTTCCACTGCACACCGCTTACGCGGCCGCCCCCCCCCACTCCCAGAATGCCCCGCGTCGGCTTCGCCCTGCGCCACTGGCCGCTTCGCCTCACGTGACCTCGCGGTGGCCGTTGCCGGAGTGACGGCGGGAGAGCTGGCAGTCCGGAGGAGAGAGAGCGCAACCCTGTAGCTGGTAAGTGCGGGCCTCGAAGCGGCTGGGCCCCGTGGCACAGGCCTGGGAACCCCGCGTGGGTGGCTAGCCATGTCAGTCCTGGCTCCTACATGGCCGGGGCCTGAGGCAGCCGCCTGCGCATCCCAAGCGTAGATTCGTTGCTCCCCCAGGAACCCCTCGCTCTGCTGCGGTGGGGTGGACTTGGAGTGGCCCCAGGTCGTCTAGCTGAGCATTGGCAGTGCGATCCCATGGCTTGGGGCGTTTAGTTCCCTCTCTCCCCATAGTTTTCATGAGTAGATTTTCTTCCCAGTTCATTCTCTGACTTTACTGAATCTAAGTGGAAGCATGGTACTTGCAATACAAATTCATCTTCGTATTCAGCCAGATGTAGGCCTAAATCTCTCTCACAGAAGGAAATGCAGAAGTCATCCCCGCATACCAAAACACGATGGATAGCCTCCTTCTTTCTCCACAAAGTAGATCCTTCGCCCAGAAGTAGTCTGGACTAAATTAACTAAGCTAAGGAGCTAAGGAGGCGGGACCTCCATCCAACAAAAAGGGTTCTCAAACGGGTGACCTTGAACTCACAAGAGGTGTGCACTTGCTGACCAAGCCCGATGACCAGGGTTGGAACCCTAGGACCCACATGTTGGAAGGAGCAAACCAACCGATGCGTATTCCCTTGCAGTATCAGCCTAGATTTAATTCTAGCTTTGCAGCCTTCCAGAGGTGAATCTGCTCATGAGGTGAGGCACTGTCCTAGCTAGAGTCTCTATTGCTGTGATGAAACAGCATGGCCAAAAGCAACACGGGGAGGAAAGGGTTTGCTTTGCTTACAGTTCCTCACCACTGTTCATCATTCAGGGTAGGAACTCAAGCAGGGCATGACCTGGAGGCAGGAGCCAATGCTGAGGCCGCAGAGGGGTGCTGCTTGTTGTCTTGCTCCCTGTGGCTTGCTCAGTCCGCTTTTAACTTAATTAATTTTATTTATTTGGTTTTTCAAGACAAGGTTTTTCCGTATAGCTCTGGCTGTCCTGGCACTTACTCTGTAGATCAGGCTGGCCTCAAATTCAGAGATCCACTTGCCTCTGGCCTCTGCCTCCCTAGTACTGAGATTAAAGGTGAGTCTCTATCACCACACAGAGCAGTCTGCCTGCTTTCTTTTTTTTTTTTTAGAAAAAGGTTTATTTACTTTCTGTGTAGTATTTTTGCCTGCATGCATATATATGTGCACCATGTGCATGCCTGTTGTCATGGATTCCCTTGAAACTGGAGTTCTAGATAGTTATGACCTGTCAGTGGGTGCTGGGAATTAAACCCAGGTCCTCCAGAGGAGCGGCCAGTTCTCCAACCCCTGACAGCCTGTTTGCCTATAGGAGTTCCCCTCCTTACCTCTGTACTTGTCTCGGAAATTTCAACATCTTGACCTGCCTGTTTTCCTTATTCCTATTTTCAGCATGTTTTCCTCCACCCTCCGCACCCATGCGCTCAGTGGTAGTAAGCATCTTGTTACCGTGTCATGCCTAAAAGTGCAATAACGCCTTCTCTCCCACTCAGACCCCTGCCTTCCAAATCACTGGAATGTCTCTCTCTCTCTCTCTCTCTCTCTCTCTCTCTCTCTCTCTCTCTCTCTCTCTCACACACACACACACACACACACACACGCCCCATTTTTGGCTTTTCAAGACAGGGTTTCTCAGTGTAGCTCTGGCTGTCCTGAAACTCTCTTTGTAAACCAGGCTGGCCTTGAACTCACAGAGATGCCCCTGCCCCTGCCTCCCAAGTGCTGGGATTAAAGGTGTACACCACCACCACTTGGCTGGATTGTGCCTGCTTTTGCAGCCTGTTGACAGTGTTACCTCACTGTGCAGCATCCTTTCTGCCCTTGCCTCCCCGACCCTAACCTAACTTAACTTCTGTGTTCCATCATTGTTTCTCTTCTTTCTTCTAGGAAGGCCTCATCTGGTAACTGAGCACAGACAGTTACAGGTGCCTGGAGAAAGCAATGGTACCGCAGACTGGTGCTATCTTAGGTTTAGTAGTCCATATAGCTTCAGTGATCTCAGAACTCTTGATACCCTGTCACGTTGCCTTAGTCAGTGTGGTTCCTACCTTCCCTAATCTTCAAACTGTTGCCCTGTTTCTAATGAGACAGTAACCTCAGCTCTTGTTTTCATTTTCTTCCCTGAGTCTCTTTCCATTCAGCTCCAGACCTGTCAGGACCTGACTGTCTAACAGGCATCAAAGGCTTAGGGCCACACACGATGCTTGCCTTGAGTTATTGAAGGGGATTCCGATGCAGCTGCATCAAGGACAGGGTTTTGAAGTCAGCCAGTGGGAATTGCTCTGGGAAGCTGCAGTACTTGAGAGTGCTGGGCTACGTAGATGGGTGATTTGGCAGGTCTTTCTGGGTGGGCACCTTTAAGAGAAGACCAAGCAAGATGTAGATGTTTGCAGGAAGAGCCTCAAAACAGATGGAATTGTGTCCATGCAGGTCCTTGAGGGCAGGATGTGCTGAGGGCATCATTGAGTTTCCATATATGCTGAAACTGACAGCCAGTGGTTCAAGTCAGCAGATCAGTGAAAAGCTACAAAATGCTTAGAGAGATGGGCCTAAGGAGTCTGCCTTCATCTGGAGGATCCCAGACACACCTGCCACGTGCTGGGATTACAGGAGTGTGTGCCACATGCTTCCCTTCCCAAGTGCTAGGATTACAGACATGTGCCACCACCCCGGTTTATGAGGTGCGACGGGGCTCTATGCCTTCTAGTTAAACACTCTACCAATAGAACCACAGCTCTCAGCTCTCAGGATTTCTACCATTGCTCTGAGGAATCCCCATGAACGTGGTGACCTGAAGTAGTGCAGGCTTAGTGTCCTGAAGTTCTGAGATCAGAAGCCTGCAATGAACATTTCCTTTATATAGCCACACAAAGCCCTTGATTGGACCGCTCCTAAGGTGACTCAGATGTGTGTGCCGAATTCAGGTCTTGGCGGCTTATTTCTTTCAGGACAAGGTAGAGGACAGTGTACCTTGCTTCCCAGTTCCTGCCTTCCTTCCCTCCTTGACATGATCATATTTCTGTCTACAAAGCCTGCAGTGATAGGTCCATCTTTCTGCATCTTGTCCCTCTGACCCTGGCCTTCTTGCCCTCTTTCCTCTGGAATCTCTTGGGTGCTCTGGTAATCCAGGCTTATCTCTGATTGAAGGACAGCACACTGGCCTTCCTGTCCCCCTTTCCTCTGGAATCTCTTGGGTGCTCTGGTAATCCAGGCTTATCTCTGATTGAAGGACAGCTGGTTATCTTAATGCCACCTGCATCTTTAAATCTCCCTAGTCATGTGGCCTCCAGTTGTCCTGTAGTTACAGGTTCTGGGGATTACTATGTGCCTGTCTTTGGGGCCCTGTATTCTGCCCATCACAGCTGCCCATTTGCGATTTCTCAGGTGGTTGAAATTAACCTTTGTCTTACGTTTTTGTCTTATAGAGATTTCTGCCGTGAGAATTGCTAGTAACAATTCACTATGGGGGATATCCTGGCCCATGAATCTGAATTACTTGGACTGGTGAAAGAGGTAGTTATATGAAACACAAGTCACAGAAAAGCTTTTTTCTTAAAAAGAGATTATTTGTGTGTTTATGTCTGTATGAGTGTTTGTATTGTGTGTGTGACGGCTGATGGAGGCCACGATGGGACATTGGATCCCTTGAAGCTGGAGTTGCAGGCATTTGTGAGCTACCCTTTGTAGGTACTGGGGTTGGAACTCAAGTCCCCAAAACATGTATTTTAGAATGCAGTAGGACCAGAGAGATGGCTCAACGGTTAAGATCACTGGCTGCTTTTCCAGAAGACCTTGCTTCTCAGCACCTGTATGATAACTTATAACTATTAGTAATTCTAGCCTCAGGGAATCCAACACCCTCTTCTGGCTTCTGTGGATAGCAGATATGGATATGGTACACAGATATACCTATAGACTACAACACCCATACACATAAAAATGAATAAATCTTTAAAAACAAAGCTAAAATGTAGCTAGAATGACTTGGTGCTTGAAAGTATTGACTGCTCTTCCAGAGGACCCAGGTTTGGTTCCCGGCCCCCACATATGGCTAACAGCCATCTATAATTGCAGTTTCAAAGGCTTTACCATCTTCTGGCTTTGTGGGTGCTGCATGCATGTGGTGCTCAGATATACTTGCAGACAAGCTACCTGTGCATGTTATAAAAATAAATAAATCCTTAAAATATAGCAGGCTTACACATGTAATCCAGGTGCTTGGGAGGCTTCAGCAGGTCAGTCTGGACTTTATACAGAGACCCTGTTATAAAAACAAATGAGTAAATGAATATACAAATAAATAGTAAGCTGAAGCAAATTCTTTCTACTTTGTAATCTTTTATCTTTCAATCATTACATGGTTTTCCACTTCATTCACTCATTCTTGAGTGTGTGTTGTGTTTGATTGGGTCTCACGTAGCCTAGGATTGCCATGAACTTGACGTGTAGCCAAAGGTGGCTTTGAAATCCTTATCCTCCTGCCTCTGCCTCCCCAGTGCAGGGATCACAGGCTTGTGCCATAAGCCTGGGATACCCTTCTTTGACTTAGGGCCATGTAGATTTGCTACACTGAAAGCTTGGGTAGAGTAGGGTTCAGGCAGACTTCTGAGGTTTGGAGTTGAAAACGTGGATGCTGTTCATTGTGAGTGGACTGTGAGCTGTGCCTTGGGGCAGTGGAGGAAGACGGGTGTCCACTTTGGATAGGCAGTTTGGTTCATTGTGGTGATGGTGCGTAACTGCTGTAGCTGGCACTGCAAGGACCGTGGACAGCACCGGAGACCCAACCACAGTTTAGGAAAGGTGGAACGTGGTGTGACTGATGCCGACTGAAAGGACGTGTGAAGAACAGTATTAGAGCCGTGTTCTCACTGCTAACATTTCCCATTTTAATGCTCTATTCTCCTGCTAGCATTATTTCTAATTCGATTCCAGATGGATCCTATCAAACCAAAAACCATCCAATCATCTTGCATTTTTCAGACTGCATCACTTTCATTTCTATTCATAATAAAAATGATGGGGCTGGAGAGACGGCTCAGTGATTAGGAGCACGTATTGCTCATGCAGAGGACCCAGATTTAGTTCCCAAAACCCATCTAGGGTGGCTTGTAACCACCTGTAGTTCCAGCCCCAGGAAATCTGATATTTTATCTGGAATCTGTGGGCACCTGTTTTCTGTAAGAGTAATTGACAAAAAGATGTTTGTTTATGGCCTTATGTTTCAACATTTGTATGGATTGATGTACTGAGGTAATCACCTGATTAAACTAATTAAGTACCCCCATCTTGTGTTTCTTTACATTCGTCCTTTCTTCTTCTTTCCTTCCTCTGATTGTGTTAAGAGCACTTGACACAAACATCAGCCAGGCAGTGCTGGTACATGCCTTTAATCCCAACACCCAGGAGGCAGAGACAGGAAGATCTTTGTAAGTTCAAGGCCAACCTGGTCTACAGAGGAAGTTCCAGGACAGGTTCCAAAGCTACACAGAGAAACCCTGTCTCATACAAGTACAAAAAAAAAGGAAAGAGAAAAAAGAAAAGAAAGAAAGAAAAGAAAAACACTTAAAATCACCTCTGCAAGCAAATCTCAAATGTGCTTGTGCTTTGCGGTCACCTTGTTGAATATCAGCTCACAGGCTTTACTCATTTTGCACAACTAAAATTTATCCCTTCACCAAACTATTTTCTCAGTGCCTGGCAACTGCCATTGTGCTGTCTGCTTCTGTAAGCATGGCTGTTTAGATCATGCACATAATTTCAATATTTATCTTTTTGTGCCTGGCCTATTCCATGTAATGTATATCCCCCCCAGTGTTATTCATGTTACCAGTGACAGGATTTCCTAGACTGTAATATTTTATTTTAGTATCACCACATTTTCTTATCATGTTAATGGACATTTAGGTTCATCCCATGTCTTGGCAGTCTTGAATAATGTTGTAGAAATACACATGTGCAGATAGCACTTTTAAAAATGGATTTTAGGTGGGCGGTGGTGGTGCATGCGTTAAATCCCAGCACTCGGTAGGCAGAGGCAGGCGGGTCTCTGTGAGTTCGAGGCCAGCCTGGTCTACAGAGTGAGTTCCAGGACAGGTTCCAAAGCTACAGAGAAACCCTGTCTTGAAAGGAAAAGAAAAGAAAAGAAATGGATTTTATTTTCTTCCTATCTATACCCAAAAATGTGATTGCTGGATCATAGGGTAGTTCTGACTTTTTGTTGAGTAATTTGTTATTTAACAATTGCATACATATATGTACATAATATGTTTCCTTCCTAGTTTTAGTCTTTCGAGGAACCTCCATTTATTTTCCATTATAGCTGTGTTGGTCTCCATTGCCACTAATAGTATGTAAGAGTATAGAAGGGTCTCTCCCTCTAATTCCTGCTAGCTCATATCTTTTTGAAGACTTATTTTATGATTTATGTGTTTGTGTACATGTATGTACATTTGAGTGCAGGTGCTCATTGAGCCTGGAGAGGGCATTGGATCTTCTGGAGTTGGAGTTACACAGGAAGTTGTGAGCCTCCTGATATGGGTGCTGGGAATTAAGCTTGGGTTCTCTGCAAGAGCATCACGTGCTGCGCCATTCCCAGGTCTTGTCTTTTTGATAGTAGACATTCTTGTGGGTGTGGTTTTGAGCATATTTCTGTTGGCTTTTTATATGTCTGCATTAGAGTGATGTATATTCAGGGCATTTGACTATTTAATTGGATTATTTGGAATTTGTTGGGGTTTTTGTTTGTTGTTGTTGTTCCTGAATTATGTTCTCTGTCCCAGTATTTAGATTTTGCTGAATTTGAGGACACCTTGAAGACATTTTCAAAAGAATGCAAAGTAAAAGGGAAGCCATTATCTAAAACTGTAGGTGGATCACTAAAGAAGGACTCCAAGTCACTGGTAATCCAGGTGAGACCATGCTCTGTCTTCAGCTCTGGGAAGAGGCTTGTGACGGTCTGAAAATTGCAAGTTCTTCAAAGCTAGGTAAAAGTAGGCTAAAGTCTTTAATCCCAGCATTCGGGAGGCAGAGGCAGGCGGATCTCTGTGAGTTCGAGCCCAGCCTGGTCTACAAGAGCTAGTTCCAGAACAGGCTCCAAAGCTACAGAGAAACCCTGTCTCGAAAAACCAAAAAAAAAAAAGTAAGCTAAAGCTATCAGAGGAATGCACCAAGAACATGAAGGCATCATACGTTAAACACATTAGGATGGTTGCTATCAAAAACAAACAAACAAACAAACACAAATAAACAGCAGGGACTGTAGTGGTGGCTCAGCAGTTGAGAGCACTGGCTGCTCTTCCAGAGGACCCAGGTTTAATTCCCAGCACCCACATGGTGCCTCACAACCATCTGTCACTTCAGTTTCAATGGATCTGACACCCTGTTTCAGCTTCCGCAGGTATCAGGCATGCATGTGATGCACAGACATACATGTTGGCAAAGCACCCACACACAAAATAAATCTACATCCCTCCAACAATGTAGGAGGCCCCTGCTTCATCTGTCTTTGCTAATACTTGTTCTTTTCTAGTGTGTGTTTAATGTTTATTTGTCTTTATTTTTTGGTTATCCAATCAGTAACTAGTAGATAATACTGTATATTATTATACTACAACTTATGCCACTCTATCATAGTGCCCCACTGATTGATTACCAAACAAAAATCCTTGGAGCAAAAGAGGAGTATAGTTGCACATGCCCTATTCCCAGCACTTGGGAGGCTGAGGCAGGAAGTCAAGATAAGGGAATCTAGCAAAAAACTGGGCTAGAAAGATGGCTTAGTGCATAAACACACTTGCTCCCAACCCTAAGGACCTGAGTTTTATTGCTAGGACTATGTGGTCGGAGAGCCAGCTCCCAACAGTTGTCTTTTGACCTTCACATACACACTGTGGCATGTGCGCCCATACATTACACATATACACATACATGCATACACTCTCCCTAAATTGATGTAATTAAAATATTTTTTTAGAAACTCAAACAATAAAACTGTCTGGAGTAGTGGTTAAGCAAAATCTTCTGATGGTTGGTGGCCTTATGCTGATGTTCTTAGGCCTAGTCCCAGCAGCAGTGTAATTGGTGGTATGCATGCATTCCCATCTTGGTGACCCTGGCTAACAGAAGGTCATTTGTGACCATAATAACAGTGGATTTTTTGTGTGTAAAGGTTATCTTAAAGCAAGGACCATTTCCAGGTACAGATGTGATGGTTATGACGTAGCAAAGGTTTGTAATTTCAGGTTCGCAAATGCAGATCTAGAATAATTGTAGACAGACAATTTGATATGTAGAGTCTGCCAAGACATGTTGTAAAAAACTTCATAACTCTATGTCTTAAAATACCAGGGAAGTCTGCATACCTCTTCCACAGTCAGAGAGCTCTCAGCCTCCAGAGTGGCTGGCAGGGATGCAGGGGACTCAGAAGAGGGGATCATGGGGGTGCGCCTAGCCCAGCAGCACATCTGTGGGCAGAGTCACTGCACCATTATAGTCTTGGTTCTCACGAGAGTGAGGAGCCTCTGCCCACGTCCCCACTCTAATGGGGCTGTGCATGGCCACCTGTGCTTTGTTCTGGCAGCCCACATCCACAGTGGCTAGCAGGCTCTGCCTGTTTGGAGGAGATAGAAATGCTTTATTGGGCTTGCTTTAAAAAGTTCTGAGTTTCAGCTGGTCTGTGGTGGTGCACGTCTTTAATCTCAGCACTCTGCAGGCAGAGGCAGGCGGATTTCTGAGTTTGAGACCAGCCCAGTCTACAGAGTGAGTTCCAGGACAGCCAGGGCTACACAGAGAAACCCTGTCTCAAAAAACAAACAAACAAACAAACAAGTTGTGGGTTGACTAGAATGGGTGGTAGTAGCTCAGGGTAAGGCAGCACTCTGAGAACTGTTGTTCTCCATCTTGGAGTTTCTGTAGTCCTCCCAGGGAGCCTTCAGCGCACTCATGCCTGTGAATCCTCCGGCCTCAGAACTGTTTTCAAGGCTTTTGTGTTTCATAGAGTTCCCCTGGGTATTGCAATGGCTGAAAAGCTTGGAGTGGTCACAGAGGCTGCAGCCAAAGGAGCCTCTGGGAAGGAGTATGTAGGTATCTCGTAGTAGGTAGGTGGTGAGGTTTGGGGTGTTGGAAGAATGAGCATCATCTAGGATTCTTGTCTTGTCTTTTCCGCAGAAGGATCTGGTGGCAGCGTTTGACAATGGAGACCAGAAGTTATTCTTCGATTTGTGGGAGGGACATGTTCCCAGCTCCATCAGAGATACTGACTCTCTGGCCCAGAAGCTGGAGTTCTACCTTCACATCCATTTCGCCATCTATCCTCTGAAGTATTCTGGAGGCAGGCCGGTAAGCTGATTTGGGGTTTCAGTCTGAGTTAGCTAACAGGCTGTCATGGATTTCAAGGAAGCATTGATTCAGTTTTGTGACCATTTTATCATGGTGCATCTTATGCCCTGATAAACAATCTTTTTTTTTATTTATTATGTATACAATGGTCTGTCTGCATGTATGTCTGCACACCAGAAGAAAGCACCAGATCTCATTACAGATGGTTGTGAGCCACCATGTGGGTATTGGGAATTGAACTCAGGACCTCTGGAAAAGCAGCCAGTGCTCTTAACCTGTGAGCCATCTCTCCAGCCCCCTGATAAACAATCTTTGGCTACATTCTCAGAAGTTTATTTTCTAATTTATGTGCAGATTTGGGTAATTTATGTGGTCAGTTCAATTTTTTTCCTAAACACCTCAGGTTATCAAGAGATTCATCAAAACAAGTTTGCTTTATTTAGTAACTTGGTTTATCTAAGAAAAGACATAGACCGTACATTTATATGCAAGTAATGGAGAAGTAGTATTGAAGGTGCATGGGTAGCTTGAATTTAGCTTTCTGCTGCCTTTTCCTAGATGGGCTGGAGATGCAGAAAGGGAGGCAGAGGGCTGGCCTGTCAAGCCACTGTGGTAGATGAGCTTTCAGTTATGTTTGAAACAGCAAAGAACACAGAGCTGACATTTGATCACTCGTAGTAACACTGACCTGAGTTCCTGTGGGAACTCATTGGAATGTCAGGGACACCAGTGGAGGGCTCAGTGGTGAGGCAGTGGCTCCACTTACCATGAAGTAGTTCCTTTGAGTATGACTCTTGTGGGGAGGAGCAGACCCTCTTTGGTGTTTGTTATTGTTTTGTTTTGTTCTGTTTCGGTCCACCTTATTTCTGTCTATAAATTTTTCTGTTTTGATGTAATATGGAAGTCAATGTTATCTGTTTTTTATTTATTTATTTTTTTATTTTTTTTTAAATATTTATTTATTTGCTATGTATACAATATTCTGGCTGTGTGTATGACTGCAGGTCAGAAGAGGGCACCAGACCCCATTACAGATGGTTGTGAGCCACCATGTGGTTGCCGGGAATTGAACTCAGGACCTTTGGAAGAACAGGCAAAGCTCTTAACCACTGAGCCATCTCCCCAGCACCGTTATCTGTTTTTTAAATCCAGTGCTCAGAAGAGGGCCTCATGGCCTAGGTTGAGTGAGGTTTGTTACAGGAATATGAAGGTGAGGTCTGTGTGGTAGAGGAGAAAAGTACTAGTTCTAAAGCTTCAGTGTCCACATTGAAGCCAGAGAGCAGTGAGTCCTTGAGTTGGGTTGTGTGTGGAACAGTGATGGAGGGGCCCCTTGAGTTGGGTTGTGTGTGGATCAGTGATGGAGGGGCCCCTTGAGTTGGGTTGTGTGTGGATCAGTGATGGAGGGGCCCCTTGAGTTGGGTTGTGTGTGGATCAGTGATGGAGGGGTTCTTGAGTTGGGTTGTATGGAACAGTGATGTGGGCACAGTCAATCCTTAGCTTCATGAAGGGAAGGAGAGCCCTTCTGTTTCAGGAAACTACAAAGATGTGTCATTCCCCTTTAGAAACCTCTCTGAGGGCAACATGGGAATGCGTACAAATGTTTCTATGTCTGGAAAGTGGAAGCAATGGTGGCTACATCTCACAATGGGAGAATTAGTCAAATAGATTATGATAGACGAGGTGAGATTAGTTCTGACATTGAAAAGGATGTTCATAAAGCTTTTTGAGGATGTGAGAAGATGTTGCTATGATGTAAAGGAACATG
Source organism: Chionomys nivalis (assembly GCF_950005125.1). Taxonomy (NCBI): domain Eukaryota; kingdom Metazoa; phylum Chordata; class Mammalia; order Rodentia; family Cricetidae; genus Chionomys; species Chionomys nivalis. The sequence continues at coordinate 110,704,514 of NC_080087.1, read as the reverse complement.
TGAACTACACATTGGTCTTCTGGCATTCCTGTCTAAAGTGATGTCAGACCCTGGAGCAGTGTGCCTTGTCAGGCCAGACAGGGAAGTGCTAGTGGCATGGCGGGAACCTAGGGGGCCTCATGGAGTGGACAGGGTGAACAGGAGGATTGAGTACTGAGCCAAAGACCCTGAACACATGTCCTCCTTCTTCTAGGACAAGCAGGAGCTAGATGAGAAGATTTCATATTTCAAAACCTACCTGGAAACCAAAGGGGCCGCCTTGAGCCAGACTACGGAGTTTCTTCCATTCTATGCCCTCCCTTTTGTGCCTAATCCTATGGTCCACCCCTCATTCAAAGAACTCTTCCAGGTAAGCAGCTGCCTGGGGAACCTGTCAGAACTTGAACCATACTGTTGAATTGGTGGTTTCTGAACAATGCTTTGAAAGACCTAAGTTTTATCCTCATAATTATTATTTTATTATAGACCTTATTTATATAATTATTCTATTAAATGGTTGGGTACTGTTTGACTTACTTTTAACCATCCTGTGCTAGCTGTGGTTGTATGTTCCTGCACATATATGTAAATCTGTAAGGGACATAAAAAGACCTTGAAGAAGCCCAGTTAGATGTCAGTAGTGACATGTAGAAGGGAATTGGGTTGTAGTCTCAAAAGTACTAATGATGTGTACTCTGCACAAGCGGAACCACATGCTGACATAGTCTTCATTAGCCACATAAGACACCAGAGAAGACTCATCATATGATCCTTTGCAGTTGGCAAAGCAAACAAACGTAGGTTTTATCCACACACACACCCGTGTACACACATCAGATCAGTTTTTAAAACATCATATAGTAAAATTGATTTTGGACAGCTACAGTTCTGTGGATTTTAACATGTTCCTAGGTATAACTACTGCCACCACCATCGAGGTACAGAATTTTCATCAGTCACTCCTAAGAACTGCCTTTGCAAATGCGTCTACCCCACCTCTCTGCCAGGCAACCACTTTCATTGTATTTTATTTTATTTATTTTTCCATTCAAAAATTTACACTTCCTCCCCTCCCATTCCCCCACTCAACCTCCTCCCTTCCCCTCCCTCCTTAAGAGAGGGCAGGGTTCCCTGCCCTGTGGGAAGTCCAAGGCCCTCCCCCCCTACATCCAAGCTTAGGAAGCTGTGCATCCAAATAGTGTAGGATCCTAAAAAGCCAGTACATGCAGTAGAGACAAGTCCCAGTGCCTTTATCAATGGCTTCTCAGTCAGCCCCCATTGTCAGCTACATTCAGATAATCCGGTTTGATCACATGCTCGGTCAGTCCCGGTCCAGCTGGATTTGGTGAGCTCCCATTAGAACAGGCACACTGCCTTAGTGGGTGGACCAACCCCTCGAGGTCCTAACTTCCTTTCTCGTCTTCTTCCTCCTTCTGCTCTTCAACTGGACCTTGGGAGCTCAGTCCGTTGCTCTGATGAGGGTCTCTGTCTCTATCTCTATCCCTCGCCAGACGAAGATTCTATGGTGATATTCGAGATAATCATCAGTGTGATAGTAGGGCAAAGACAGTTCAGGCACACTCTCCTCTGCTGCCCAAGGACCTAGCTGGGGACATCCCCGTGGAAACCTGGGATCCCATCTAGAGCCAAGTCTCTTGCCAACCCTAAAATGGCTCCCCTGGAAACAATGTAGATGCCCCTCAATGGAAGAATGGATAAAGAAAGTGTGGAATATGTACACATTAGAGTAAAAAACAATGACATCTTGAATTTTGCATGCAAATGGATGGAAATAGAAAACACTATTCTGAGTGAGATAACCCAGACCCAAAAAGATGAATATGGTATGTGCTCACTCATTAGTGGACTCTAGCCATAAATGAAGGACATTGGGCCTATAGTTCACAAGCCTAGAGAAGCCAAATAACAAGGTGAACCCAAAGAAAAGCATATATAGATCCTCCTGGAAATTGGAAGCAAACAAGATCGCTGGGCAAAAGTTGGGAGCATGAGCGTGGGGGTAGGGGTAGGAGTGGGGGTGGGGAAAAGGGAGAGGGGGAGAGAGAAGGGAGAAGGGAAAGACTGGGGAGAGCTTGGGGGAGTGGGAGGGTGGAGATGGAGAAGGGCGGATATAGGAGCAGGGAAGAAGATATCTGCATTACATTGTATTTTAGAACAGTGTTCAGATTGTTTTAATAGACTTTCCTTTTGTCATAAAATAGGATATTTTGTTGTTGTCATCAGCACTACAGCTTATTAACGTAAACCAATGTTTAAAACATATGTTAGCCCTTTGGTCGTGCTGTTGATACTTCATAGGTCTTGAAGAGATGATCCACTTTTATTCAAACCTAGCTAAACTGCATCTCTCCTGCCGCCCTTGCTGCTGCCTTGGAGTTGCCTGTCTCTCTGTGAGAGTGATCTATCTTTTCTCTCTGGATTTGAGATTGTATAAATTCACTTCAGTGTTTCCTGGGTCAAATTTCTAATTTCATTATTGAGCCTCCTTGTATGTTGAAAGAGTTCTGAAAAAAATCCCAGTTTATATTTCTTCATCTCTTACCTCTCTTCCATTCTCTTCATTGTTTCCTCCGGGTAGCTGGTCAAGTGTCCCTGATTCTTCTCATTATCTCCATTTATTTTCCATTTTAAAAATTATGATAAAGAACATATGGGATAAAATTTACCATTTTGGCCTGGAGTGAGGTTTTCTGCCCTTCGTCTGTGTTAGGCTTAGAGCAGCTGCAGTTCCTTCCCTTAGCCTCTGAGTGAAGAGCGGTGGAGCCCTCTGGATCTCAAGTTTACTCTTAGGATTCTTACTTTCACTTCACTGGGGACTCTGCAGTTCCTTTCTTGTCACTCAGGTTTGTTTTTTTTTTAATGGACCTCATTTTATCAAGGTTTTTCATTGTTTTTTTCATATTATATGTGTTGCAGTGTCAAGAAAAAAAAAGAAATTTCTCTGTGTTTTGTTCGGTTTTTTTTTTTTTTTTTTTGAGACGGGACAGGATAGGGTCTCTCTAAGTAGCCCTGATTGCCCTGGAACTTGTAGAACTCAGAGATCTCCTAGTCTCTGCCTCTTGAGTCCTGGGATTAAAGGAATGTACCACCATGTCCAGCTCCTTTTTTTTTTTTTGATCTGAGACAGACTCTCACTGTGTCATGTTGTCCTGGTCCCTTAAAACTCATTGTGTAGTAGAATAGGTGGGCCTTGACCTCACAGAGAGCCCTGTCTTGCTAGTGCTGAGGTTAAAAGTATACATCATGGGCTGGAGAAATGGCTCAGTGGGTAAGAGCAGAGGACCTGCGTTTGAGGCCCAGCACCCATATCAGAGAGCTCACACCTGCCTGGAACTCTGCCTTCAGGGAGTTAACACATCACTTACCTTCTTGGGAACACACATAGCCACTCATACATTCACAAATCAATAATAAAATATTTGGAGTGCGCTTCACCAGCCCAGCTGGTCAGTTTCTGTGCAGTGCTCAGAGATGCACACTGTCAGTGAACACCCTCTGTGGAGACACTTAGGATGTCTCTGATTCTTTAGGGAGAATTTCTGAGCAAGCGCTTGCTTGTGCTAGGGAGTGACTTAAACTAGTTAGTAGAGATTTAAAGAGATGGAAGGGTCAAGCCTGCTGGTACAGACCTGTAATCCTAGCTAGTAGGGAGACTGAGGCAGGAATTTAAGGAAATTCTATTATCTCAAAATGAAGAGAAAAAGAAGCTGGGGCTGTAACTCAGGGTGGAGCCCTTGCTGAGCATGGGGAGCACCCTAGGTTCAGTCACTGGGGGGCTGGGGAGAATCGAAGTTTGCAGGTTCTGCAAAGGAGAGAGGGCAGGAGGCCAGTGTTGGGGGGTCCATGGAGGTGAGACCTGGGCCCACCCAGCCCCCACATCCTTAGCAGTTCTGCTGTATTAGGGTTCCACCGAAGATTCTGAAGGATCAGAGCGTTCGGTTCTGGAATACAGCTCAGCAACCATGAGTGCACTTGAAAGCCTGTGTTCTGCCCAGGAAGAAACAGAGCGAGGATGAGTGGCCTTTCCCAGACTTCATCTGAGAGGCCCAGTTTTTCCTGCCTTTCACACTTCTCTTTGAAAGTGTGGGATCAAGTGCTCATCAGACTCAGAAAATGTCCTTCTCAAAGCTGAAAACAATAGAAATAAGAACAGTCAAGGAAAAAAAATAAAGGATTCGTGCATAGAGAGTTTGTATTCTAGTCTGTCTGTGTTGGTTGCAAAAACATTGTCAGAGAAGTGATTGAGTGGAAAAGTCCTGTTTATTGGTTATATAAGATAGTAATCAAAACCAGAACAACTTGACTGGGGGGAGGAGTTAAATACTTGGTTTTTTTGTTTGTTTTTTTTGGTTTTTTGAGATAAGGTCTTGTCTGACTGGCTTTGAACTCAGCAAATCACTGAGATGACCTTGAACTTCTGATCTTCCTGCCTCTAACTTCTCAGTGCTGGGATTCCAGGCCTGTACCACAATGCTCAGTTTTATTTAGTATTAAGAATCGAATTTAGTGTTTTACCATGCTAGTATTTAGTATGCTAGACAAGTACTCCTCCCCCAAAACTACATTCTCAGCCCCTGTTTTGATTTTTTTTTTTTATTGATTTGGGAATTGGAGAAATGGCTCAGTAGTTAAGATCATTTTATTGGTTTTGCAAAGGACTCTTGGGTTCGATTCTCAGAACCCACATGGTGATTTACAACCATCCATTACTCCAGTTCCAGGGTATGCGATACCCTCTTCTGATCTCCACAAACACAAGGCAAGCACATGGTGCAATACATACATGCAGGCAAAATCCTCATACATAAAATAAAATGGATAAATCTAAATTAAAAATTTAATGTTTTTACTGGACTTGTGAGATGTCTCTGCAGGTAAAAAAGTGCTTGTTGCACAATGTGACAACTTGGTTTTGATCCCTGGGACCCACAAAATAAAACCAAATGGGTTGCTACCATCTGATGTCAGTATTCCTACAGTGAGAAAAGAGTGGTGGCAGGAGAATTGCTCAGAAGCTCTCACGTCAGCCAGACTGGAATACACAGAGCTTCAAAAACAGGAGAGATTCTGCTTCAACAAGGTGGAAGGAGAGAACTGACCCTGAAGAGTTGTCCTCTGGCTGGGCAGTGGTAGGGCATGTCTTTAATTCCAGCACTCAGGAGACAGAGGCAGACAGCACTCTGTGAGTTCGAGGCCAGCCTGGTCTACAAAGTCAGTTCCAGGACTGTTACACAAAATAAGTTGTCCTCTGACCTCCATTCATACACTGTAGCATGTATGTACCCACACTAGCATGTATTACATATAAACAATGATAACTCAAATGTCTTGATTTACATTGGCCACTTCATCTCCCTTGTCTTGAGACTCCTCAGATGGTGGATTGGACAGAGCCCTAAGGTGAAGCACTGTTGCTTTCCTAGGGCAAAGCTGGACCACCAACAATGTGTCTAGGGATCCAGAGGCCTGAGACCACGTCTGGGCTGCTGTACTCATGCTCTAAGCTCTAGAAAGGAGCAGCCTTCCTTTTCCCTCCAGCTTGTGATGAACCTGATGGTTCTTGGCTTGTGTATACACCATCTAGACATCTTCCCTCTGTGTGTGAGCTCCCTTTTTGTTCAGACTTAGTGGCAATGAATTAATGGTCCACACTATTCAGTATGCATACATCTGATGTTTACTATGGCCCCATCCCCAACAGCTTTATATCCCAAGGTACCAGGGACAAGGATTTCAACATGACTTTTGGTGAACAGTAAAAACCCATAATAGCATACATAACATTTTTTTTTGAATCTTGCATCAGAGAATTTTAAAAATTTTGAAAACAAGGGAATTTTTTCTTATCTATAAGTATTGTATCCAAACATCAGATGGCATAAGGAGTAGATTGGTTGATGGCAAGGATGTGGGAAGGGTGCTGAAGGAAGGGTGCTGGCCTAGAGAGAGGAAGATGTGGGGATGATCTGAGAAGGGAGTGGGTATGATTTGAGTGGAATAGCTGCTTTTTTGTGGAATTTTTTTTTTAGTTATAAACTGATTGGCCCATTAACTCAGGCTTCTTATTAACTCTTATAACTTATATTAGCCCATTATTCTTGTCTATGCTAGCCACATGGCTCAGTATCTTATTCAGAGAGGCAGTCACATCTTCTTCTGTGGTCAGGTCAGAACTGCAGAATAAGCTTTCCTCTTCCCAGAATTCTCCTGTTCTCATTGACCCGCCTCTACTTCCTGTCTGGTTGTCCTGCCTATACTTCCTGCCTGGCTACTGGCCAATCAGCGTTTATTTAAAATATAATTGACAGAATACAGACAATTGTCCCACATCACTTCCCCCTCTTTTTTTTTTAAATAACAAGAACTCTAAATCTAATATCCTTTGTTTAGCTTTTCTCCTGACCATTAGCCATAATAACTTGTAACCAACATTCTAAACAAAGAAAAATATCCATAGTCCATTTTGGGGGAATGTGGGCGTAGTTTTCCTGGCTACTTCCTGCTTGTTGGGGGTGCCGATAATCTTATGGGGACCTAAAGAAAATTTAGATTTATGATCAAGTCCTGACCAGAGTATCCTGTGAGGCTTGATCACCCCAGACAGCATCTTGAATCTGTTCTAGATGTAGAACTCAGACATCTGGGCCATCTGTTCCTACCAGAGATTTCTCAGGTGGTCTTGATCAAACCTGATTTTTCTTAACTCACAATAAATCCATAGCCTCTCATTTTCTGTGGAAACAAAAGCAAAACTTCTTCTCCAAAGTAACATATCTTTTTTTAAAAAAAGATTTATTTATTTATTTATTATGTATACAACATTCTGCCTCCATATATGCCCGCACGCCAGAAGAGGGCACCAGATCTCATTATAGATGGTTGTGAGCCACCATGTGGTTGCTGGGAATTGAACTCAGGACTTCTGGAAGAGCTCTTCCATCTCTCCAGGCCCAGTAGCATATCTTTTGACTTCAATTTTGAAGTCAAGGTATTTTCAAAATACCGATCTTGGATTAATTCAGCAACATTTATAAACAAATATCTTTTAGTAGCTGTTGCTCCTTCCTCAGCATTCAAACAATTTAAAGAGAATATAATAACATACAGTTATCCAGATTCTCTGTGTGTTTTCCATCTTTATGTGACTTTATTTTAACCTCTATTTCTTTTATTTTTATTTTTAAATTTTTGGCTTTTTGAGACAGGTTCTCTGTGTATCTTTGGCTGTCCTGGAACTCCCTCTGTAGATCAGGCTGTCCTTGAACTCACAGAGATCTGTCTACCTCTGCCTCACAAGTGCTGGGATTAAAAGCGTGCACCACTACAACTGGCAGTAATTTATTTTCAAGGGCAGATTGGACTAAAATTATATTACAGTGCTCACCATGACATGAGGTAGTGTGGCGGGTACCACTTCTTTCACATTGTGTAGACGAGGTCTAGAAGTGACTCCCTTTTTTTACCATGGCATGCATGCCTAGACTATGCTGAATTACATTTGGTATTCAGCCTAATAAGATTACCTATAATGCTTATTTAAATCACATGAAATTTTCCAGTCATGTGCAAGTTATTTGTCTGTGCTGTGGATCCTTGAATTATTTATGAATGAATCAGTCACACATCAGGAAACCTGTTTTCCATGCTCTTCCAACCCTGGCAGGCCACTTCACATTTGGTTTCTGTAACTCACAGGGCTATTTAATCCCACATCCACAGCTTTGCTGGTACCATGGCTATTTAGTGAGCTCATGTTTTGTTTTGTTTTGTTTTTCTTCAGGATTCTTGGACTCCAGAATTGAAGCTGAAGCTGGAAAAGTTTTTAGCTTTAATTTTTAAAGCCAGTAACACGCCAAAACTTTTAACCATCTATGTATCCTTTTGAAGTGGGGACCCCTTGGGGTTATAGCAACAACACTGGCTTTGGGTATCTCAGACCAGCAAACTGTCGAGGATCTGCTGCATTTGTATATGAGGTGAATTAAGCATCCGTGGAGGCTTTGCCATAAACTGGAAAGGGCTGGCTTTCGTGGGTTTCTGAGACTTGGCAATGGTAGTGTGTGTAGTGGTGAGCTGTGGGCCTCTTCCCACAGCCCGGCTCATGGCTGCCTGGCTAGCTTATGCCCCAAAATAATGACACACAAACTGTATTCTTTTAAACACTGCTTGGCCCATTAGCTCTAGCCCTTACTGGCTAATTCTCATATCCCGATCAACCCATCTCTAATAATCTGTGTAGCATCAGTCTTACCAGGAAAGATTCAGCATGTCTGACCTGGCGGCTTGCTTCATCACTTCTGGCTCTGAGAGGAGCTGCCCTGCATCTGAGCTCACTTCCTCTTCCTCCGCATGTCTGACCTGGCGGCTTGCTTCATCACTTCTGGCTCTGAGAGGAGCTGCCCTGCATCTGAGCTCACTTCCTCTTCCTCCCAGCATTCTATTCTGTTTACTCCACCCACCTAAAGGCTGGCCAATCAAATGGGCCAAGGCAGTTTCTTTATTAGCCAATGACCTTCCTCCATCATGTGTGTTAGGTCAGGTGTCTACAGAGGCCAAAAGAAAGCATCAGATAACCAGGAGCTGGAGTTTCAGGAGGGTGTGTTCCCTGATGTGGGTGCTGGGAACTGAACTCAGGCCCTGTGGGAAAGAAACAAGTGTAGCCATTGAGCCATGTTTCCATCCCTCTGGTCTTATATTGGTATCATCAGCCAAGAAACTGCCTCAGTAGGAAAAAAAGAAAAAACTCTATGTTCAAAAAAGTGTTCCTTTGCAAAGGCCCTTGAGTCATTTGGGAGGCCTCGAGGTCATGGCGTTTGGATTTGCCTCTCAAATCAAGACTTCTTTCTAAGCAACCATGTTGCATAACTGTATATACTATAAAGTTTACCCATCATAACTGTCAAAGTCATTGATTTTTAGCAACTGGACATAGTTGTACAACCATTATCCTAATTCAATGCACTGGGGACATTTTTGAGAGTACAGAGCCTGTTCCAAGAATAACAGAATGTTCTGTCACCCCTCGCATTGGAGACTGACTTATCCCCAGTGGTTGTTAGTCTTCAAGAACATGAGTCTTTTCTTATTGGACAAGCATCTGTCCACATGTATCTTCTGCACAGGCCTGGGTTTGCTCCCTTACCCTGGAAGAAAAGAACAGAGGGGACTGCAGTGCTGGATGTCCCGCTCTCGCTGTGCAGAAAGTCACTGAAATGCACACTGAATAGGACCGCACAGCATGTGTGCATGGATGTTAGCAGAGAAGGAAAAAATCCGTAGGAGAAATGAAAGGCGTGACTCTGCTCATTGTACAGACGTGGTGGTGCAGCCTTAGCCACTGTCCTCCCCCAGTGTGTGCCCTCGGGATGAAGCTTTAGAGCTGCAGTGACAGTTTTATTGTTACGGGTTCAGAGAAGCATACTGGGAAGGTTTTGCCAGCAGTGCAGAGACCTCTGTTAGGGGCAAGCAGGCCAGTGTGGAGGCTGTGGAAATACTGCAGTGCATGGTTCTTGTGGAGCTCACTGTGGTGGCATGAAGGGGTGGCAATGACCAAGCAGCATGAGAAACTGCTCTCTGGTTGTTTTCAGCAACCTTTGGCGCTCTGGTCTCTGCTGGGTCAGTCTCTCCTATCAGCCTCTGGCCCTTTCTCCACCAGCCTCACACACCAGATGCCCCGGGCTGTTTTCCTGAGCCGCTTTCTCGTCCCAGAAGGAGAATGGACAGAATAGCAAAGGTAAATCATCTTGATTACAGCTTTCATGAGAACAGCTTTGCCAGCTCAACTTGTAAGCTGTGAGAAGAAACAGAGACGGAGAGAATTTGTGGACTTGGCAAATGAGGGCTTTTAAAGTCTAAATATTTACAGAGTGCCCTGTGATCCTGCTCTGTGCAGTTCCTGGAGGCCCACTCTTTCAGGACGGCTGGTGGGCCACCATGTCCAGCATATTAGATAAGAAATGGAGAAAAGGGAAACAGCCAAGTCACAGGCTGGCAGGAAGCACACAGCCAGCATGGGGCAGAGAAATTACTTTAATAGCTCAGCTTTTACCTCCAGTTTGTCAGATGCAGTTCCAATTTTAGCCAGCATTTCCATCTTTTTAAACATGCAGAGTAGTTTCAGTCTTGAGTGTTTACATAAAATGATATTTTTCCATGGACAATAGCTCTTACTGGAGCATTTCATCTTTCAGTAAGGTGAGAAAAACTAGTTAATATGCCTCAGTGGCTTTAGTGCTCTGCCGTGGTCTTGTCTTAGATACTCTGTTTTGGAAATCCCTTCAGTTGTTGGGAAGTGTTTGTGATGAGCTTCACACACAAGTATTTAGGAAGGCAGGGTCCTCAGCTCCCAGCAGACGGAGTTTTCCTACGTGAAAATTTGGTCCATGAAACAGCAATGTTGCTCTTTTCCAAGGAGAGCGGTGCCAGAGGGTTTGAGAACTTCCTACCTGTTTTTTTCTGTGCTTTACTTAAGAGAATTAAACTTTTTAAAAAGATTACTTTTATTTATATGTGTAGGTATTTTGTGTCCATGTAAGTCTGTGAACTGCACATGTGCCGGTTTCCCTCAGGTATCAGATCCTCTGGAATTGGGGTTACAGGCAGTTGTGAGTGGCAGTGTGGGTGCTGGGAGTCAGACTTGGGTCATCTGGATGAGCAGCCAGTCCCACCCTCTGAACCCTGTCTCCCACACCAGCATTTTCTTTTTAAGAAAGGAAGTATTAGTAAATTTTTAAATTCAGCTTACCAGAAAGTTGGCAAATGAGTGATGATTTAGCTCTGACACATACGGAGAGTCTGGCAGCATGAGACAAGGAGGTTCTGAGTGTTTGCTTTTGTCCTCGGTGTCCTTGTGTGTTAGCCATCTTCCCATCATCACAATGACATAAACAATGGAGGCAGTTAACTTACAAAGCAAAAGTGTTGATTCCGTTCTCAGTTCCGGGGCTGCAGCTCCACATGAGGCAGCTGGTTGCTTGGGTCTCTGGTGCGGGCACCTGATGTTAATAGTGAGTGATGTGGTAGAGCGTGCTACTTACATCCTGAACCAGGAAGCAAGGAGAAGACGGTCTGGGTCCTTCCTGAAGTTTTGGTGCCCTCCCAGTAGCAACTCCCTGGGGATTAAGCCACTAACACATGAATATATGGGAGACACTCACTCTGACTGTTGGATTGTACCACTGGCCCCAGAAGCTGATGACCTTCTCACAGTGAAAGCATTTATTCCATTCTGAGAGCCCCCAAAGCTTGCTTGTTCTAGCATTGCTCAGAAGTCCCATACCAGAGATTCATCTAAGATGCAGGAGCTCTGCGCTCTGAAAAAATCAGAATGTGGGCAGGATGCAGGTTCCTAATCCAAAAGGAAAGAAGGGGAAAATAAGATGTAGTGAAGCACCTGAAGCCAGAGCCACGCCCAGGCCAGGCAGTGGTAGTGCACACCTTTAATCCCAGCACACAGGAGGCAGAAGCAGGTGGATCTCTGAGGTCGAGGCCAGCCCGGTCTATAGAGCAAGTTCCAGGACAGGTTCCAAAGCTACACAGAGAAACTCTGTCTTCAAAAACCAAAACAAAACAAAAAATCCAAAGCCCACTAAGGCAAACGTGAAACCCTACAACGCATAAATTCAGCACTTGGGGCAGTATGGTGGGATATGAACTAAGGAATCCCCACCTTTGCCTCCATCTGTTGCTTTTTCTGGTGGCAGCCCACATGGCCACTCTCAGGCTGGCTCTGCATCCTGCCTGCAGCTTTCCTAAGTGGGCATTGCACATTGCTGGCCCCTTCTCTTGTGGCTTCATATCACTGCTGGAGCCTTATAATGTATTGCCTCACTGGGAGTTGCTTGCAGGGACTCAATCCCAGCACACTGCTTAGCCTCATGGAATTCCTGTGGGTGACCCTGGATTCTGCTGTCAGTATAAAACATCTCTGACTCATTAGAAGTTGAGTTTCAGTCATCTGAATTCCTTGCTGGCTAACCTCAGAAATCCCAAATCCCAAGGCCATCTTGAGCGAATAGGGCATCATAGGTTTGGTTTTGGCAGAGTCTTGAACATAGCAGAGTCTGGGCTCCCGTTGCTCTTTCTGGAAAGTCCTTGAAACCAATTTATACTTTTGTGTTTCTGAGTCTGGTGGCCTTGTCAGTTTCTGCAGTGTCCTCTAGGCCCGTTCCCTGTTGTCTCAGTAGAAAGGCCTTGATTCACTTATACATGAGTTTAGGCTTCTCTTTATTAGAGCTAATTTCTTTACCAACTAAGGTAAGTCTTGGCCATATGTCATTGCTCCTTTTCCTGGCTAGGTGTTTTGCTCTTGATTCTCACTGCAGATTTGATTAAGAATAGCAGCCAGCACCCATGCCGTAGCCTGAGTGCCTTGTGACCATGAAGTCTCTGCCAAGTAAGCCACCTTTCAGGCTGGCTCTCAGACGTGATATAAGGAAGATGGCCTTTTGTCCAGTCCCAAGAGAATTCTCTTTTCCTTCTGGAAATATACAACATGGGTCTTTTAGTCTGAGATTGGTTTTGCATGGAAGCCCTACCTGTCTCACCCATTAAACGTGGTAAACTCCAACTCTGCTAATAGCATTGAGGATTCCTCGAGCCCCTTCCATGCACCCCCCCCACATCACCAGGTGCAGTGTAGTCAGCAGCCCTGCATCTTAGTGCCAGTTTCTCTCGCAGATCCCAAGCCCAGTGGTTCCAGATGTGTGACTGGTTCTGCCTGCTATAGTCCACACTCAAGGCTCAGAGTGGGCAGGTCTTCTTGGACTTCCGTGGAGGAGCAGGGCCAAGCTAGAATGCGTGGCAGCCACTACCAGGCTGCTGCACGGCTGGCACACAGCCTAGGAGCACTGCAGCACCTGAGGTTTCTCTGCCCACTATAAGGGGTGGCAGGGAATTCTCATCTTGTCAGATGAGTCAGGGCTAGCCCTTGGCTTGTTTGTTTGTTTGGTTGGTTTTGCCTTTCAAGACAGGATTTTTCTGTTTACCCTTGGCTGTCCTGGAACTCATTCTATAGACCAGGCTGTCCTCAAACTCAGATTTCCCTGTCTCTTCCTCCCCACGCTAGGATTAAAGGTGTGTGGCACTACCATACCCAGCAGCAGTTGATATCCTTAAACACGATTGCGTCGTTGGCACTTGCCCTGCTGCTCCTGCAAGTGCACCTTCTGCGCACAGTTACACTGCTGCCATTGTGTGCGGGGTCCCATTTTATTAGCTGCCTATGTACCATTGGGCATCTAGGCTCATTCCGTGTGTTTGTTATTGTGAATGCGGCAGCAGTAGAGCCGATAAGCAGCTATTCTTGTGGTGGGACAAAGAGTCCTTGGCGTGCACGTCCAGGAGTGGTATAGCATGGCCCTACGACCTTTGCAGGGAACCTCCATCCTGCTTTCCATATTTGGCACCTGCGCTCACTGTCCAACCGTCAGTGAAGGAGCGCTCTTCCCCACGTCCCCGCCAGCGTCTGCTGCTGGCTGTCTTTCACTGTTATCACCTCTTGAGCAGTGCTGTGAAGGGTTGAGGCAGAAGGCTTGGCAGCCCCAGAGAAGAGCATGGCTACTTGATTCTGGGTTTGCTGCCTCTGCTGTCCTTGTGTTTGCCTTCAACGTCGACTGTCTTCCTAGAAATGCTGCAGCAGCTCCATCAGCAGCTGGTGGAGGCCGAGCGCCGGGCCATGACCTACCTCAAGCGGTACAATAAGATCCAGGCCGACTACCACAACCTCATTGGAGTCACAGCCGAGCTGGTGGATTCTCTAGAGGCCACAGTCAGTGGCAAGATGGTAAGGAACATCCTCTTTGTGTATTTCAGAGAAAGTGCGTGGAGCCTGGGCTGCATTGCTGTTGGACTCCTGGCCCTCACTGATGGAGCCTGCCCTGTATTTCAAAAGGCCAATGTACAGCAGCCGTGCTGACACTTGCAGTGTTTTACCTAGTTCTGAACACAACACGTGCTCTTCATTGATGTCAGTTTCTGCCTTACTCTTTTTTTTTCTTTTAAAATGTTATTTATGGCCAGGTGATAGTGACATACACCTTTAATCCCAGCACTCAGGAGGCAGAGGCAGGCGGATCTCTGTGAGTTCGAGGCCAACCTGGTCTACAAGAGCTAGTTCCAGGACAACCAGTGTCACGGCCCCCTCGTCCAGCAAGGAAGACGCGCAACACCGGAGCTCTTCTTGCTAAGCAGTTTATTTCAGGACTTTATTCACAGCAATCTTTTCCCTTCTCTTTCTCTCCCTCTCTCTCTCCCCGGGCAAACTTCTCCCAGCCCTTAAGTAGGCATGGGCCGCCAACCCCGGATTGCCAGGTAGGCACTTCCCATAGGTCCACGCATACGCAAGCAGCTGACAATCATTGCGTGATAATAGCATAAGTCAGGCCGTTGATATTAGGAGTTGATTATAACAGAGAGCACTCGCTTTCGGGATCGCGGAGGGCGGGAGCCAGCACCATCAGGTGCGACTCCACGCAGCTCTCTACACATAGCCATCAGGTGTGACTCCACGCAGCTCGCTACAAGCTAGGGTTGTTACAAAGATAACCCTATCTCAAAAAACAAAACAAAATACAAAACAACAACAACAACAAAACAAAATTTTATTTATGGGCCCATTGTAGTAGCATACACTTTACTCCCAGCACTCAGGAGGCAGAGGCAGGCAGATCTCTGTGAGTTCTAGACCAGCCTGGTCTACATAGCAGGTTCCAGTTTAGCCAGGCCTACATAATAGGACCTTGTCTTGAGAGAGGGGGGGGGCGGGGAACAAAACAAAACAAAACAAAAAAACGAAACCAAGGAGATGCACAGAGTTGAGGGAAGTGTCTGGATACCCGGCCAGCACAGGAAGAGCCATTGCTTTACTGTCCCTGGCAGGGAACTGACCCCAGCTCTGTGTAACACATAATTTTGTTGTTGTTGTTGTTGTTACTAGATAACTTGTGATAAATGGCTAGTGTAAAGAATAAGGTAGGGGGGACTGGAGAGATGGCTCAAAGGGTAAGGACCCAAGTTTGACTCTTAACGTGATTTTTGGAGGAGAGAAACTGTTCAGCCTCGAATAGGCATGTAGAAACTCAACTCACACAGAAAGTCTGCAAAGAAAAGCACACACCTCCCTTTTGTCTTCTCTCCTATTACAAAATAGTGCCCCCTTCTGGGTGTGCCTCTAGCAGCCAGGAGGATGTGATACTTGGTGTGGCTTGAAGATCAAAGATGAGCTCTGAGCTCCTGCTACTGACTTCCCAAGCTGAGATTTGCAGACATCAAGGCAGAGATGCCAGGTGAAGCACGGTTAATAAAAACTCAGAGTCAGAAATTGGGGTTCAACCTGAAGTTCCAAAGAGCAAAACAGTCAGCCATTGGCCTTGACCTCAGTCTGAAATGGTGATGTTTCCTCCCGGAATCTCAGAATGAGACTGCACCTAAGAGCTGTCTTCCCCCGCCTTATATTCTTCTCTAGAGCTGGGAATAAAGGTGCACCACCGTCATTAAAGGCATGCACCGCCCAGTTTCTATGGCAACTAGTGTGGCTACTGAGATTAAAGATGGATGTCACTTTGGCTACTGGGATTAAAGGTGTGTGTCTTTATGGCTACTGAGATTAGAGGTGTGTGTTACTATAATCTGGTCTGTAAGGCTAGCCTGGTCTACAGAGTGAGTTCCAGAATAGCCAGGGTTGCACAGAGAAACCCTGAGGAAAAATACTTGCTCTTGCATTGGACAGGACTCCCTGAACTGACATAGGGGCTTCTGGAAGTGTTCTGGCGCCCTCTTTTGGTCTCCTTGGGGAACCAGGCACATATGCAGTGCCCTTACATGTAGACAAAACACATAAAGATACAGAAATCTTGAAAAAAAAGATGGGCAAAACATAAAGGATTCATTCTTTTTTATTTTCATCTAGATCGTATGTGTATAGGTGTTTTGCCTGCATGTGTGTTTATTCATTATGTGTATACGTGGTGCCCACGATGTCCAGAAGAGGAGCATCAGATCCTGTGGAGTTGGAATTATAAGTGCATGTGAGTTCACTAATGTGGATGCTGGGTACTGAACTCAGATCTGGGAGAGAGCAGCAAGTGCTCTCAACCATCGAGCCATCTCTGAGCTCCATAGCTCGTCTAGAAAGATGTGCTTATGACAAAAAATTGAAACAATGCTGAGGACCCCACCATGCTTTCACCCCATTTTGACATAGATATCAACGTGTTCTTGCATGTGATTTCAGTACATTTGTGTGCATACATACAGGCTTGCAAGTGCAGACACATGCTTAGATTTAGTTGCGGTCTTATGACCCATTGCCCCTCTGAAACTTGCTACTTGTTTCCCATTTGTCACAGTGTGTTGATGGTCTTTGCCCTCCATCTTTTCTTTAGCACATTAGTAAAGAAATGGAATCACTGAGTCCCCCCCACCTCATTCTGCAAATGCTTGTGCAGGATTCTTCTTAAGGATGACCCATTAGCAGCTCTCCAGTGATGAACATTGAGACCTTGTTGCTGTGCTCCAGGGTTATATCAGAACGTGGTTCTCTACACACTTCGGTAAACACCATCCGTGGTTAAACTTTATAGTTGGGTGTGGTTGTGCACACCTGTAATTCCAGCAAGCCGTCCTGAGCCATCATGGCGGGAAGTCAGCATCATGTTGTCATGCACTTGACAGTGTATTAATAAAGGCTGTTATCTACTTAGCTAGCACTTCCTTAATACCAGACATATTTGGCCTCATCGCTCCTCAGTATGAACCAAATAGGTAGGCATCTTTTATCTCACCTATGGCTCAGGAATGCAGCTGATTATTTCATCAACAATCAAAAACTAGACCCCAGATCTTCAGATTTGAAGTGCCATTCTTGCCACTGCATATGGCTGGCCACCTACTTTGTGCCTTGAATTTACAGGATCAGCTGAGAAACCATTTATTTTCCATGAAATTGAAATGCACTGAGTGGAATGGCACCCTTCAAAGTAGGGCAACTGTGATTTTACCTGTATTCAGTTACCTTTTTCTTTCTTTCTGACACAAGGGTTCTCTGTGTAACCGCCCCAGATGTCCTGGAACTTGCTCTATAGACCAGGCTGACCTTGAACTCATAAAGATCCACCTGCTTCTGTCTCCTGAGTGCTGGGATTAAAGGTGTGCACCACCACCAGCTCCAGCACTTTGTAAAAATTATTTTCTTAATTGTATGTGCATTGGTATTTTGCCTGCATGTTTTTGTGAGGGTGTTAGATCCCCTCGAACTGGATTGCAGACAGTTGTGAACCATCATGTAGGTGCTGGGAATTTAACCGTGGTCCTGTGGAAGAGCAGCCAGAGCTCTTAACTGCTGAGCCATCTCTCCTACCTCTGTAGTCAATTACTTTTATCTCTTAGGTCAGTGTGTTAATTCCTCTCCAGAGCTCTGAGGTTGTGATGGTTACTTTTAATTATCCACCTGATACAATCTACATCGACCTGGGAGGAGATCTCAGCAAGGGATTGTCTGGATCAGGTTGGCCAAAAGGCATGTCTCTGGAAGAATGTCTTGATTTAAGCTAATTGATTGGGAAGACCCAGCCCACTGCGGACAGCACCATTCCCTAGATCTGGATTCTGAACCATGTAAGAATAGAGAAATCAAGTTAAATAGAAAGCATGCAGCATGCGTTCTCTCCGCCCTTGACGGCATGTGACTGGCTATACCCTGGATTAGTGAGCTAAAGTAAACCCATTTTTCCCTATGTTACTTTTTGTGTTTTAGTTAAGGTTTTATTACTGTGAAGAGACACCATGACCATGGCAACTATTATAAAGAAAACATTTAATTGGGGTGGCTCACAGTTTCAGAGGTTCGGTTCATTATCATCATGACCGGGAACATGGAGGTGTGCAGGCCAATGTGGTGCTGGAGGAATAGCTGAGAGTCCTACATCTTGCAGGAAACAGGAAATCAACTGAGATATTGGGCAGTATCCTGAGTGTAGGAAACCTCAGAGCCCTCCCCAACAGTGATGCTCTCCCTTCAACAAGGCCATATCCACTCCAACAAAGCCACACCTCCTAATAGTGCCACTCCCTATGAGATTATGGAGGACAGTTACAGTCAAATACCAGAGTAAGGTAATTTTGTCATGGCAGCAGAAAACTCGGACAGAGGATAAAGCGTAAGATGCTCTTCTAATGTGGGTGTTTCATCAGCTCACCTATAGGAAGTGCTGAGGTAGCATCCTTTCACCTGATGGCCTTGTCCTTCTTGCAGATCACTCCCGAATACTTGCAGAGCGTCTGTGTCCGCCTCTTCAGTAACCAGATGCGGCAAAGCCTGGCACACAGTGTGGACTTCACAAGGCCTGGGACGGTGAGGTGCCATGAGAGGGGGTGTCCTGGATTGGTCCCCCCAGACTTAAAGTGAACTCACTAAAGAGAGTGAAAGTGTATGAGAAAGTGACATCCAGGAGACTCAGATGCAGTTGTCTTTGGCAGTCTGGAAAATCCCAGAAGGAAAACAAAACTGTTTTTGAGGAGGGTGCAGCTGAGGGTCAGCCGTTGGGGTGAGCAAGGAAAGATGCTGTTTTGGTCTCCCAGGGCAGCTGCTCCTGGGCACTGAGGCCTGGGAGTCGGGAGGATCAAATAGAAACCCTGCTTTGTCTTTTGGAAGAACTCTTAGGGCTGGGACAATGGCTTCGTCAGTAAAGTGCTTGGCGTGTAAGCGTGAGGACCTGAATCTAATCCCTGAAGCTGGGACACTGCTGACTTCCTGTTGCTGGGAAGGCAGAGAGGTAGGCAGGTCCCTGAGGGTCACTGCTGAGCCCGTCTAGCCTACCTGGTGAGCTTCAGGACAGTGAGAGGCCCTGTCTCAAAGTAAGGTCGATAGTGTCTAATGATTACGCCAAGTCTGTCTGTCCTTCAGTGTCCATGCGCACATACGTGTAAGAGAGCTGAAGGTGAAAGATTGGATGGCTTAAGACAAGGTGGTTTTCTTTTTAACTTTTTATCCAGAATAAACAGGCTTACAGAGAAGTCATAAAAATAGCAGGGAATGCTGGAGTCTTCCTTGACCAGCGTCTGTTTGCAAAGGTGTGTGCATCTGTGAGTTTCAGTGTGTGTATTTCTGCCCTCTGCTGTGTCTCCATACACACATGAACATACACTAACACGATAGGTTTTAGAAAGCATTTGTACATATTTGTCAGGTGGGTATATATTTATTTTTGCTTTGCCTTGTTTTGTTGAGACAAGATCTCATGTAGACCAGGCTGGCATTGAACTTGCTGTCTTGCTGATCTTGCTGATCCTTAAATTCTGCTCCTCCTGTCTCTAACTCCCAAGTGCTGGGATTACAGGCATGGGATACCACACCTGACTACAGTGTGTATTTCTTTTCGTTTACTTTTAGAGATTTGTTTTGGCGACTTTTAATTATGTGCAGCATGTCTCCATGTGGCTCTGTGCATGTGAATGCATACAGGCCATTGGCATTGGATGCCCAGAGCTCTTCAGCGCTGGGAACTGAACTTGAGTTCTGGAAAAGCAGCAAGTGCTCACCTGCTGGCCAGCTCCAGTCCTCGGTGTGTGTCTTTCAGACTTGACTGTGTTGGTCTCTTTGTGACCCCAGGACTAAAGAGACTGAAGCAGGAGGAATTATAGCAAATTTGAGATCAGCTTTGATTACACAAATCAAAGAGACTCGTGGGCTGTAGGAGACTGTCTCAGAAACCAAACCAACAGTGGTAAAGATGAGAATTGCTAGTCTCTTACCCGACCACATAATTATCAGCTCCAGTAAATTTAACATCTGTCTGTCTGTCTGTCTGTCTGTCTGTCTGTCTATCTGTCTTCTCTGTCTACCTATAGTCATTTTATCTAATCTGTCCATTTCCTTTCCTCTGTGGAACCAGTACTGCCCTTCATAGCCACCCCTCAGTAGGCAGGGGTCCGTGTTGTGTGAGTCATCTTGACTCTGTAGCTCCTTCGATCTGGACCATTTTCCTGCTCTTCTCTTTGACTTTCATTGTGTTGACACGAGAGGAAACTCTAGTCCCCAGACTACAGCTTGACTGGGCATGGTGGTGCAAGCCTTTAATCCCAGCTTGCAGGAGACAGAGGTGGGTGGATCTCTTGTGAGTTTGAGGCCAGCCTGGTCTACAAAGTAAGTTCTAGGACAACCAGGGCTACCCAGAGAAACCCTGTTTCAAAGCCCCCACTCCCCCACAAAGAAAGCAAAGCAGACTACCCTCCTTGTGTTTTGGTATTGCTTTGTGATTGGGTTCAGGTCTTGCATCCCGTGCTGAGTGTTCCGGGCGAATGGCACCTCTTCTAGGACAGCACACCTGGAAGTGCACGGTGTCGAGTCAGGGCCTCCTAACCCTAACCCTGGGTGGCACCAGTGTCCCAAGGACATCCTCAGAGTTCAGGAGCCACCTTCATCCTAGAGCTCCGGCCTGCCTGCTGCCTGGTCAGAGGCCCTGATGACCCGCAGTACCCTGTGGGCCAGCTCAACTTTAAATAGGATTTACACACTCACATTAGAATCTTCATAAACAGGGCTGGAGAGATAGCTCAGAGGTTAAGAGCACTGACTTCTTCCAGAGGTTCTGAGTTCAATTCCTAGCACCCACATGGTGGCTCACAACTATCTGTAGTGAGATCTGGCGCCCTCTTCTGGCCTGCAGGGATACATGCAGGCAGAACACTGTATACAATAGATGAATAAATCTTAAAAAAAAATCTTCATAAACAGAGGTTGTCTTTACTATTAAAAACAAAATTACAGCTTCCCTCACTCTCAAGTAGATTTAAAGCGGCTTATTGAAAGATAAATACGAAAAATGAAAAAATATAGATGAAAAATAGATTATGGATGAAAGGAAACAAAGAGTAAGCTGAGCCAGGGTGAAGGATGGTTGAGCAGTGCCTGTCGCAGTCGCTGCACCTCCGAACTGCTGGCCCCAGGCTGGCCCCGAGCTCCCCAGCAGCCCTGACAAAGGAGACTGCAGCTTCATGACTCGCTGTGCCGCTATAATGTGAGGGTAGGAAATTTTATTAGGTAATATTCTGTGTGTCCAAAGCACCATGGTGCATGCTACCCACATGGCCAGGAAGTACACCCAAAACTGACTCCCGTGCACCCCCACACATCCCTGAAGTAAACTCTTAGGTGCTTATAAGTTCTCTGTATGCCCTTGAAAATTAAAATAAAAAAGTAATGAAATTTTCTTTTTCTTTTTTTAATATTTATTTATTTATTATGTATATAATATTCTGTGTACATGTATGCCTGCAATCCAGAAGAGGGCAACAGACCTCATTACAGATGGTTGTGAGCCACCATGTGGTTGCTGGAAATTGAACTCAGGACCTTTGGAAGAGCAGGCAATGCTCTTAACTGCTGAGCCATCTCTCCAGCCCAAGTAATGAAATTTTCAAGTGTTCATACTTTATAATTTAAAAGCAAGTTAAGTTTGTTTTTTAAAAAAAGATTTTATGAGTATGTTAAATACATTTTTACTTTTATTTATTATTAATTAATTTGGGTGGGTTGAGATAGGGTCTCTCTCTCTTTTTTTTTCTTTTCGAGACAGGGTTTCTCTGTAGCTTTGGAGCCTGTCCTGGAACTAGCTCTTGTAGACCAGGCTGGCCTCGAACTCACAGAGATCCACCTGCCTCTGCCTCCCGAGTGCTGGAATTAAAGGCGTGCGCCACCACCGCCTGGTGAGATAAAGTCTCTTTTTATAACCCTGGATTGCCCTGGAACTCACAGAGAGCCACCTGCCTCTGCCTCCAGAGTGCTGGAATTAAAGGTGTACACCACTATGGCCAGCTAAAATTAATATTTATTTTTAAAATTTTAATTTTCTGTGTATGATCATTTTGCCTATACGCTTTCTGTACAGCACATGGATGTAGTACCCACTGAGGCTAGTTAAGGGTGAGAGATCCCTTGGGAGTGGAGTTACAGACAGTTATAAGCTGCCTGGAAATCAAATCCAGGTCTTCTGGAAAAGCAGCTAGTACTTCTTAACTGCTGAGCCATCTCTCCAGCTCCTATTTGTTATAAAAAAAAAAAAAATCACGATTGTCAAACACTGCTGCCAGCAATTAGCCCAGTACTGAGGCATAAGGCGGTTGCTCGTATGTTCTCTATAGGAGGGATGTGTCCTATTTGCAGATCACTTATGCTGACATGTTTATTCAAGTACCAAGGAGCTGTCCCCAGAGCTGCTGGCCATGTTGGGCAATCCTTACATAGGGACAGAGGAGACTGGGCTGTGCAGTCTGTGCCTTAAGATGTGACCATGGGAGATTTAGTATGTAGAAATCTTAGGACTTGCTGGAGGTTTTTTTGTTGTTTGTTTGTTTGTTTGAGACAGGGTTTCTCTGTAGCTTTGGAGCCAGTCCTAGAACTAGCTCTTGTAGACCAGTCTGGCCTCGAACTCACAGAGATCCACCTGCCTCTGCCTCCCAAGTGCTGGGATTAAAGGTGTGCACCACCACCACCCAGCTAGGACTGTTTTAAAGATATAAAAAAGTGTTGGCCATCCAGGTTTAAAGAATATACCCTCCTGGGAGGCCTACAGGATAAAGGACTTCAAGTCAGGCAATTACAATCACCTGCTAGTGGTTGTAAAATTCACTGCACTGGTTTCCAATCTGGACTTCTTCACATATCCTCTTCCGAACCAGAAACTAGGACAGAAGAACTAATCAGGGTTTGTAAAGATCACCATCAACACTGACAGAGCTCCTGTTGGAGAGCGTGGGCTTCATTTGTGGAGAGTTCAGGAATTGTATCAGTCTGAATAGCCTACCAAACCTGGACCACTGCCCTCACCACAGAGAAACCACATGGGGGCAGCATAGATGAGCAGGAGCTGCCTTACCACAAAGCCGCCACACGGGGGCAGCATAGACAGCAAGAGCCGGCTTAGTTCCTCTAGCAGACTCTGCAATCGGCAGGAATGGCTGGGAGGGTGAGTCAGGAGTGCCCTGTTCCACAAACCTCTTCCCAGAAAAAAGGACCACACTGGCAGAAGGCTTCACACACTCCAGGAGAGGAGGGGGGGCTCTTGTGCCTTGTGTCCTCCTTCCCAGACCGCTGGGTCCAAAGCTGCCTGTCTGAGCTGGCTGACGGATCTAGTTGCTCCCAGAAGGATTGGCCCTGGTGAGATTCTGCTCTTCTGAGGTAGAGAAGTCTCCTAGATGTCCTGTAGCACTGAATCCTGCATGTCACTTTGTCCCTGCGTAGCTGACCTAACCCGAGTTTCCCTCATCTTTGCCTTATGAGGGCCAGAACTGGGGTAGATAGAAATCACGTCATGTTCTCAGCCACCTAGTAAAAGAAGTCTGAGTTCTCCCCTGGGCACAGGAGATGAGACGGCTTTCTAGGATTCTGGAAGGACATCCATGCTGCAGTGACATTTTCACACCAACCAGCAGCAGCCCTGAGCACTCTGGTGATCACATGACCCTGTGTAGCCTGCCTCTGCCTCCTGCTACTGAGGTTACAGGTGTAGGCCACCTACCTGTACATTGCTGTACAATGACAAAACCTTTGATCTGCATTTTCTAGACTGTATCCCCGTTGTTTTAAAAAATGATTGTATTACTATCTTAATAATTATGTGTATGTGAATGTGGCGGTACCCATCCCCAAGAACTGGAATTCCAGGAGGTTGTAA
This sequence comes from Chionomys nivalis, assembly GCF_950005125.1. Classification (NCBI taxonomy): domain Eukaryota; kingdom Metazoa; phylum Chordata; class Mammalia; order Rodentia; family Cricetidae; genus Chionomys; species Chionomys nivalis. The sequence continues at coordinate 110,680,845 of NC_080087.1, read as the reverse complement.
GCTGCCCGATATCAGTGCTGGGAACTGAACTCAGATCCTCCACCAGAGTGGCAAATGATCCTAAACTCTGAGTATCTCCGCAGTCCCTGTGTCCCCTGTGACGGAATGCACACCTAGTGCTTAGGTCACACGGGTCACATGCAGTCAGAGGGAGCGGGATGCTAGCTCATCCCTCTGTGACCTGCCGAAGAGTCAGCTCAACCACTCTGGCTAGGGCTATTTGAACATTTGACTTGAAAACAGCAATTTAAGAATAAATATGGCGGCCACAGACCTTCCCCTTCTCCCATGGCTTACCTGCTGCCTCACACAGCATGTGTTAAATACACCTCCTCCAGACCTTTACAGAATGGATGCGCGTGCTCTTCTGCTCCTCAGCCTTTAGCTCAATAGGACTGTGCTTGTGTTTTATTGTTTTGAGACAGGTCCCAGGCTCGCCTGGAACTCAATCCTGTTTCAGCTCTTTCCAGTGCTGGGTTTCCATGCGAACACTACCTTGTCCGGCCTGACTACGTGTGTGTGTGTGTGTGTGTGTGTGTGTGTGTGTGTGTGTTTTCAAGATAGGGTTTCTCTATGTAATCTTGGCTGTTCTAGAACTTGCACTGTAGACCAGGCTGGCCTCTAACTCACAGAGATCTGCCTGCCTCTGCCTCCTGAGTGCTGGGATTAAAGACAAGTACCACCTCTGCCAGGCTACTTAACTACATTTTTTAGAGCATTCTTTGTCCTTGTTAGCGTGCTTTTTAGTGCCCTTACCTTGTGGAGGTGTTGTTCAGTTGATTGATTGGTTGGTTGGTTGGTTGGTTCATTTTTTGAGACTGGGTTTCTCTGTGTAGTCCTGCTGCTGTTCTGGAATTTACTAGTAGACCAGGGTGGCCTTGAACTCACAGAGGTTCGCCTGCCTCTGCCTCCCTAGTGCTGGGATTAAAGGCGTGCGCCACCACCGCCAGGCGGCACTTTGTGGTTTTAATGGAGGACTGTGTGGTCTCTGGCATAGAGATGACCATCCGGCCTGTGGCTGTCTCGGAGCTGCAGCTACATCAGTGTGCGCTGCTGCTGTGGCTATGAAAGCACGTGTCCCCCTCCCCCCCACCACTCTGCCACTGTTCTCCAGATACACATGAGCATAGAAGTCCTCGAGGACAGGTGAGGCACAGTTCTTTCCACCCCATGCCAAGGGTTTGCCAAGAGGGTGACTGACCCTGAGAAAAAGCCCAGGCCAACTCTCCAGTTGAAATACAAGCCATATCCCCCTAGGTGAGTCCCAAGGCCTAGTGGTAGCCTCCAGGGCTGAGTTCATGAGATATTTTCATTGAAATGAATCCTTATTTGGACAAATAGTGCAGCTGGGAACTAGTCCTCCCTTTCCCACATCTCCAGGTGAGGGTGTATTGGAAGTGAGTTAAAATACCTCCATGATAGCAGTAAATCCAAAAAGGCATAGGAAATGGGAACCATGGAGGGGACCTGCATCCGCGCTGTCCTTTGTTTGGGTAAAATGCTATAGGGATTGCCTATGTGGCCATTGAGTGGGGCCACACGAGTTGTGGTGCCCCTCTCTCAGAGTGGCCAGTATGGTCATTGAGGGTCGGAGCCACACATGGCTCTTCTTCCTGTTGTGTAGTCCTTGCTCTGGCTGAAGCTCAGCGTCTGTACCCTCCTCCCCTCCTGGTGACTTCCCTAGGTCTTCAAAGGGTACTTGCAGCTGGCCACATGGCTCCACTTGAGGCTCAGTGTGGTGAGCCAGTCACGTGCAGAGATCCTGTCCCTTGCTGTGTCTGTGAGACAGTGCATACCTTTCTACTTTAATCACCTGGTACCATTGCCGACCGTTAGCCCTGACCTTTCCCTGGCTCCAGACATTGTCTTCCAGCCTCTTTCCACAAACATTTTACGTGCCCACCATCCACTCTGCCCTGTTTCCTGTTGTGGAAATGACACTCCGTGAAGCACCTGGAAGTCACCCGTGTGCACTGGTCATGGGGACCTGGCAAAGAGGCTCATTTCTGCTGTTAGTTGCTCAGTGTGGCTGGGACTGTCCCCAGTTTGCGCCTGCTTTGAGCTAGGACCTTCTCTGTGTCTTGCTGGTCACTCAGCTTTCTGGGTGCATCTGTTTGGTTTATATTTTGTACCCCAGGAAGGAGTCAGGTATCTTAGTGGTAACAATCACATCACTCCTTTGCTAGATGACCCTTTGCTTCAGGGGAAAGTGGCTCTCCTTCTGTACACACCTCTTCTGGCTACACAGTCCCTCAGGGACGATCCCCCAGTTGCAGGCTGAGGCCTTGTGTGTCCCACTGTGGTCTCTGGAGTTTTCTCAGGAGTGTCCACAGTCCTTGTTGATGTGCACATTAGCATAGCATGGCGGACGTGTGCCTGAATAGCCGCATGGTGCTGAGGGTGTCAAGCTGCTACCCCTTTTCTGCTCCTAGATAGGCCAAGCACTTCTTCCTTCTAGCTTTGGTTTGTTTTGTTTCGGAGACAGGGTTTTCCTGCATAGTTCTGGCTGTCCTGAAACTCACTCTATAGACCAGGCTGGTCTCAAACTCACAGAAATCCATCCACCTCTGCTTCCCAAGTGCAGGGATTCCAGGCATGCGCCACTGCAGCCTGGCCATTCAGCCTTTCTTGTGCTCACAGTTTTCAAAACTGTGTTTGCAGACTAAACCTGGACAGAATACACTAACTTTGATTTAGGAAGCGTGCTGCCTGGTGAGATTCCTGGCTCACTGCTGTGCAAGGCGCCTTGGTAGAAGGCCTCTCTCCCTCCTGAACTGCCCCTAGGAGTACTTTCCTTGATGTCACACCTGCATGGAGCTCTCCAGCTCTCCACCGATAACCTTCCCAGCCTGATGGCGCAAGTCCTCAGGTGGTTCCCAGCAGCTGTCCCAAGCCTGCAGCTGGTCCTCACCTCCATTACACCGGTCCTCAGGCCACCCTGCTGAGAAGGCGGGCCCCTGGGCTTCCAGTGCCTGGAAAGAGGTGAAGTGTTCACCTTTGTCTCCACAGCTAAGAATCCCTGAAGCTTTCACTGACCCTATTCCTTGGTTTATGGCTTGTTCTGCTGTGTCCTCTGTCTGTGTCCTGAAGAAGCTTCCCAGCCTTTCTTCAGCGCTTCCTCAGGTGGACTCCACCGCTAACCTTTCAGGGAGGCTGGGAACAGTATCTGCCATCTGTGTCTCACCCTGCAGCTGTCCTGGCAGTCAAATAGCACCCTCTCAGACCAACTCAGGCCTCCATAACAAGGGCGTCCTTTCTGGGCTTGCTCCTTCAGCATTCAGAGTCCACTGTTGGGTCAGGCAGTAGCGGTGCACACCTTTAGTCCCAGCACTTGGGAGGCAGTGGAAGGTAGATCTCTGAGCGTTAAAGGCCAGCCTGGTCTACTAGTAAGTTATGGGACAGCCAGGGCTACCGAGAATCCTCCCTCAAAAAAATGTAAAAACAAACAAAAAATCCACTTGCCTCAGCAGAGGGATTAGTTCTGACTGAGAGGGATTTTCTCCTGCTGGGGCTGTCACCTGCCAGCTGTTGGGCTCTGCATGTTCTGTACACACTGCTGTGCCTACAGCCATGGAGCAGTGACGCAAATACGGATAGCAATAGCAGTGCTCTTAACTGGCTCGAGAGCCTGCAGCGGATACCTTAGAGATCCACTGCCTGCCCAGGGTTGCTCAGCAGAAGTTCAGAAAGCCTCTTGGTGTTTGTGTGTGATGACCAACACTTCTGGGCTGGGATATGGCCCAGCCTGTAGAATGCCTCGTGTGAGTGAAGCCTTGGGTTTAATCTCCAGCACCGCACAAACCAGGAGTAGTGGCTCAAATCTGCAGTCACAGTAGTCAGGAGGACCGGAAGTTCAAGGTCATTCTCAGTTAACTAGTGACTTTGAAGGCAGCCTGGGCTACCTGAGGTCCTGTCTCAAAACCTATAGGACGGAAAGAAGTAGAGTTTCTTTGAAGTTCCCATACCTTGAGTTGCTTTCTTTCCTCTGCTTAGTTTTTCTCAGGTCTTCTTCATTCCGCCCTCCTCTTTTTCTTTGCAGAGTGTGGGTACTAGGCAAACACTGCCCTTCGGCTATGCCTATCCTCTTCTCTCCAAGTCCTTTGAAGCCAGTTCCAAACACTGTCTCACCAATAAATAAAATACCCACATCTAACAGAGAGATTTAAGAAATCTAGGAGGCTGGAGAGATGGCTCATTGGTTAAGAGAGTAGATTATTCTTCCAGAATACCCTAGTTCAATTCCAAGCACCCATATGGTAGCTCACAACTGTCTGTAACTCCAGAACCCAACACCCTCATATACATAGGCAAAACAACACACATACAGGCAAATTACACATACATACAGGCAAAACACCATTAAAAAATAAGAAAAAAAGAAAAGAAATAAATATAACCCAAAAACAAATAGAATCAACAAGAACCCTCTACACCAGTTCAACCTATATTCAAATTTCTTTTTTGTTTTTTTGTTTGTTTTGCTTTGTTTTTTCAAGACAAGGTTTCTCTGTGTATCTTTGGAAACTGTCCTGGAACTCACTTTGTAGACCAGGCTGGCCTTAAACTCACAGAGATGCACCTACCTCTACCTCCTGAGTGCTGGGATTAAAGGTGTGTGCCACCACACGGCCAGCCTATACTCAAATTCCTTAATGTCTAGAGTTTCTTTTACATTTGGTTTGTGTTGTCCTACACATACCTCATGCAACATTTCTTTATCCCTCTATATTCCTCCTATTTAATCTGGCAATGCCCGTGGTGAAGATGATGTGTACTTGCACAGTGCACATAAGCTAGATGGGACTGGGACTGTCAATAAAGGAGGTGGCAAACTGGCCTGCACACAGGATGAAGGGGCGAGGTAAAAGGGAATTGTAAATATTTCCTTTATTTATGTGTATCGATTCGATGTTTTACCTGCAGGTATATCTGTGTGAGTGTCTGATCCCCCGGAATTGGAGTTAGAGACAGTTATGAGCTGCCATGTGGGTGCTGGGAATTGAACCTGAGTCCTCCGGGAGAGCAGACAGTGTTCTTCACCACTAAGCCATCACTCCAGCCCCGCCCACTCCCCCCCCCCATTTCTTTTTTCCCCCAAGGCAGGTTTCTCAGTGTAGCCTTGACTGGGCTGGAATCCCTCTGTAGACCAGGCTGGCCTTCGAGGACACTCTGCAGCAGACACTTTGCAAATGGCTGCTTCTGTGCTGTTAATGGGGCGAGGGCTGATGACCTGCCGTCGGGGTTTAACACGGTCTGTTTGCTCTGTCCTCCCCTCAGGCCTCAACCATGTTGCGAGCCTCCTTGGTTCCTGAGTAAGTAATCATGCTTAGAAGTTTTCATTAATTGTGTTCTCAAATTTGACTTACTTTTATTTTATGTGTATGGGTGCTTTGCCTGTGTGTATGTCTATACATCTCCTGTCTGCCTGGTGCCTGCTGAGGCCGGAAGATGGCATTGGATACCCTAGAACTGGATTTACACATGACTGTGACCACCATGTGGATGCTGGGAACCAAATGCAGGTCTTCTGGAAGAGCAGCCAGTGCTCTTAACCAAAGAGCCATCTCTCCAGCTCCGTATTCCTATCTATATGTGAAACTGGAATTCAAGATAATTTAACTAAACATTCAACTACATGTGTATATGGAAGGAAATACCAATGATTATAAATAATGCTAAACTAGATTTATCTTTTAATATTGACTCTTATAAGGTAGCATGAAATAGCAAAAAAACTGTTGGCTTATTCCTCTGATATTCTCTAGAAATAAATTCTGTCCTCCTGCCTCAGCCTCCAGGTTCTGAAACCTCAGCCTCCAGGTTCTGAAATTTTAAGTATTAGCCACGTACCCAGTTTGTTATAGTAATTTTGAGATGTAAATAGATGATTACAAAAATTCTTTTTAAAAATTCTCTTTTGAAAATATGTTCATGTGTGTGTGTTCCAGCTTACCTATATGTATACCACATGCACACAGTACTTTCAGAGGCCAAAAGAAATTGGAGTTACAGATGGTTGTGAGCTGCCATGTTGGTACTGAGAATAGAACCTGGGTCCTCTGAAAGAGCAGCCAGTGCACTTAACTGTTGAGCCATCTCTCCAGCCCCCCAAGACTTCCCAGTGTTAACATTTTCCACAAGCCCTGTGCAGTTAGCAAAGGCAGAAGGTCAGCATGGGTGTGGGTGTTGGACTCGAGTGACACAGCCTGTAATCACTGCACTGGGAAGCTGAAGTGGGAGGGTCAGCCTCGGCCACACAATGAGACCCTGTTGGAACACTAAAACAAAACAAAACCTAGTATGCATTTTGTCTTATTATAGAAAATTTGTATGCCATTGAAATCTAAGAAGAAATAAATTTAGACTACATAAAATCCGTCATGCAGGGCTGAGCTAGCTGAGCTGGGTGGGGGCCTGGACACTAAGCTCCCGGTGGAAGAAGGCTCTGTCTATTTTGGGAGCCCACAAATTGTGGTGGCATTTGAGCCACTGATAGTTTCTTGAGTCTACATCAATATCTGAGTTCGGGAGATGGAATGACATGTCCCTTTGCCCTTTTTCTTCTCTTTGAACTTGTGATGCTGAGTAGGAAGTTGAAGGATGTCCCATTACTGCCCTCCCTGGATTATGAGAAACTGAAGAAGGATTTGATTTGGGGCAGTGACCGCTTGAAAGCCTTCTTGTTGCAGGCTCTGCGCTGGGTAGGTACCGTCCCCTCGAATTTAGAAACAGGGAAAACTCCGCACTGCTTTTCTTGGCTTGCTACCTGGTAACTTGGCTGGTATCTCGTAACCCCTCTGTTAAAGATCCCGTCCTGCTGCCTGCCACCAAGACCTGGGGTTAAAAGCTGCTCTAGCCAGGTATGGGAGCACATGCCTTTATTTCCAGCTGGCAGAAGGTAGAGGTAGGTACAGTTCTGAAATTCAGGGCCAGCCTGGTCTACACACCAGGTCCAGCCTAGCCCAGGGCTATATAGTGAGGCTCCACCCCCACCCACAGCTCCTGAGTAGTCCGTGGCCTTTTTCTAAAGCACTCTATACTGGTGTCAGTTACCATTGCCTGCATGTGGACTGTGGGTGCCACTGCTATTCAGCCCCTACCCGGTCAGGTGCTAAAATCAGCTTGGAGCCTTAATGTTTGTTAGAGCCCAGTCACAACTCCTGAGACCGCTGGGTACAAGACTGGTGGGTTAACCCCATTGGGTAGGCCTCATCTGAATTCCCATTCTTCAGTCCTTAGGTTGACCAGTTGGTTTTCAAGTGTTATAGATCTCCCCTACACCCTCAAAAAGTTTTGATGCCCCCAAAGAGTTTTGTTTATGTGGATTTTTTCTTAACAATATTTATACGATTAGAAAATTAGAATAGAAAAATTAGGAATTTATCATTTCCTGTAAATAGCAATAACTGGTTTCTAAACAACAAACCAAATGTGTGCAGAGTGGCATTGTTCATCTCTGTAACTGTCTTCATTGTGTGCCCCGAGGAGAGTTCTGGGTTCTCAGACCCTGCTTTTTTGTTAGGCTTCCTAGTGTTCCATCTACACAGTCTGAGAAAGTGGTCAGGAACATGGCAGAACGCATCTTAGTGTAGTCACTGTGAAAATAGTCATGTTCCCTCCAGTTCCAAGAGTTGGGGGGGATGCCCAGAGCTTTCTGAACTTCATTTTGAGAATTACTGACCAAAACCTTTCACCAAAGAGCGTATTCTAACTCACGATAGCATAGTGTCAAGCTCCTTTGTGGGCCCTGTATTTCAGGATCCACTGGTACCAGAATTCTTTGAGCAGCTTCCCTACCTTTGAGTGGAAACAGTCCTCACTGGTACTTAAAATCTGGTGGTGCTTCCTGGACTCTGCCTGATTGGGAACTATGAGGAGCCCAAGGGGAGAACACCTTGGTACCTGCTCTGTTTGTAGGGGCTTGCTGACCAGGGTGGGCGGGCAGCCTGAGTGATCATCAAGAGCTGCCCCAACCCTGGTTTGCTTGTGTCTGTTCGTGTTACCACACTCACCTGGTTGCCTGAGTTTGCCACCCAGCACTGGCTGAGTCGGCCCACTCCCTGGGCCTCTTGCTGGGAGAAAGCAGGCATCTTAACAAGATAATCAGGAAGGCATGCGGGTGTTCAGTGGCTGTGCCTGTTTTCTTCTCCAGGGCCCCATGCAGCCTCTTGGCTCCTCAGGAATTCCCCATGTGACATTCTTGGCACAGTCCTTCAGCAGTCCCTCTTCAGTGGTGACCAGATCAGCCAGCAGCATCTTCCTCCCCTAAAGGCCTCTCCTTCCTCCTGTATGTTGTGTCTGTTGGCTCTGGCCTTTGTCTGCGCTGCAAACTAGGGTATTCCGAGCACACCATGCTTGTCCTCAGACAGGGACAAATTCTGAGCCTCGGGGTGTTTAAGCTTTTCCTGGAAAAGCAAGCATATTTGCCCATTTGTCAGGGACGCAGCTTTCTCCTGTCCTAGCTATACACTGCCTTGTGCACCTGCATGTCACACACCTTCCCACCCAAGCTTTTTTTCTTCCCATGTGGATATCACACAAATACATATGGCAGCATAACAGATTTAATGGCTCCCTAAATTCCAACCAGCTCGCCAGCCTTTCTCCCATCTGCCCCCTCCCAGCCATTGCTCATCAGGCCCTGTAGGATAGGCTCATTGAGAGCCTTCTACAGGTAGCCTGGGCCCTACTTTGTGAGCTAGGCCACACCCACCCCACCCCCTTCACACACTCGCCCTCCTCCCTGCTGGTTGACCATCTGCTCACCCTTCAGGGCCTAGCTCTTGCCTCTGTAGAAGTTTGTAATTTGGTTTTTCTTTGCAGCGCTTGACCACGTCCCATCCTGGAGAGCAGAGGGAGACGGTCCTGCAAGCCTATATCAGCAATGACCTCTTGGATTGTCACAGCCACAACCAGGTCGGTAAGAGGGGGCCAGGGCCTTCTGCAGTAGGGAAACACTTAGCAGACTTGAGGCTTTGGTTTCTCTTGATTGTCAGTGTGCTGACCTTTGAGTATGAGCTTATCAGTTGCTTGAGGTCTGTGTTCACCTCTTGACTTCCTCTTCAGTTCTGGAGATTCCCAAACAAGCCAGGTGCCTTGATGGGCTCTGCAGCTCTTCTGTTCATCTTCCCTTGCCCCCTTCCGTCCTCCCATTTTCAGAGTTCAAAGTCAATGTGTTGCATTAGTGTTTTTTTGTCTAAGTGCTACAATCTCTGCAGCCATTGAATACTGTAGTTCCTTCAAGCACATGTTACTTGTTTTGTTGTTTGTTTTGTTCAGGTGTTGTTGTTGTTTGTATTAGGGTCTTTTTAAGATTTTTTTTTAAAAAATCTTGTGTGTATGGGTATTTTGCACCTGCATGTATGCATACCACATGTATGCACTGCCTGTGGAGGCCAGAAGGAAGTGTCAGATCTCCTGGAACTGGAATCACAGTTGTGAACCCGCAGTGGGTGCTAAGAATTATATCCTATGCTCTGGAAAAACAGCCAGTCAGTGCTCTTAACTGCTGAGCCATCTCTCCAACCCTTTGTATTAGGATCTTACATAGTTCAGGCTGTCTTCATATTTTCTGTGTGGGTTGAAGCTGACCTTAAACTTCTGAACTTCGTGCCTCTACAATCTCTTGGACCCTGGGATTATAGACTTGTACCCATGGCTGGTTTCCATGGTGCTGGGGATCAAACTGAGGGCTCCATGCATACTGTACAAGCACTCTACCAACAGAGCTCATCTCCACCCCTGTTTTGTTTCTAAGAAGGAATGACTTAAAGTTCTCTAAAGACAACTTGCCGGGTCAGAAGACTCCTTGGTAATGCAGATGCTAGGCCACTATGACTCCAAAATGGATCGAGCTGTTTGGGCGGGAAACTGAACTGGTTGGCTAGCTATTTCTCCCTTAGTGGTCCTCAGAGTTCAGTGTGTAGCATAGCATCATCAACCTGGAGGAACTTCTGTCATTGTGAACATCTGACAGTTCTAGCTCTGCAGCATTATGTGTGCATCTCAAGAGCCTGCTTCCTTAATCCGAGGACTATTGTCTCTCCGAATCCATAGTTCCACTTCCTACTCACAGAAGTTAATGTCGAAAATATTTGAAAATTTTGAAGTTATTATTCCATTACCTAGTTTAAGAAATAGAAACTTAGGCCAGAGAGATGGCTCAGCCATTAAAAGCCAGACTCACAACCAAAAACATAAGAAATAGAAACTTCTAGCATTTTGGGAACTTCTAGACAACCCCTTTTCTTTATAAAGAAGTAGCCACAAAACCAATCTCAGAGCGAAGGAGGCAAAAGTCTACATGGTAGTCCAGGATAGTTAGGGCTACATAGACCCTGTCTAAAAGAAAAGAAAAGAAGGAAAGAAAAGAGAGAAAGAGCCAAATTTTAAAAATTACATCCCAACTTTTAAAAATTATAATATCCTGTGTTAGGGTTTCTAGTGCTGTGAAGAGACACATGACCACAACAGCTCTCACAAAGGAAAACATTAAAAGGGGGTGGCTTACAGTTTCAGGGGTTTAGTCTGTTGTCATCATGGGGGGCATGGTAACATGTAGACAGACACGGTGCTAGAGAAGAAGCTGAGGGTTCTGCGTCTTGATCCACAGACTACAGGAAGTGAACTGAGTACCACACTGAGCATTGCTTGAGCAAAAAAGACCTCAAAGCCCACCCCCACAGTGACACACTTCCTCCAACAAAGCCACACCCACTCCAGCAAGGCCACACCTCCTAATAGTACCAGTCCATTTGGGGGCCATTTGCTAGGAACCCAACCCAGGTCCTCTGCAGGAGCAGCAAGTGCTCTTAACTGCTGAGCCGTCTTCTTCAGCCCTATAGCCACTGGTTTTTGAAAATATCTTGCTGTATTTGCAATTTGGACTGACCTCAAATTGGAGATTGTCCTGCCTCTGTTTCCCAAGTACTGGGTGACAAGCATGCACCATCATGATGGCTTCCTGTCTGCATTTTGGTAACTCCCTGCTCATGTGAATCTGGTGTGCCCCAAGGCTGAGACATTCTGTGTTAGCCTCCCATGATAACACCTCCTACCTGTTGCTGTGCTGGCAGATCACAGGAGCAGCATAGTGAAATCTAGCCACTTTGTTTCTGTCTTGTGTTTGTATTGTCCCACACTTTGTCCCTAGCTCTTCAGCCTTTTGGAGGAACTCAGCATTTGCCCTTGCTCAGTACTGTCTTGTGAATAACCTCGGGGTCTGCATTGTTGTTCCAGAACATTTCTCATGGTATTGAGTCAGTTGTCAGTTGTTCAGAATTTGTCTTTTTTTTTTTTTTTTTTTTTTTAAAGCCATTTGCTTGTAGTCCTGTCATGTTTGGAGGGGGCTGAATTAGATGTGTTTGTCTGTCATCTGGAAAGCCAGCAGCAGTAGCGACCACATGTGCCCTGTTGTTCTAGGTGCTTGGCATACTTTATGAAACTTAGAAATTTGGGCAACTTCCTTTTGCCAAGTCTCATCAAGTACCGTTTGGAAATCAGGAGTTGCAGGGGAAGTGTGTGGCTGTAGCCTATTGCCCTCGAGTCAGGCAGGCCTGGGGCCATGGTCCCTTCTCTGCCTCCCCTCACTGCTGGCTCTCAATGTTGTCCCCTGCAGAGGAGCGTGCTGCAGCTACTGCATTCCAAGAGCGAAGCTGTGCGGCAGTACATGGCCAGGCTCATCAACGCCCTGGCATCCCTGGCTGAAGGTGAGGTGACATTTCCCTCCAAGCAGAATATCCCTGGCAAAGCCACATGGCATGCCTGTGAAATTAGTGTTTCCCAGTGTTGCTTAAAGTAGCCCAGGTCTCTCATTTTATTTCTGTTCTTCTAACGTCTCTCGGGAAATTAGTTCTTAAGATAATTGCCTAAGTTTCTGTCAGAGCAAGTTTTCATGCCTTTGGAGTTTATTTTACAATACCTAAGATTTTTATAACTCTTAGTTAAATTGTTTTTAACTGCATAGTAGATAATTTTCTATAATTCCTACTTGCCATAATAAGTTTGTTGAAACAAGTAAAGCATATTCTAGCAAGCACTAGAATTTCCTACAGTCTCTAAAGGATTTGAAAATTTCAGAAGTATTAAGATGCTGTAGCTGAATTAAAAGTCAGTTTTACACAGGGCCATTGTCTGGGCAGGCGAATCAGCTCAGCTAATAAAAGCTCTTGCGTATGCCTGATGACCTGAGTTTGATCCCCAGAACCCACTAGCAGGTCAGATGTGGATCCCAGCATTCCTAGGGTGAGATGGGAGGGGAGACAGAATTGTTTGTGGGACAGCCAGCCTGGAGAACACAGCATTGGCAGAACAGCAAAAAAGACCCTGCTTCAAACTAAGGAGGAAGGAAAGAACTGACTTCTGAAAATGTCTGTGATCAACATGTGTGCACCTGGCACCCACACTCCCACATTCACAGATGTGCATTTCACACACATTGTACACACCCAGGATGATTGCCTTACATTCTTATTTGTTTGAGATTTTGTTGTTGTTTTGTTTTTTAATTATTGTTGAACTGCATTTCTCTATGTAGACCAAGCTGGCCTTGACCTCACAGTAATCCACCTGCCTCTGCCTCCCGAGTGCTGGAATTGTGTGCCATACCCCCAGCCTCATTTGAGGTGTTTTTTTTTTAATGTGAATAAACAAAGTTTTCAGGTTATGAATACATGATATTCAACATGTTTATTTAATTCATTATCCCATTTGTTTGGCAAACACTTATTGTAAGCCAGTGTATACCTGAGAACTCTTCATCTAACAATCCTATTTAAAATTGGTATCTGTCAATGCAGAAATCTATGAAAGGTCAGTGGTGAGTCTGCACTTACCACTTACCTGCGTGTCCTAGGCAGGGCCCCACCTCTATCGGGCCCTGAGCGTGTCCAAAGGGAACAGGAGAGTGTGGCGGAAGCAGTTCTTGTGAAGGTCCGGGGACGTACAGCATAGCTCCATTCCTCTTTTTCCCTGTAGGTCCCTCAGTTTCAGGATGTCACAGATGGTGATGGCTGATGTTAACTTCCAGGAAGAAAGGCTTTCTATTGGTTAGATCATTGCTTGAGTAAGCTTCTGTTCTGAGACAGGACCCCCTATGCAGGTACTAGCATGGCCATGGACTTGTAGTTCTCCTGCTGTGGCTCCCCTAGTACTGAGATTGCAGGCATGTACCACCATACCTGGCTCAGAAAAAAATACACTTAAATAATTTCTTCTAGAACTTTCTAGTGTATCCTGTGCAAATATTCCCCAGATTAATTCTTTACATCTTCCCCATTTTCTTCTCTGGCCCATTTTTACTCTTTAGGTCGACTCTACCTAGCCCAGAACACAAAGGTGCTGCGCATGCTGGAGGGAAGACTGAAGGAAGAAGACAAGGATGTCATCACTCGTGAGAATGTCCTTGGGGCCTTGCAGAAGTTCAGCCTCAGGTGAGGACCATGCCATTGGTCAGTCTCTGCCATGAGCTCAGAGTGGCATGCACCATGTTTGTGTGTGTGTTTGAACCACCACTTACTTCTTTTTTTTAAAATTTTTTATTGATATTTATTGAGCTCTACATTTTTCTCTGCTCCCCTCCCTGCCTCACCTCTACCCCATCCCTTCCCCATGCTCCCAATTTACTCAGGAGATCTTGTCTTTTTCTGCTTTCTACTTCCCATGTAGATTAGATCTATGTAAGTCTCTCTTAGTGTCCTCATTGTTGTCTAAGTTCTCTGGGATTGTGGTTTGTAGGCTGGCTTTCTTTGCTTTATGTTTAAAAACCACCTATGAGTGAGTACATGTGATAATTGTCTTTCTGGGTCTGGATTACCTCACTCAAAATAATGTTTTTTTAGCTCCATCAATTTTCCTGCAAAATTCAAGCTATCGTTATTTTTTTCTGCAGTGTGGTACTCCATTGTGTAAATGTACCACATCTTTCTTATCCATTCTTTGATCAAGGGGCATTTAGGTTGTTTCCAGATTCTGGCTATGACAGACAAAGCTGCTATGAACATAGTTGAGCACATATCTTGTGACACTATTGAGCATCCTTTGGATATATACCCAAAGTGGTATTACTGGGTCTTGAGGAAGGTTGTTTCCTAATTTTCTGAGAAATCACCACACCGACATCCAAAGGGGTGTACCAGCTGGCATTCCCACCAACAATGCAGGAGTGTTTTCTTTACCCTACATCCTCTCCAGCATAAGTTGTCATCAGTGTTTTTGATCTTGGCCATTCTTACAGGTGTTAGATGGAATCTCAGAGTTGTTTTGATTTGCATTTTACTGATGGCTAAGGATGTTGAGCATTTCCTTAAGTGTCTTTCAGCCATTTTAGATTCCTCTGTTGAGAGATCTCTGTTAGGTCTGTACTCCATTTTTTTTTTTTTATTGAATTATGTGATCCTTTGGTGTTCAATTTCTTGAGTTCTTTGTATATTTTGGAGATCAGACCTTTGTCTGATGCACCACTTACTTCTTACTTAATTCTCATAACGTCCTAGAATGCAAATGTTATCTTTCTGTTAACACGTAAGAAAGGGTAAATGACCTTTCATGATAGAGCTAGAAACTCCCCTCTAATCTAAGGTCTGCTGGGCTGGAGAAAGACGTTACAGTGAGTGCACAGTTGCCTTCCCTAGCTAGTCTTGGGTCATTACTGCCAACCCGGTGTTTGGTGTAAGGGTAAACACACACAGCCAGGTTGTTCCCCGTTAGTCCTCTGGGGGCTTCACTCCTTGGCACATCCCAGAAGCCCACCCTGAGTCTGGGCCTGGACTTAGCAGGACCTGGAAGTGCTACATTATAACTTTAAAGTCATGTTCTGTTCTGCTTTTTAAGTATTTCTTTTAAAATTTATGTTATGTATGTGAGTGTTTTGCCTGTATGTATGTGCACCGTGTGCATGTCTGGTGCCCCCAGAGGGCAGAGAGGGTATTGTATCCCTGGAACTGCAGTTACAGATGATTGTAAACTGCCTGACTGAACCAGAGTTCTCTGAAACAGCAGCAGGTTTTCTTAACCACTGAGCCATCTGCCCAGCCCTTCGTGTTCTTTTTGAACCAGATCTAGTGTCTTCTTAGAACCCTTTTACAAACAACAACTTAACTGGGCACGGTAGTGCATGTCTTTAATCTCAGCAATTGGGAGGCAGAGCTCTAATGAGTTCGAGCCCAGCCTAGTCTACATAGTGAGTCCCAGCCAGCCAAGGCTACATAGTGGAATTTTGTTTCCATAAAAAAATTGTTTTATTTTATACATATGAGCATTTTGCCTGTGTATATATATATGTGTAACGTGTGTGCCTGGTGAAACACATGTTTTAGCAGTCAGAAGAGAGCTCTGATCCCCTGGAACAGGGGTTACACATACAGTTCTGCACAATGATATGGGTGCGGAAAAATGAGCCTAGATCCTCTGCAAAAGCAACAATGCTTTTAACTGCTGAGCCATCTTTCTAGCTCCCAAAGTCACCATCATAAATGGACAAGTCTGGTTTTCACGGATTTGCAGAGTTCAGCAACCATCACAACCTGATTGTAGAACCTATTTTCCATTTATTTATTTATATGTGTGTACTGTGGAGTTCAGAGGATGATTTGTAGGGATCGGTTCTCTCCTTTCACCATGTGGGTCCAGGGATCAAACTCACCCACAGAGCCATTTTACCAGTCCTAATTTAGAGCATTTCTGTCTCTCATGCATTGTCGTCACTCTCCATTCCATCCGCAGCCCTAGCCAGCCTCCCTTATCTCTCCTGTCACCCTGCCTTATGCATGTCTAGCACATGGAATCGTGGAAGATGAGCCCCTCCAAGTTGGTTTTTTTTCAAAGTAGTATTTCTGTGGCTGATTGCCCGGGTCAAGTAAGCCAAAGCTATTAATGACATAATGTATCTGAAGTAGAAGTCTGCTCGCTTTAGATATTGCAAAGGAGACTTTCAAAGTGGGGAGGCGCTTCTTACTGCTCAATCATTCTATAAAATATCATGTCCTTAAAAGGTCAAGCATTTTTATTGTCCCAGTTGAACGGTCTTAAGGGTGTTCCCCAGAGTCTGTCTTTCGTAACTCCCTTTGATCCCCATGTGCACCATGGAACATTCTTCCATGGAAAGTCCCTTGCCAGTTAATTCATCTAATAAGGAAGGTTGTTTCCTCTTAGGCGCCCGCTACAGACGGCAATGATCAGAGATGGCCTCATCTTCTGGCTGATCGACCTTCTGAAGGACCCCGACTGCCTGTCTGACTACACTCTGGAATACTCTGTGGCGTTGCTCATGAACCTCTGCCTCCGCAGTGCAGGTGTCACAGCCCCTCAGTCCTCCCCACACGCACACACCCAGATACACATGTCCTGGTATGGAGGATGGCTGGAGAGACCTGCCTACAAATCTGCATTCCCAGGGAGCTCAGCAGGGCTTGCTTTTTGTTTCCCTTATGGAAAACTTAGTACAGTGAAGCATTTCTACCTAGGTATGAAGCTAGCAAGCACTTCAAGCCAAAGTACCATGTTACCCTTGGAAGAATCTACAGCAGTTTTGTGTTTGTAAAGTGCCCTTCTGAAGAGGAGAGTAAATCCAGTGACATTTCTTTCATCTTTGTTGCACTTTTCTCCTTCCTTCCTTCCTTCCTTCCTTCCTTCCTTCCTTCCTTCCTTCCTTCCTTCCTTCCTTCCTTCCTTCCTTTTTCTTTCTTTTTCTCTCGATAGGCTTTCTCTGTAGCTTTGAAGCCTGTCCTGGAACTTGCTTTGTAGAACAGGCTGGCCTTAAAACTCCCAGAGATCTTCCTGCCTCTGCCTCCCGAGTGCTGGGATTAAAGGTGTGCGCCACCACTGCCCGGCTTTTTCTTGAACTTTTCAAAGATAGGAAGTTAAGAGTTATGATCCCTGCCACCGGAGACAGAGAGGTGTGCTCCCAGCATCCTCTGGGATTAAGTTGGTGGCAGGAGTAGTGATATTAATTCATGCTGCCTGCTCAGTGTTTTCCATGTCCTGGAGCTGGAGGTTCATAAGGGCACCAAAAGCTGCTTCTCACCTATGGGACTGGAGCTCAGTTGACTGGCATGCACTAGCCTTAGGGTCATAAAGTAGGCATGGGGGTGCATGCCTGTAATCCCAGCACTCAGAAGGTAGAGACAGGAAGATCGAGGCTCAAGGTCATCCTTGGTTATACTGCAAATTGGTGGCTGGCTTAGGCTGACCCTGTCTCAAAAGCAAAAGCAGAACCCTCAAAATAAACCAAAAAATGTTTACCTACTCAACGGAGATGGGAGTTTTAGTTTCTGTACACACTCGCTGGGCTGCCTCCATCCTCCAGGGTCTGCGGGAAGGTAGGTGAGAAGTCTGCTGGCTCAGCGGCTCGCCTGCTCTGCCCAGGCCATGCGTGTGCTGTTGACGGGTAGGTGACTGCGCAGTCTTCTGCTCGGGGCATAGCCTGTGTGGGAGCCCCAGCTCGCACACGCTTCTCAGATCCCAGCCACCTTTCCTGGCATCAGCGTGCTTACAGTTTGGCCATGTGTTTGGTGATACGGTATGCCCATATAGCATATTGTACTAGAACTCTTGTCATGGCCGCCGCCAGCTCCAAGTTCCCTTAAGTAAGTTGTGGGCTTACTTAATTTTGTACCTCCCTTTGGAGCAGGTGCTAATAATCTATTTTTATTTGTTTGTTTGTTTGTTTGAGATGGGGTCTCTCTATGTAGTCCTGCTCTCAGAGACCCTCCTCCCTCTGCCTCCCTGGGTTATAAGCATGTGTCACCAAACCCACCAGCATCATAATTGTTTTTAAAGGGAGAAGACTGAGGCTCAGAGTGACTGAGTGACTAGCTTGTCACACAGCTCTCTCCTGTCTGATGTGTGTTTTCCTCTGCCTTGCTTCCCACAGGAAAGAGCATGTGTGCTAAAGTGGCAGGGCTCGTGCTGAAAGTCCTTTCAGATCTCCTTGGCCATGAAAACCATGAGGTACTCAGGCAGTGCTGCTTGCCTTGGGGTGGATTGGGGGACTGTAATGGTGACCTGGGTGCTTGTGACCTCTCAGGCAAGGGGTTGGCTTTGGGCAGGTGCTGTATTTAATGTATATTCTTCCGTGTATTTGAGGGTCCTCTTGTTTGTGTGTGCGTGCGCGCACATGAGTGTGTATGTGTGTGTGTGTGTGTGTGTGTATGTTTAAGTGTGTGACATTGCAGGTGTGTGTGGGTGTCCATGAAGGCCTGAATTTGATGTTGGGTATCTTCCTTGATTGTCCTCCACTTTCTTTACTAAGGCAAGATCCATGAGAGCATGGAACCCTGAGATCTTCCATCTGCTAGCACTTGGGAGCCAGAGACTGGGGATCTACTGAGCAAGCTCCCAAGTGCTGGGATTATTGATACCACCATACCTGCCCAGATTTTACATGGGTACTAGGGATCTGAACTCAGGTCATTCTGCCTGTATAGCAAGCGTCTTATGCACTGATAAGACTCTGCAACCCATCCTCTGGCCATTTTTGTAAGCAACTTTACATCTTGTATAATTTGAAATATTTCACTGATGTGGCCAGCTCCTTGTCCCACCTCACTCTCACTTTCTGGTTTCTTCCCCTGACATTTACACCCCCCACCCCTTATCTCCTCTACTGTTGCCTGTGGACACTTGTGCCCTTAAAGTACCTCTGGTGCTATGTTTGTGTGAACTTAATTTACATATTACATATTTCAGCCTAGAGCTCATCAGGTGATGGCTGTTCCCTGGGGAACTTTCTATGTGCTTCCTGGGTCTCCTGTTCTAAGCCTCACTACTTCAGTACCCCTTGGCTTTCACCATGTCCTGGTGCATATTGTATTCCTCATGGGCAGGCCTTTGATGGCTTCCAGCTCTGCTGCTACTGTTGTTCTCTGTGACAGCTCCACTCTTGTCCCATGGGACCCCACACTGAGCTTCCATGGGGTATGTGGCCCTCAAGGCTGCCAGTTCACAGCATATGCCGGGCTCAGATTGCCCTCCAAAATGACCCCATTACCACACAGCTGGTGTTATTTTCTAAGTTTTCTAGCCATTTTTAAATATGATAACAAAGCTGGATGGTGGTGGCGCATGCCTTTAATCCCAGCACTCAGGAGACAAAGGCAGGTGAATCTCTGGGAGTTCGAGACCATCCTGGTCTACAAGAGCCAGTGAGTGAATTCCAGGACAGGTTCCAAAGCTATAGAGAAACCCTGTCTCAAAAAACAAACAAAAAATTCCGGATGATTCATCTCTCACTTGGTTTTTACAAATGTTTTGTAAAAACTTGGTTTTTCCAGAAATAACGGCATCTCAAAGAAGCCCAGCCTGGCCATAACTCTATGTAGTCCCTGCCAGCCTCAAACTGGTGATTCTCTTGTCTCAACTTCCAGAATATTGGGATGATGGCAAGACTTTTCACCTGCAGCTGAAGCCTCATCCAAAATTAGACGTATTTTGACAGAGGGCATCTTTCAGCAGGCATGACTGGCAGGACCCTTGGGTCAAAAGGAGCACTAGGTTGCCACACATCTGTTCCCATTCCAAACAGGTAGCTCTGGTCTAGTTCATCTCATGTGCAGCTACATTCTCCACAGCTGCATCACCTCACTGACACAGGCGTCTTCAGCAGGTAGATGTTAGGTGGCTGTTCAGTTCATGTGGGCCTTTTATATTTCAAAGTCAGGGAGGTTTTCACTACTTCAGTCCTGTCCTAATTGCTGCCCAGGACTCTTCTTCATTGTGTTTAACTCAGGCAGGTGAGTGCTGCAGGGATCCCATTCTTCCTGTGACTTAGTGGAATGCAAATGGATTAGACCAGAGGAGTTAGTTCTTGTCATCGGCTATTGCCAGTGCATTTGCTTAAGAGCAATAGAACCCTTGTCTAGCATGCGAAAGCCCTGTCTTTACTCCCCGTGCACATAAACCAGACGTGGTGTCTCATGCTCCTAACCCTAGGACTTTGGAGGTAGAGACAGGAGAGTCAGACATTCAGGGTCATCATCAGCTCCGTGACAAGTCGAAGCAAGTCTGTCTCAAGAAAGAAAAGCTACACAAATACATATGTGTATTTCAGAAGCTGGGAGAGTGGGGGCTGCGGCAGATAGAGGGAGCCCCGTGTGTCTGGTGTTACATAGCTCTGGGCTTGATGAGACCCAGAGTCATCAGGAGAACGATGCTCATATCTGTCTGCACATTAGTATTTTTGGGGTGTGGAGAAAGGCTTTTATCACATTGAAAAGCCAGGAAGGCTCAGCTGCATGGTAACTGGCTCACAGGGAAAGCTTCAAAAGTGGGATCTAGTTTAGAGAGAAGATATCCCCAGTCATGACAGGACATCTCAGCACGGACAGTAGCCGCAGATGTGGGGAACAAGGGCTCTTACCAATAATGGCTCAGAGAGGAGATATTGGGAATAAATAGAATCCATGACGACTCCCAAATTTCTAATCTGGGTGCCCAGAATGCTAGAATTGACATTAGTTAAGCAAGAAGAAGGTGGAGAGGGAGTGGTGGATTTGAATTTGGACTCAGTTGCAGCCCTCACAAACACATGGGGTGTCTCATGTGAAATGTTCATTCTGGGTTCTGGAGACAGGGACACCAGCTCTCCCCCAAGCCTGACTGGTCCCGAGTCTGGCATCTGGCAATTGAGTTGTTAGTATTTGAAAACATGCAAAAAATGACTGGTCTTTTTTTCTCCTCTTAAAGATACAGCCGTATGTGAACGGAGCCCTGTACAGCATTCTTTCTATCCCATCCATTCGTGAGGAGGCCAGAGCCATGGTAAGAGGATGTGCTGAGCAGGGCATAGCAGTTCACATGTAACCTCAGTATTTGGGAGGTGAGGCAGAAAGATCGCTGCAAGTTTGAGACCAGCCTGAGCTACATAGTGAGTTTGAGGCCAGTCTGTCTCACATGAGACTTTCTTGTGAGACTGTCCCCCCCCGCCCTCCCCCCCGCCCTCCCCCCCCCCCTCTCTCTCACACACACACACACACACACACACACACACACACACAAAGCCCTGAGCAGTTCAAAAGCTCCTCTCAGCACCTTAAGTCAGAGCTGTGGGGAAGAGGCTCCTGCTACTTCCTTCCTTCAGGGCCAGCTTACATAGCTTACAGATTCCCTAAAACTGTATGTGAAAGATAGATTTGTGGTTTTCTCAAGGGAGAATCTGTTGTTTTATCAGAATCTCACAAGGATCCCTGCATTGTAATTGTTAATTACAATGTTGGGAAAATTCTAGCAAGCTTGCTTTTGCAATGTTGGAGGTGTTTCTTGGCTGTTTATAAGCTGGTCTGCATCTCGGGTGCTGGTACATAGAGTTTTACTTACTTTGTTTGCGTTTGTGCTCATATTTGAAGTACAACAACAATGGCGGGTGATTAGTGTCTTATTTGAGAGGACGGTTGTTTTTAAAGCTAGCCAGCAAAACCACTAAAGCTCTGGCCTTTTTCCTGATGCTGTATAAAACCTGAGTAACCTTGTACACAGAAAATTCTGTGGTGAAGGGATTAGATGTGTGTCCATACTCAGAACACAGGAGACCACAAGAACATTCCAGACACTGGTTTTGTTTTGAAGAGAATTACTAAATCTTCTAGTTGGTTATCGAAAATCATGTCACAGTTGAACAAGATATGATTCATTTAAGAACTGTCATGTGGATACACCCCACAATGGAACTGACAACCTGAGTTCCACCTCAGAACCCGAATGGTAGGAGAGAATTAATTCCCGGGAGTTAATCCTCTGACTTCCACGTGCACACTGTGGTACATGCGCGTGCACACACAGTAGGTGTGCTCACTGCTCTTTCCCACAGACAGGTGCCTTCTCCTACTTAACCCTCTCAGCAGTCCCTGAAGAACTGACTGTGCTGTGTCCGTTTCCTTCCTGCCTAGAGTCACACAGCCAGGGGCACCTGTGTTTTCCTTCCAGAGCTTTCCACACCTGTGCTGCAGTATCACACCAGAAATTAAACCTCTCTCCCTCTTCCCATCTTTTCCTCTCTCTCCCCCGCTCCCTTTCCCCAAAGTAAGTACCAAGGGTGAAACTGAGGTGGCTTTTAGTGGCTAAGAAAGCACCCGGCCACTAAGTCCCATCCTAGCACTAATTCAGTCTTTAATCCAATGAGAAATTTCGTCCAATCTGGCCATATTAGGTTGTTTTCTCTCCTGTACTGTCACCTCTGCTGGGACAAGCTGAGTAGTCCTCATGCAAAAATCCAGACTACAGAGGTCAGAGAAATGACTCAGCAGTTAGGAGCAGCTGGCACTCTTCTTGAGGCTCCAGACTCAGTTCCCATCACACACATAGGGCAGCTCATTCCCACCTGTAACTCCAGTGTCCTCTTCTGGCCTCTGAGGGCGCACATGTGGCTGGCATGAACACATGCACGCATTCACATACACACACATAAAAAAAAAATCTTTAAACATATGTGTTATCTTAAATGTATACATACATGTGAGAATCAGTAATGAGCATATTCAATAACAAAGTAAACTAATTAAAAAAGACCATCTAAAATGCTCAAAATAGAAATTTTAAGCACAGACATGAAACCAAAGATGGAAAATTCTTGCCATGAAGCTGTTTCATTCACAAAACTGTTAAAATGTTGTAGAGCCGTGTTGGCTAGTGCACAGCACTAGCATTCAGCAGACAGAAGTAGGAGGGTCATGAGCTTGGTTGGGGCCAGTGTGGGTTATACAGTGAGACGGTCTCAAAAATAACAACAGCTTGTGTTATTATTATGTGCGTATGTGTACATGTGATTATATACTATGTAATATAGGTATACTATGTAAAATTATCCCGAGCCTCCATACAGAAGGTATGTGAAACTGTGGAACATAAATGAATTCTCATTATACCGGGTCTTCATCCTTAGGATATCTATCTTATTATGTATATGCAGATGTCCCGAAAATCTAAGAAATCCAAACTTCTCTGATCCAGGCATTTCCACCAAGGTAGAACTCAGCCTGCGCTCTCACTGTTTTCTTTAATGAGAGCCGTGTTCCTTAGTTCTTTCTGCTTGGCACTGTGTGTTCTGAGACATCCAAGTGGCTAGTGACAGTCCCTGCTACCCTTCCTGCCTTGTTTATGCAGGTTATCTGAAGTGCCAGGCTGTTGCTTTCCGGATGAAATACCAGGTTTGTTGTTTATTTTTACAGGCAGGGTCTTACTCTAGCCCAGGGAGGACTGGAGCCTTGATCCTTCTGCCTTTGCCTGCCAAACACTAGATTACAGGCGTGTGCCACCACGCCCAGCAGAATACTGTTACTTTTTATGTCTACTCATTTCTATAATTTAGATTAAACATTACTTACTATATGTGGTTTTAAAAAAATATGTGAAGCTTTTCACTGGATTGTTTGCTATGAAGAAAGTGTTTGAACAGTCCTCCTAACTACAGATGGCGAGCTGTTTGTTTTCCACGTGCTAACTAAGCTGGAGACGTGAGAATGAGAACCAGTTAGACTAAAATGACCTATAAAGGGATGGACAAGTAGTCCTCACAGAAGGTGCCTCTAGGAGAAGAGTCTGAATGAATTCTTTGTCTCTGGCTATTCCTAAACTGCTCAGAAACCATTGTGGTTATCGGCATGTTGAGGTTGAACACATATATGACTGTCTTCTATTAATAACCCCCTAACTCACCCTTGTGGGGATGGAAGTGGGGAAGAGTCCTCTGTTTCTGGCAGCCAAGAACTAAGGCAGACCGTGGTAGGTGGCTATAGGACAAGCTCAGATAGAGGACTGACCCACAAGAGTTGGCACAGTCTCTCAGTCCTCTTTGAAACACTGCCCTTGCTGCGTGGGCACCCATAAGTTGATCCTCTCTTGCAGACTGTTCCTTCATGGTCTACTGTCTCTAGGCGTGCAGTGCCATTGTCCTCTAAGGTTCTGGCCCAGCCCTCAGATCTCACTGTGCCCTCTGGGACACCTCATTACACCAGGGCTTCAGCTACACTCTCTCACCTGAGCCACAGGTCCCTCCAGACCCAGCAGGTGCCGTTTCACCACACACTAAGCACCCCCTTTGTGCCATCCATTGGACTAGACAGCATTTGTTGCGTATAATTTGCACAAGTGAAGCGCTCAGGTCTTATGGACAGTTACATACAGGCATTACCTTTTGAGAGACACAGACATCTACAGAAGTAGTACCAATGATATATCTTGTCTCTGGGTGAAGTTGAGTGAGTCAAGTAAGGTAGCAATGGGACCTGACTCGGAGTTGATTCCAAATCCCACATGATCAAAGCTGTATGGAATATCCTTGATTCTGTTAGGGCAAGCCATCATGCTTGCTATGTTCTCCTTTTAATTAGGATAGTCTAGAAGCACTAGTCCGGGAGGACCCTTGCGAGATTGAGACTAGTCTGGTCTATCTATATAGTGAGATCAGGACAGCCAGGACTACATAGTGAGACCTTGTCTTTAAAACAGAGAGAGAGAGGGAGGGAGGGAGGAAGGGAGAGAGGGAGGGAGGGAGGGAGGGAGGGAGGGAGGGAGGGAGGGAGGGGGAGAGAGGTAGATAGATGATAGGTAGATTAATCAACTAATTAAATTGAAAACAATAAAATACAAACCATATTGGCTCATGTCACCACGAATTCAAAGGCAAGTGTTAGGCAGTCTGACAGGTGTTTGCCTGCCTGCCAGTGAGCCAGCCTCTCTGGACAGCAGTCGCTCTGTCTTGGGTTCATTCTTAGTTATACTTCCCTTCTTGGTGCCTAGAAAACATCTTTTTGGTCCAGCAGAGCACATGCGCACATCCCAGTGCTTCAGGGGAGGAGGAAGAAGAGGAATGGTACTTTGCCTAAGTTAGTATCTTATCTCCAAATTTGCTTAAGTTCTCTTAGCTAGAGTGTCATTGTGTTATAGTGGCACAGTATAGTAACTCTATAATTTTGTGTGGCTTTTCTTCTAGTCTTTTGGATGTGAATGTTTTACCTGCATGTATGAGCATGTACTTGCATGTCTGGTGCCCAAGGAAGTTAGAAGGTGTCAGATCCCCTAGAACTAGAGTTTATAGACAGTTGTGAGCTGCCATGTGGGTGCTGGCAGTCAAATCTAGGTCCTCTGTGGGATCAGTAAGTGCTCCTAACTGTCTAGCTATCTGTCCATCTCTGTTGTTCTTTCTTGAAAATTTTAATAAAGCCAGACATGGTGGCTCGTGCCCTTAATTCTAGCACTTGGGAGACAGAGGCAGGCATATCTCTTTTAAGTTTAAGGCTAACCTGGTCTACATAGTGAGTTTCAGGCTAGCCAGGGCTACATTGTAAGATTCTGTCTCTAAAAACC